>NW_028261381.1:116302782-116610282 GCF_051295495.1 Thamnophis sirtalis | reverse complement strand
CAATTCAAATGCTATTACTGGATAACAAAACTTTTATTTGCACAGCTTCTATCCTCTACTTTCGCCTAAGCACTCCACTATATGATCAGCAGCACTGATTTAACTAGAGCTGAGAATTGGTTGGGGATTCATTTCTTTTAAAAATATTGTTTTAGTTTCATTCTTTTGTGTTTTAGAAGGAGGAAATATAAATATATACAGTATATCCTCAAACAACAACATTGCAATACCTGAAGAGAATTTTTGGATGCATTATAAATAAATATATAAATGAAATAGCCACCCAAATAAAAAATTCACCAAGTAAATGTGAAACAAAAAAGAAGAATTACAACAGTTTAAATAAAATGAATGTCACTCATACTATCAAGGAAACACATCTGTTTTTTAATTGCCCATCTCCAGTAATTAATCTGGGAGAATATGCTAAAAAGGTTCTGAGCAGATGTGCTTCATTTTGGCATTATAGCTATGGTAAAATTGGACTAACCTGAAAGCAGTTGATGCTGAGACGGAACACTGGTTTTTTCCTGAGGGCTGCTTCTTTCAGAGTTATCCTTACTGGTATCTCGACATAGTCCTTGTTGTCTTGTAGAAAGGCTGGGATCTTCATATTCAGAAACCTTGGGATGCCTCTGTGCTTCCAAGTCTCTGCACAGTGACAAATCTGAAGAAGAATATCTCGAAGCACAATGGCCAACAGATTCATTTTCAAGATCAAGGACAGTCAGTGGAAGTATTCGGTGGTGTAGTTTCAGACTTGGCGGGCTTGAGGATAAAGGAGAAGGCAGAGGAGACATTTGTGTATGTGTATTGGATGAAGGATATGACCGATTAAAAACATTGCTAATAGCTACTAAAGATGGAGAGGGTGGTTGCTTATTGTTGGTTCTCTGCTGACAAATCTCAGGTGGTGTCTGCAAGTGTAAGGTCAAGTGATTATTCTTCTTCTGGGGCAATGCAGTTCTTTTTTCTCCTTTTTCATGTGAGAAACTGGATGGGCTTGTAGCACACGGTAACTTCTTCCATTCTGCTGATTCGTCTAATCTGTCAAACTGTATAACTTTCTGCAAGGTTTTATTGACTGCTTTCACTGGGCTATATGCTTCCTCAAAAGAATAATCTTGTTCTGCTTTAGATTGTTGAGGAACTCCTTCATGACCTTCCTCACTGGTAGTAGGTAAAGCAATTGATACTTTGCTTTCTTCACTGGTGGCATAAGACACCTGACCGTATCCTGCAGCATCTTTCATGTCTTGTCTTTTTAACAGCTCTCCAATTTCAGATGCACCCTTGCAGGTCTCTGCAATATGGCTATAATCACACCTCTCATCAGATGCTAACTTTTCTTGGGAAGTATTCAGCAAAGGGCTGCTCTGCTGAATCACTTTAAAGGTACCCACTACCTCATCTAACAGACTATGGCTGGAATGTGCAAGACAGTGCCCAAAAACAATATTGTCATATTCAGAGAAAGAAACAGAGAGATCTGAATCAGATTCCAATACCTGACAGTCCTCAAGTAAACACTGTTTTCTCTTTGATAGTTCTGGAGGTTTGTTTACATCTGATAATTCACTTTTGTATTCCACTTTCCTCTCATCAGAACACGTGAAACATCTGGAGGAATCATCAGAATGATATCTGTCATTTCCCGATAAAGCTTCCTTGTAGTGTAATGCCGGAGGCTCCAAAGTTGCAGATATTTTGATATTTTTGTTTATGAATTCTTCAATGCTCTCTCTCCGTTTGCTAGATTTTCTTCTTTTTTTGTTTTTCAGACTAGACTTCTGTGTGGATCCAGAAAAAGAGTCTGACTGTTTCTCCTCTTTACATTTCAAATGTTCTGAAACTTCTTGTAGTTTTCCATCCTGGTTTCCCATTTTAACTCCAAGTATGTGTCTTGAACTAAGCAGAGTTGTCAGGATTCTATCTTTTTCCGCATTTAGTTTGTACAACTCAGCGAGAATATTCTCAGTAGTTGTTTGTTTAAAGAAGATTTCGCCAATATGTTCGCAGCTCTGTCCTTGTGATCCAACCGCTTCTGAGTCTTCTTTCACTTGATAGCAGTTATGAAAACATTTACTGGCTTTATCCAGAGTTACACAGTCCTTGTATGTGAATCCTGTGATTTTGCCCCTCGGAAGATAGAAACTGACATAGCAAAGTTCCATAATGGGTCTATGCAACTGGAGGACCGTGTGAGTGCCTTCCATTATGCTTACCTAATTAATCATGCATTAGAGTTATGAGATTAACATTTCTAATTTTGCATGACACATCATGTGATGCAAAGAAAGAAAAGAGGCTTCTGACTAATCTTCCATAGTGATGTTTCCTGCAGAAAGAAAAAAAAAGGAGACTGTAAAAAAAGTAAAAGTGAGTTCATAGTAGAACATAGTTTTGAACTAAGAATTTTACATTATTATCTATATTTTTACAATCTTTGTAGCAGGCTAAAATGTACGGGGCATGCATATAACAGAACACACTAGTTTGCTTATTTACGACATTTGTATGCTGATTCAATTTGTAGTGATTAACAACTGTTAGTAACATCAGAACCAAATGGAGCAATATTAATAATCCAGTTGATTTACAGGAATGTTTAGACATTGGATTGCCATTGAAAATTGCTCAAAAATTTCAGAGGGTGCAAAGTGTTGATTTCGTATATTTATATCAAGATGGGTTTATATTAAAGTCTTCACTTCTCTCAGTTCACTTCTGGATCAAATTCAAGATGCTTATATCTTTAAACCTCTAAATATCTTGGAAGTGGGAGACTTGAAGGAACAAATTCATTTCATATTAATTTGCTTGCACTTTAGTTCTTCTGCCAAGATCCTTCTCCATAATTCAGCAACATAGAATAATATCCTTAGAGATTGTAACCTGGTTACAGAATGTCCTTCTGATTACTTGATACTACAGTGAAAATCATGTAAAGCGATTTTAACCTATTAATTATTTTAAATAAATGGCAATGATTAAATCTGTAATTGATTTTAATTATTATTATTATATCAAGACACCCAGGGCAACTAATGGACCCTGATGAGTTTCAGAGGGAGATAGGGACCATAACTGAAGATCTGCTACACAGTTCTGCCAAGACCTAGGACAAATGAGGCTTTAGATAGGATTGCACCCATGACCTCTCCTGACCCATGGACCTCATCATGCTCCATGGTATAAGAGGAACTGAAGAAGGATTAAATGAAACAAGAGACATCTAGAGTGCTGCTGGTAGAAGACAAAGTATTAACTTGATTGAATATGGGTAAATGCTTTTACACTGAGAGCATATGCACCAAAGACAAATTCCTTGTGTGTTCAATCATACTTGCCCAATAAAGAATTCTATTCTATTCTATTCTATCCCATCACATCCCACCCCACCCCATCCATCCTATAAACCTATCCTGTGGCAGGGAAGCAGAAATACTTCTCGACACTAATTGTATCTGCAAATAACCACACAGTGGTCCTCTTTAAGGTGATATGATTCCTCCTGGGAAGGTCTCAGGGGTCTGTATCTGCAAAGATGTACTGAGGAAGTTGCTGATTCTGTAGAAATTAAAGTCATTTGGATTTGTTTTAGTTAGATATTTGCATGGATATTGGTCCAGAGGAGATCCCTAGGGTATTGGCCAGTTATCTGGGAATGGTTTGACTCTGTTGCTCCAGGGAAAATATACATGACTCTAGTGAATGTGACCTGAACCACACAGGTTTAGATATAGTGTCTTCCCTGGGTGGAAATAGCCTCCTGGAAAGTGACATTGGGTGGGTACTGGCAATGATCAATTCATCTTTGGAGAAGGGATTGGTGCCCCAGCCCTTCAAGAAGATTATTGTTCACCCTCTTCTTAAGCCATTGCTAGTTCTATCCTGATGGGCAATTTTCATCCTGTCTCCAGCTTTGCCTTGCTGGGAAAGGTTGTTGATGATCGCACTGCAGCTCCAGAAGATTCTGGATGAAGTGGATTATCTGGATCTTTTCATGGCTTAAGCCCATTCCTGGATCAACATGACTTTGTCATAGTCCCCATCAGGGGTGGGTTCTGGCAGGCACTACTACCAGTTTGCTCATGTGTGAGCTTTGCGCGCGCAAATATGCAGTGCAATTAAAATTGTTCTGTGCACGTGCAGAACTGAAAAACAAGATGCTGCCGCCACCCGGGGAACTGGTTTGTGGGCCTAGCAGGCCTGGGTCCCTGCCGGTTCCAGCGACCCAGGCTGCCAAACCACTACCGGTTCAGCCAAACCGGTCCGAACCAGTAAGAACCCACCACTGGTCCCCGTGTCCCAATCACCTCTTGTTTGACTATTGTAATGTGTTCTATATGGGGCTGGCCTTGAAGAGTATTCAAAAACTTCAGCTGGTTCAAAATGTAGTGGCCCACATAGTTTTGTGCATGCCTTGGCTGCTGATTTGTTTCTGGGTCCAATTCAAGGTGCTTGTTATCACTTTAAAGTCCTACATGATTTGTGCCCTAGTTATTTGAAGGTCTGCCTCTCTTCAATTACATCTATCCAGCCTATTACTAAGGCAGGATATGTTGTGAGTCCCATCTATTAGAGAAGTACAGTACATCTAGCAGAACCAAGAAAAAGGGCCTCATCAGTGGTGGCTCCTTCCCTATGGAATATCTCCATCTTGAAGATAAGATTAGCCTCCACTTAATTCATTTCCAAAAGCCCCTGAAGATATGGTTTCCTAGTGGTCTGGGGGAACCCAGGTTGATGCAAAACTGATCAAGTGGCTGGTTTAATTGTGTTTGTTGTTGCCGGGGAAGGGAGTAGAGGTTTGAGGACTTCTGTACCATGTTTTTTTAATTTGGTACGCTGCCCAGAGTCAGTGTGTGTAAGGAGAGAGGTTGTATAAACTTGTTTACTAAATAACTGTTGCATTCCTATTCCGAGTTGGCTGTGCAAACTTAAATACTTTAAACATTTATGTAAGCATGGATTACAGTTGAATGTTTATCAGACCTTAATTTATCAGGGGATTTTTTCAGCTATATCCCTGGGTAATAAATGCAGCATGATTTCCCTTTCCACAGTGCATTTAGAACATGTAGTAAAAAAATATTACAGTAGTTTTTATTATGGCTTAATGAGCATGCTAGGCAGCTTGCTGTACATAATTTGTAAGGATTCTAAATTTAACTTCTCAGTAAACAATTTAGATTCATATGATCACATGAAAAACTACCATAAATAATCTACCAAGAGCGCATTAAGATTCTTGGAGGTCCTAAGCACAATTATCTTTGTAGTCTGTCATTGTACTGATCATCTGGATGCTGAAGGTTATAAGGTTTTCCCTGGATGTCATTATTTTAATACATTAAAGGGGATAAAATCCACATTGTATCTGCGGTATGTACACACATACACACACACATATGCACATTGGAATAATATCCTAAATAAATATCCCATATTTATTTTTTTAGGAGAGGATATATAAATGTTGATTTTGTTGTTAATTTCATATATTTTTTTATTTAAAATATAGTGTAGACCCTAAACACTGTGGATATAATGTCTAATACAGGCATGCAATTTAGTTTCACAAGCTTTTTTTTTCTTAGTTAAATTATGCTCAATTTGGCAATTTTTACACCCTTCTTTGTAAAGTTCTTTTCAAAAATAATTATGGTGAGTACAAGTCATTTGACATATGACCATAATGGTGCCTGCCCATTGTGGTTGTAAATTGTGACAGTAGTAAAGCAGATCACCCACACGACTCACCCAATTTTACAAACTTTTCTGTGGCGGTTGTTAAATGAATACTGTGGTTGTTAAGTGAATTAATGTTTCGCTATGGGCCATCTTACCGAAAATTGGAAGTAAATGCCGGTTTTTGGCAAAAACAGTCTAAAAGGTGATCATTTGACCATGACATGCTTCAAATGACTATAAATGTGGACGAAATGCCAAGGTCCAGAAATGCAGTCACATGACCATCAGAATTTCAGAACTGAGCCACAAGTATCCCCAGAAGGATTCACTGTCACCTTGTAATTCGAGGACCACCCATATCTTACATGCTATTGGGAAGATCTTGGTCCTTGTATCACACAGAAACCAAACACAGCAAATGAAATGTTTGTTTTAAAATAAATACGAAGTAGCCATGAGTAAAAATGTTTTGATCTTTAAATTTAATAAAGAAGCATCTCATTTCTGATGGTGATTCAACCATAGTTTTATTCTCTGCTTCTTTTCTTGTCTAGTTAAAAATAACAGAATTTGATATAAGAGTGTGTGCTAATAGAATGACAGAAGCAATAGAGAGAGTAATCATATTATCCTTCTTTTAATTTAATTTCTCCAACAGAGATTTATATCTTGTAAAGTTCTGCTTCATGTTGAGGAACATTGCATATGTTGTTTAATGAACACCTCAGACTATTTCCATCACAGCAAAATTGACAGGGAATTATTTTTGCAAAAGAAATTAAAAAGAAAACAAAAGAGATGGTACATCTTGTGTATCACGTTTTTTCAAAGAAAGATACACTCCATTCTTTTGACATCCATATTTTGTCAAGTAAGATTTGTCACAGCCTTTCAAGAGGATGCATTACTCTTCATCTTCCCCTAACTCCGTGCTGGTGAACCTATGACACACATGACCAAGGTGGGATGCAGAGCCATGTCACCTAGCACGCGCAGCCTCCCGCATTGCTCTTCCGAGTTTCTGGTGCTCATGCATGTGCGACAATCAGCTGGCCTTTGCATGCACAACAGAACTGGAAACTAGAAGAAGGAACTGGTCTTCCAGTTTCTGCATGTGCATACATGCCAGCCAGCGGATTGTTGCACATGCATGTGCGCCAGAAACCGGAAGAGGAACTGTCCGGTGTCCATGCACACCAGCCAGCTGATTGTCGCGCACGCATGTGTCCCAGAAACCGGAAGAGAAGCTGCCTGGTGTACATGTGGGTGCCAGCATGTGCACTGAGCAACTCCTTCTCTGGGTCATGTCCCCTCACTCAGTGCTGAAAAGGTTCGCCATCACTGCTCAAAGTGATGAATATCCAGCAGGTTGAAAAATAATTTTAATTATTATTACCTTTTACATGATTTACTTGACCCCAGAACAAGTCTGAGCAGCTTACCATTTAAAAAACAGAAAAACAATAAAGAGAAAATCTGAAGCACCCAAACAACCATATCCCAAACACCAAATAACAACAACAACTCTACGACATATAGGGCTTCACAAATGACCTATCTCAAAGCCTGGGAGAACTGCCAAGTTTTTAAAGACTTCCTAAATATCATCCGGGTGGAAGCTATATAGATCTCTTTTTTCCAAAAAGCTACTTATATCTGAGCAAGCAAGATCCATTAAAAAAAATGTACTAAGCAGCCCCACAAACTACCCTCTACTTAGATAAAATAAAAGACAATGTTTTATGTCTTGTTAAATCCCATCAAGCTTGACTTCTGAAGACCGCAGAGACATAACCATTTGATTTCTCTGACAACAGATCAGAAGAGGTTTCTGGAGGCATTAAAAAAAAACCCTTATGCACTACCCCACACTACAGGTTTCCTACAGTTTTTTCCGTGCAATTTAAAATATTGGTGTTAAAGAGACATGGTGGCACATGGTTAGAATAGAGCCGAGATGGTGCAGTGGTTAGAATGCAGTTCTGCAGGACTAATCCACTGCTCCCTCCAGGAGTTCGATTCTGACCAGCTCAAGGTTGACTCAGCCTTCCATCCTTCTGAGGCTGGTAAAATGAGGACCCAGATTGTTGAGGGCAATATGCTAACTCTATAATCCACTTAGAGAGGGCTTTAAAGCACTATGAAGTGATATATAAATCTAAGTGCTATTGCTAAAGCACTTTATGGCTTAGCACCAAGTGATCTTGGCCAGTTCAACCTGGCCAATCTTGCCAGGAAAGCTATTGGAAGTTTCTCAGGAGATATGGAAAACCAAGACACAAAAAGGGTTGCTTTTCTGTAGCAGTGCCAACTCCTTGGCCTCCCATTGGAAAGTGGACTAGCCCTGACTTAGTTGCCTTCCAAAAGCATGTGAAGATAGCGCATTTTTTTAAAAAACTCAGTGATTACTCCTATTCCTTAATTTAAGAAGATGCTTCATTTTGTTGTGACAGAATTTAATCAGGCTCGTTTTTGATTGCTGGAAATGGTTGCAATTTGTCCTTTTATATAATTTGATAGTAAATTGCCTCAACCAGCCATTGATTAGAGGGGATTTAAAACAAAAATTGGGGAAAACCTATGATTAAGGTTCTACTCTTTTCTTTGTTAGATATGACTTGCCTAATTCTAAATCATAACTTTAGTTAGTGAATCATGATTGCTTAAAGAAAAAAAGAAACCTCTTAGTATAGTACAGATCAAAACTGATTCTATGTATGAAAAATCAAAAACTCCTAATATAATCTCAGTTTTTAATGAATTTGCTCAACTTATACATAGGTTCAGCAAATCTTACTCATAAGCTGGCTCAGACTCAAAATATAAAATTGCTTCTTAGTGGTTGATGGCATATATGCCAATGTCAGTTTAATGCAGGAAAATTGTCGTGGTAGGGAAATCTATTTTGTACAATTAATAGCTAAGAAATATAGTTATGTATTTTTAAATTTTAAATATAGTTTATTTATGCCTCACCAATGTTAGCTAAATGTGGTTGGTCTTGAAGGCTAAGCAGGCTGTACTTAGTTTGTGGACTGGGATCTGTTGAAACTTTAGAGTTTTTGACTGGATAGAGAAGTTTTTTTAAAAAAAGAAAATGATCCATAAAAAATTATATAGATACTGTTAACAGAAGATGACCTAGACACGAGAACATTCTTTCTTGACCATATTTTGTTGAGTAAATCACAATCGGCTGGGACTGCATGCTAAAGAATCGTGACCCAACAAAAGGGCGAACGACAAAATCGCGCCCGACTCAACTGCGTCACTAAAACCATGATGTCATCAGCACAGCGACAACAGCGCGGCGACAACAGCGCGGAGACAGAAGCGCGCTTTAACTTAAGGTAAGGGTTAGGTTTAGGTTTAGGGTTAGGTTTGGGGTTAGGTTTAGCGTTACGTTTAGGGTTAGGGTTAGGTTTAGCGTTACGTTTAGGGTTAGGTTTAGTTTTACAGCGCACTTCTGTCGGCGCGATTCAGCGCTCATTCGTCGGAGCGCTTTAGAACACGCGGTTTTATCACCGCGGTTTAGTCGGGCGCAGTTTTGTCGTTCGCCCTTTTGTCGGTGAACCCTAAAAAATGAATCACAGTGGTTAAATTCATGCAACTTATTAAGGCAAAAGCAATCCCATGCCCACAATGATGATTCTGCACAGTACTTATAGCTCTAACTTCTACTGATTCTGTCTTCATTGGGTACTGAAATTCAGATCAGTTTTGTTTGGATACATGAGCAACAATATAAATTAGATTAGTAAGTTAATCAATAAAGATAAATAAAAATAACTCTTTTCAATCTCTAAAGCTCCCTTTTCTCCAAAATACAGCCTTTTCAAATGTATTGCTTCATAACTATTTTGCTTAAGCAGAATATTTAAAATGCTTCCAACAAACAAAAAGCTCACATTTACCTGTGTCATAATATTGTGCTGGCCCAGAAACAAGAAAAAGATTAAGTGAAAATCGAAAGCCAAAGAAAAAGTAATTACGGACAAAAGAAAATATCTAGAGGGTATAGAGGTTCAGCCACATTAGTGATTTTATTTTCAGCCAAGTAATTAGCCCTATAAAGCCTATTTATACTCTACCACGGTCTTCCAGCCAACTGGTTCATCTTGCAGTCTCAGAGTGTTGGAAGTTTAAAATTTGCAATTTCAACTATTTCAATGGCATCGTAGGTTATGGAAGGCTCTGTGGCTAAACTGGGGTTTGATTGTCTGCCTTTTGATAAGCCGCTCTGAGTCACTGCTTTTTATTGCCTATAGCTTCATTCTACACTATATTGTCAAAAGTATTTGCTCACCCATCCACATAATCAGAAGCAGTTGTGAGCGAATTCTTTTGGCAATATAGTGTATTTTAGATCAGTAGATCTACTGGGTAGGATTTATTTTCATTTGCTATCAACTGCTCTGTTGAAGATGCTAGAATTCATGCTTCTGTATACATACATTTTCAAAACTCTTTGAGCATCAAAAGAGAATGTTGATTATACAATTCACTGCCATATAAAACCAATAAATAAATTAATTAATACATGCTTATTTCTTATTTCAAGGGGTCTGTTCAACTTTTAAGCCAGTTAAACATGTCCCACCATGAATTGAAGTACAGTGGTACCTTGGTACTCTTTATTAGTTAGTTCCGGGAGCCGTGATGAGTACCAAAAATGATGAGTACCAAACAAATTTTGCCATAAGGAATAATGTGTGAGTCACAAGACAGCTGACACCAACAACAAGTTCTAGCTTGTGTATGTTGAGTACCAAACAAACAATAAGTACTGGGACAAAATTTTCACATCAAAATTCATTGAATATCATATTTGATGAGTTTTAAAGCAGTTGAGTACCAAGGTACCACTGTAAAATGAAATAAGAAACCCATATTGCAAAAAACAGGAGAGACTGAAGCATCAAATGGACCACATTATCTAACTAGTGGATTATTAATACTTTTTCAATCATAAATCATATCGCTCACTTGTTTTGGAATGTGAAATTCCAATTTCAGGTAGAATAAAATATTCACCTTTTACAGCAGAATTTAATGTCCAATTACTAAGTTAGGTGGTATTTTTCAAGTCACAAAAAAACCAATTCTCTTTATAACAAAAATATTAAATCATAACAAAAACACTTTAATAAGCCACTTCAGAAATCAAATATGTGGCACATGTTTTTAAACTCTTCAGAACTTTCATTATGACATGGATATTAAAGCTGAACATTTACATTTATTTTCATGTTATGTTCTACTTAGTATAAATCTCAAATGTCATAAAAAAAATGGGAGCAAGTCATTGACAATAGATACACTGGACATGCAACAAATACATTGAATGTATTCCAGAGAGATGCATATTCCCTATAAGCTGCTGAAAAATTTCCTCCTGGGTCTATTTCTATTCCATTTGTTTTCAATGGAAGATACACTGTATAAATAGCATATCAGAATGCTATAAGCAAAACTATTTAAAGACTTACAGTTTAATCTAATACATTAAAATTAAGCTGGAAATACTTAATACTTCCTAAGAATTTAATTCTTAGAAAAATTGTTGTGCTAATGGTATAGCATTGTTTTCATTTTGTTACTCTGTATGATTGTCCTATAATTCAATTTATTTAATCTTTGAACATACAAATTATTGTTCAAAACTAAGAACAAATAACCAAGATAAATAATAATGAAGCTGTAATGAATACATATATTCAGTATCTAAACAAGGGTAGAAGGAATGCTTGGAAGTATATAAAGAAACAAAACTATAATTAATGTATGAGAGGTCCTTGCAGCTCTCTGAGCTGGCTTGTTTTCTTGCCAACATTTCATTATCCTAAATAGGTAACATCATCAGTGCTAGTAAGGGGTGCTGTTTGTTGTCAGTTTATATTCTGGTGACTTGCTTGTCTGTGTGGATTTGTGTGGTTTTAAGAGATTCTTAGGCTGGGCTGTTAACTGATGGCTCTTTTGCAGTTCCTTAATTGGGATAGTGTTTACTTGGTTATTGGTTAACTAGCACTGATAATGTTACCTAGTTAGGGCAACGAAACATCTGCAAGAAAATAAGCAAGCTCAGAGAGCACCAAGGACCCTCATTTCAACCCTGAGCTACAAATATCTGCCTTTAATTCAATGTATGTTAATTGTTATACAGTATTTAAATTATAATGTGATATTAAAATTATTTTTTGGTATTGTAGAGTTGATATAGGATCTATGATATCAATTTCTCTGTGCACAGTGATGTGTTTGTCACTGTATGGTTTGGACACCTAGAACTTTTCTAGATCAGATCAGTTGCTTGCATGAGATGTGATCATTGGAATGTGGTAAGGGAGGTACAATGCAGAGAAAAATAGTTGCTGAACATCCTCAATGTTCAATATTAAGGCTCCCCAACCAAAAAAAGATCTTTACAATATGCAAGAATCTATATAAATC
The DNA here is from genome assembly GCF_051295495.1 of Thamnophis sirtalis. Taxonomy (NCBI): domain Eukaryota; kingdom Metazoa; phylum Chordata; class Lepidosauria; order Squamata; family Natricidae; genus Thamnophis; species Thamnophis sirtalis. The sequence continues at coordinate 116,598,135 of NW_028261381.1, read as the reverse complement.
ACTTTCTCTTTTGATCAATATGTATGCATACATAACCGCTTAGCTTTGCTAGGAAAAAGTAATGTGACACATTATCCATGCATATGCTGAGACATCTAGAAGTATCTATAAAGGCAGCCATATGTTCCTAAAAATGACATGGCTGCTTTAGTGAGTCAGAATTACTACTTTATGCAAAGGTCTCTGTGTTTTGAAGTATCCCATTTCAAAAGATTTATACAGCAGTTACTGGTATATTTCTACAACTGCTTGTTTAATTCTTATCAACTCATAACTCTTCAATTTCATCCAGTGAGAAAGTTTGGTATATAATCTAAAAAATGTAAAAGACAAGAGCAGACTATAGTTAATGGCTTGTTAATTAATAGACCCTTGGTATTATCAAAGAACATGAGCAGAATCCTGTTGGATTGAGTCAATAGCTCATAGAGGACAACATCCTTTCTCATAAAAGTTATGAAAATGGAAAAGTCCAAAAGCAGAATGTAAAAGCACCACGTTGGGGCAAATTAATGTATAAGAACTTACATTATTGCATTATTCTGACAGAACAAGAATAGCAGCAATGCTAATTTCCCATACTGCTAATTCTTCTGAATATCTAAGGTCTACAGGCCTCAGACAAGTAGAGACCCAAAACAGTAGGCTTTTTCCTGGCCAATGCAGCAATTATTTATATCCATTGTATATGTAAATTTCCCCAGAAATATTCTAATTATTTAGGAGAACAGTTTGCCGGTCAGTGCAACATAATTTTCTATAAAAATAGTGAATGATACCCATCAGAAGATTCTGGATATTCTGTTTAAAGCAAGTCTCTAGTTACTTCCTTTAGGGATCCTGAAACATATACAGAATGCAACATGATAGCTGTGTTCCAATATTTTAGGGGCTGTCACAAAGATGAGGGAGGGTCAACCTATTCTCAAAAGCACTTAAGGATAGGACAAGAAGTAAGAGACGGAAATTTATCAAGGAGACAGCCAACCTAGAACTAAGGAGGAATTTCCAGCCAATCTAGAACTAAGGAGGAATTTCCAGCCAATCTAGAACTAAGGAGAAGAATTAACCAGTGGAATGGTTGCCTCCAGAGGTTCAATTCATACAAGCTGATATGCAACTCAGTGTATGAAACTTTTGGCTATGAATACACATGCATCATTTTGCACTATAGAATTGTAACTGCTTATGTACAAGGATAGATTTATCAGCTCTAATTGTATACATCTGGAGGTTATGAACTAATATTATTTGAACGCTATGTTTGCAATTCTCTATATGCTGTTGAGAAGTAAATACTACTGAAAAGTGCAACAGCCCTAAGAAAGCAAAGGCTATAAAATTATCAAGAATTTTCCACAAGGAAAAAATAAATAAATTAAGTAATCTTTTTCACTGAAATGAAAAATAAATCATGCACACTTGGTTCCAAGTCATACATTTTCATAATTTGAGTACAGCAAAGTAGCCACGTAGAATTATGAACTCATTCAAGAACATTCTGTACAAATTCAATAGTTATTTGTTGGTAACAGGATGTGGATAAATCAAATAAAAAGTGAAGTGATTTCACTGGAATTATGTTGATTGAAAATAAAAAAAATCCATCATAAAGTTAGTGGCAGCATGTGCAAGTGTCAAGAATGAAAACATCATGTAATAACTGTACACACAATGTTTGTTCAAATAACATCACATTTCAATAAGAATATGATGACAAATAAGGTTGAAGTATGATGCCTGGGCTGTAAAAAATTGAAGATGGCAATGAAGGCAACTAGAAAAAAAATCAGACTTGTCTAGATTCTAGCAGGCCAGATATGGAGCCTAAGAATTGTAATTGTTTTCAAAAACACTTTAAGAGAAGCAACTCTAGTCAGGGAAGCATGAATGAGATCACTGTTTAACTTTTGTCCACAATAATGTTTCTCCATTTAGTTACCTGCCTCACTGCTTTTATTCAGCTGTCTTTGCTTGTCATTTGGGAAAAAAGAAAAAAGAAAAGAAGCTTCAGATTAAGAAAAAGTTAAGCTTGTCTTCCTTTTCCTTTAATTCTTGATTTCAAAACTTATTTTTTAACAACTATGATAAAGTATTTGCTTCTAATATGGGTGTTAATGTGAAATCAACAATATCTAAAACTACCATATTTGAGCTGCTAAAAAATCCATACCACTACTAGATAGTAGCAAAGAAAGTTGGTTGCTATCTACTTGTTCAAATAGTCACCATCACCATCAGTATCATACAAACATTTCTGATTCTTAAATTGAAGTTCTTTCCAAGGTCAAATGCTTAAGCTAGAATTTCTACTAAAAACCTAGCCTGTATGCGGTGTGGACATTATCAGTATTGTACCCAAATGTACACGGAGAATATTAAATTGCACTAAAGTTTTCTACATGCTTACAACAGAGTTGGACAAACTGGTTGGCTCCAATTATCTGGCCTGTAGCCATGCTAACTGGGATTTGTATGAATTAAAATCTAAAAAAATCTTACAGTATCAATGTTGCAGACACTTTGAAGCTGATTATCAGCAAGGACTATCTCAAAGCATTAAGCTTCAACTTATTATTTTGCACAAATGCACATAAAAATACTATTCCAGATTTGTATTTATTGAAAGCATATATATACTTTTTCTTGGCACAAATTTCTTTTACATATAGCAATAGCACTTGGACTTATATACTGCTTCATAGTGCTTTTGCAGCCCTTCTAAGAGGTTTACAGAGTCAGCATATTGCATATAAAAGATATATAAATGAAATGCAATATAGGATTTTTAAAATTTGAACTGCATTATTAATTAATTTTGTGGACATGCAAAGCTTGCCTTTACAATGTGGACACTCCAATGGTTAACAACTTTAAAAACAACTATAAACAGGATCATCTTTTTCCAGTCAATAGCATACCAAAATCAGGAAGAGATGGAGCAGTTTTTCAAAGCTGTTTGGAGGATCACCTGCAGCAATTTATATCCATTGCATTTAGGGGCTTGCATTATACCAGACTGCAAACATGAAGAGTCCTCTATTTTAACTTTACATTCAGTCTTGTATTAGTTAAAGCAGCTCCTAAACCTGCAAAGTTATGGAGGGAGGGAGGGGGAAGAAAATATACTTGCCAGTTGCAAAAGATTCCTTTCAATTTGTACACTGCCCAGGGTCACTTCTTGTAAGAAGGACAGCCATATACATTTTGATACATAAATAAATGGATTTAATGTCTTCTGCAGTGCTGGATAAAAAGAAAAGGTTGATGATGCAAAAGTGCAGGAAGAAAGACAGAAGTTTATTTTTCTCCAAAGAATATTCTTATTTGAATAGGGTTTTTGTGGCAGTCCAAAAATAACCAGTCTTCTTATTTTGGCAAGAACTGATCCTGCAGAGAACTTGACAAGTCGACTTACCCGGGAAGAGGCAAATCTATTATAAGGCAAGCTATTTACCTTATAAGAAGTGACAGTCCTCCTAGGCTCAGCTCTTGGCGGCGATCCAGACGCAGAACGAGAGAGGATGCTAAAGGGGCTGCTTTTGCAGCTACCTCCTGCTACTGAATGTCCCCCTCCGCCGCTCTTGCTGCCACTTCCTCGCATCTGGAAGCCCCTCGGATCCTTCAGTCCCTTTCGCTTGGTAGGTTCATTCACCGGGCGCTGTGCGGCAGCTTCAAGAGATAAAAAACTGGCGGAGCGCCTGGCCAATCCGAAGCCTCCATAATCTGCCGGCTTGGTGCGGAAACCAATAGAACAACATCAACAGACGCCGGTTATACCAACGGAGGAGGGCGGGTTATCACCGCAAATAGGAGGTGGGCATCTGTTTCTGGTCATTCAAGTCGAGGGCGCGTTAGGTGAGCGCGGAAGGCTGCACTTGTTTATTTCTTTTTGTAATTGTACCTCTCCAGAGGGCGGGACAGATTTCATTTTCAATTGAAGCCAAAGCAATTGATACATTTCATTTGTACTGTGAAGCGCAAGGCTTCGAAGTTCAAAACCAGAGACAGATTCTTTTTTTAAAAAAAAGATGTATCTTTTTTTAAGCGTAACGATCAATCAAAAGAGTTGCCTGACGTCTTTCAAAGAGCAGCTATTTCAATTGTACAGCTTTTCTTTTCTTTTATTACAGATTTCAATAGTATATAAAGCACGTGAAAGCTGTTTCATAAAATAAAAGGATGCAGTACTTGGAAAATGCAAAGCAGCTGCAGCTGTGTTTATTTAGGAATTCAACGGATTTCTTCCCATGTAAAATGTAATGATAAACACTTTCAAAGGTAATAAGAGCACCTCATGATATTTAACAAGTGTAGTAAATCTCAAAAGTTTTGGATTTCATATATGTTACTTTTAGCAGTTACATTGACACACTATTGTGCATTTTTTAAAATATGTACCATGAAGTTGACATGCTCTGTGCTCTATAATCTTATTTATTCTTGAATTATTTAAACACCACACTGCTATTCCCCGCTGACAATAAGACACATATTAGTTAGCCCCAATTCTTTGTTTACTTCAAGTGCAGCTTGATAGTAAGAGCGGGAGTAATATATATATATATAAAGTAAGCTAAGACTCAAAGGTGCTGTTGATTTGGGAAGGTGTAAAAATTACGTTAGGGAAAGAAAAGAAAGTGGAGTTATTTAACACCTTTGTGCCTGAATTCTTCCAGAAGTAGGTGAGGAGCCCTTCTAATATGTTAGAAGAAAGAGAATGCGGAATGCAACTGAGGACTAATAAAGGTATGGTACGATTCTACAGTATCTTATTACTTCCTTTAAACAAATTCAAGAAATAGATGTCAGAGAACTGATTGCAATCTTTAAAATCTAGAGAATTTTTGAGATGTGAAAATCATAGAACTTTGATTTGGAAAGTTTTAGTTGGAATGAACTTTGGAAATCCTCTGCTTAAACACACATGGATACGTGCACGCACACACACACTCACACTCACACAGCATAGGAAATAATTATTGCAGCATTCCAACAGATAGCCATCCAGGGTCCAGCCTCTGTTGATGGACAGTTTACCATCCACGTATTAGGGAATGTTTGTACATGTATATCTAAGTATCAAACGTATATGAAAAGTCAGGATATATGTTTGTAGAGTATATAAAGATCTTTGATTGTAGCCACCACCTCTCTAATATAGGTATGGAACAATACCCTGACAGTCCTAAAAGTACTTTATTACATTATCGCTGTTTTGGTATTTTAAAGCTCTTCAAGTAAGGTAGACTTCTGGAAAACTATTATTATATGCTTTATTTATTTATTTTTTTAAAGTAGTTTTTAAAGTGCCAAATTAATGTACTGGTTAAGGCATCAGGTTGGAAACTTGGAATTCTAGGCTTGTTAGACACAAAATCAGCTGGGTCACTAAGAGCCAGTCACTCTTTCTCAGCCCTAGGAAGGAGGCAATGGCAAACTACTAACAAAAACCATCAATTGCCAAGAAAACTGCAGGCCCAGCCAGACACCAGGAGTCAAAAAATGATGATGCTTAAAATAAAAAGTTTTTAAAGTAACTTTGTGAAATGGTTATGTGAATCAGCAATGTAGGCCATGTAGCAAGCAAATCCTAATCTAAGAGATTTTCTCTTCATCTGCACTCAGCAACATAATCAGCTTTCCAGCCTTCTGCTTCACTTATCCTATGTTTAAGATAGATTTATATGAATTACACAGCCACAGAATGAATGAATTGTGCTATATAAAGAACTTTAATACTATTCTTTTTTGGCTCATAAAATTATAGGAAAACTAAAGTTAATACCTTTATTTATAACTTACATATAAGAAATACTGCTGATAACAGTAAGGTATATTTTTAGGAGTGAGAAATTGATGAAGACTTCTGCTGAAAGATGGGAAATAATTGTAGCTGAGATTAGGTTTTATTTAAGTTCTTCAAACCAAATAATTAATGGAATGGTGATCAACAAATGGTATGTATTTCATAGGGACAGTAATAATATTCAGGAAAAGAAGTCCTGTGAACAACATTTGATTCGGTCCTTTAGAATAAATTAGTAAGTAGTTTGCAATAAACAGAATGAGACTGATTCACTTTAATGGGCACCATGTAATAATAATTATATTTATTACATGAATTTATCATTTAAACAAGTGCATTTACTTTCAGAAATGCATATTTGTTTTAAAAGAGTATCAGACCATAAGTTCATATTCCATAAAATTAGGTAGTTATGTTTTACATTAAAGTAGTGAATAACAGTAGTAATATGTTACTATTTTTATAGAAGGATTTCAGAGATGCATAGAAGAACAAGAACAGAGAATAAAATATTGTATAATTCTATTTCTGATCCAACTTTCCTCTTTCTTTATGAATTCTCACAAATTAGGAATTCCGGAGGCTATAGTCCCAACACCAAGAACATCAGTGTTGCTAAAATAGTATTCATTCATTCATTCATTCATTTTTACCCAACCTTTATTATTTTTTATAACTAACTCTAGACGGCAAACATACCTAATACTTCCTCCTCCTCCTATTAGTTGTATTGTACTTTGGAGCAATAACTCAAGTTTTGGGAAGAGATACCCCATTTGTTCTAATCTATAAAAAATAATGAAGCCCCTTCTCTGCCTTATAAATTTCCATTCTTCAGAATGCGGAAAGAACAACTTCATAGCACTGATATGCTAGATGGATCCTATGTATCTATAGCACTTAGCACTCATAGCACTCATCATGGATAGGCCACAAGTGTAAGGTTTTGCATTTACTCTGATTATTCAGAGAATTGCCTAAAACTACTAGGGTCAGGCAAGCCCTCTTTAAAATCAATGGATTTAAATTAAATAAGAAATTTAACTTTGATGTTTACCTTCTCACTCTACAAAAGCATGAAGAAAGCTGTTCACCTATTCAAAGAAGAAATCCTTTTCTGAAAAATTCTCAAGATTGCCTTCTTAAATCAATATTAGTTTATGGCAGTAGTCATTAATCCTACTTCCTTCAAATATATTAAAATCATAGCTTCCAGAGTTTCGGATCATCACCAAATATTTGAGAAATGAAAAAGATTTTGATGATTATTGAAGAAAAACATTCCGGATTTAAATGCTGATACTTTAAAGAAGATTTTCTGTGTGCATCTATCTGCAGGCATTATAATAGGAGTTATTGATAATTATCTTATACAATAAAGGGTTCTTGATCACGCTCAGCAGAGATAAAATACAGCAGGCTTACTTACATTTTTTGTCTTAACCAATGCTTAGTTATGTGATCTGTTTGCAATTATCTTGACTTTTACTCCAATTTACTTTTTTTCTTGCAAAACCTTATTCTTTCCAATTATGTTGTGGAAATGTACAATGGAAAAGGTCAATCTTGGTCAATCTTACAAAAACAGCACTTGCTTCTGGGATGGAGCCTAGGGATGCCAAGGAATGGAGCAGCCTACTGTCCTCTCAATGCGAGGTCCAGAGATCTTCCAGAGGTAAGTGTACAATTGGTGATGAGGGGTGGATGGATAGGGAAGAGGGGATGTGACCTGGGGGGTGGGAAGCTGGACTAAGACCTGCAGGACCGCTGAGGGATGAGATGTTCCAGAAAGGAGCCCTTGAAGCCCAGGCAGACCTTGGTCTGTGCTAGGCTTTCCAGGGCCTCCCCCACCCCTGAGGCACCCCATGCTCTCTTTAACAACCTGTACAGTCATTTCAGGGAGAACAGGAATGGGATCGTTAAGTGAGGCAATCATGTGGGTGTCTCACTTAATGATAGGTTCTATTACGATTGTAACTTGAGGATTACCTGTATCGATATCCTAAGTTGTAATGAATACTGATGGAATATTTCTGTTTCCTTTACTTCTAATACTACAAATTGTCTAAACAATAAAATGTCAATAATTTTAATTAATGTTGTGCAAATAATATTAAGATTTACAACAAAACAGTATGGAAGAAAGAGTACCTATGGATTTTCCCCTTTGCCAAAACTAACAACCACTGTAGAAATAGATAAATGCTAACAAGCTAACATAAATAATGTTGTCTACTTTTATTACTTGTATTTTGTCTTTTATGTTCCCCCTTTTTTCCCCCCTTGAATTGTTCGCCGCCCTGAGTCCTCCCGGAGAAGGGCGGCATACAAATAATAAAATACAAATACAAATACAATAATTGTGCCCAAGGTTTTCAGCAATACTGAGGTTTAAATGGAAGGGCTGACTCTGTGAAAAGAAACCATGTTTCATGTAAAATGTCCACATGACAGAGTCATGGTGGCACAGTGATTAGAATGCAGAATTGCAGGCTAACTCTGCCGACTGCCAGCAGTTCGATTTTGACTGGCTCAAGATTGACTCAGCCTTCCATACTTCTGAGGTTGGTAATATGAGGACCCAGATTGTTGGGCACAATAGGCTAACTCTGTAATTCACTTAGAGAGGGCTGTAAAATCACTGTGAAGTGGTATATGAGTTTGTTATTGTTATTGCTAAACTAATTAGTTGTATGATCTGTATTAGCTTGCCAGCTCCTACCTTGGTGCTTCTCACTGGTTCAGCAGAATGGAACTCTTCATATTCTGAATGACCAGAAAAACAGTAAAAAGAAATCTTGAAGTGAAGGGTCCTTGGTGCTCTCTGAACCTGATTATTTTCTTGTAGAAGTTTCATTATCCAAACATCAATGCACTGATGACATTGCCTGATTGCAGACATAAAATATCTGCAAACCCCAGCCAAGCTCAGACAGCACCAAGGATCCCTCATTTCAGTCTTGAGTTACAAATATTCTCCTTTATTGGAATCTTGACACAATTCTGCAGTTGGATCTCATGATTTTCCCACCATTGCCATATAGTGGAAATGATCATATGAATTAACTTCAAAGAGTGGTAAATAGAACACTTATGCAATTTAAAACAGAAGCAGTTTCAGATAATATTAGCCACTAAAAATAGATCTTCCTTTCATATGACATTAAGTTTGGGCAATAATAATCAGCTTTATGCTGCATCTAGGGGAATAAAAAAACATACAGTTCTCTTATTAGTTTCATAAGAAATGTAATGAAAAGCCAGTGGATGTCATATAGTAGAAAAGAGAAAGAATATGAGTTAGTCTGTTTTCAAGGCTTTTGAAATATAATTTCTTAATTGTAATTTACTCTGAAGGTATTATTTAGAAACTCTTTGATCGTTATGGGTCAGTGATTATCAGTGCAATCCCAAGCATATTTATGAAGTGTAACATCCTCTGCCTTTAGTAAGCTCTATCTCCTTTTAAGTCTTAGAGAGTTGTTGACTCACAATGCATTTGCTCTACTGAGAAGTTATTTGTTCTGAAAACCTGCTCTTCTGCTTCATTCTTCCACCTGGTAATTGATCTTTTTTTCAGAAGTGGTGAGGGCTCAAATGTTCTTAGATTCAGTTCCCTTCAGTTCAAACCAAAAGGTCTGTGCAAAGCATTTAAAATGGACACATCACAAAGCATTTTGTACAGTATGAAAACTATGGTTTCTAGAAGGGTTAATACAGCTGTGTTCTCCACCCATTGGAATGCATGCAGATGGTTTTGGTTCTCTATCAAACCAAAATTACCTCAAAATTATAACATATGTGTGGTGATATCATGATGCAAAATTTATCTTTACATATTTCCATCCTGATATGTGACCTTTAAATGCAAATTGTAGAGGCTGCATCCGTTTGTTGGTTGTTCCTGCCTTGTTTCCTGGGAATGTCTGTGCACAGAGAGTTCAATTTTCTGGCCATTCTAGTAGAAGTGGTAGCTGAACACATACAAAAATGTACCGCCTGCCTGGAAAAACCTTCAAAGGTGCTGCATGGGATGTTTGTTTATTTATTTATTTATTTATTTGGAGTTTTTTATATGCCGCCCAATCTGGGTGGCTTACAAGAAATATAAAAAACACATAATGACAAAACAATTTAAAAACAACAGACACCCCTCATACATTCATTCTAGTTGGGGCCGGACCTCAGCAGTGAGGTCAACAGCCCCAGGCCTTCCGGAACAGCCAAGTTTTTACGGCCATGAGAGTGGGTATGGTCCGGATTTCCGGGGGGAGCTGGTTCCAGAGAGTCAGAGCAACCACAGAGAAGGCTCTCCTCTGAGGGCCCGCCAGCCGACATTGTTTGGCCGATGGCATCTGAAAGAGGCCCAATCTGTGGGATCTTACTGGCCGCTGGGAGGTATGTGTCAGCAGGCGGTCTCGAAGGTATTAATATTTCGGAAAGGGATGCCAATATATATTTATTTTGTAAAGTACTAATAGCAATTGGTCAGATATAGAGTCCTTCTGTCATGATTTGGAACCAAAAAAAATCTTATGACTTTCTCAGTCAGGGGTGTCAAACTGGTGACCTGCATGCCGGATGTATCATATGCAGGCCAACCCCCCCCCCCCAAGCTCTGTGATTGGGAGAAATGACACGAAACACCATGTGATGCCACAAGTGTGATACCTGGTTCTAAGTCATACTTTCTACTGCTTGCCTTCTATAAAAATATTACCTATGTTCAGTGCATTGACATAAATGTTCAGACTTCTGCAGAGTATTTTAGTAAGAATTATTGGCAATTCTGAATTAGGACAAAATGAAGATTTTAAGTGACTGAATAAAAAAATATTTCTATATTGTATTATATAATTACTTCTCATAGTTTTACTATTGTCGTGTTCATATTATTTTAGAAGTCAATCATCTGTTAGAATTCAGGCTATGTTTTTTCTTCAATTTAGATATATGGCTATTAGTATGTAACTTAATTCTTAAATACTAAGAAATACAAATTCTGGAAATAAGGATTTTGTTATTTATTCTTGAATGTAAGTGCTATACAAATATTGTGTTAGCACTGACTTTATTCTTCATCAGAAATCTGTGTGATATTTTTATATGGATTTTACCCTTATATCCTAGGCAGCATTCTATAACTGTGGGTGATGTAATATTATGTAATTATGTGAGATAATTATTTGGAAGATTCAGATGTAATAGTTGGTTGACATTTTTATCTATTGATTCATTTATATGACAGCCCAACTCAATTTATAGGGCTCTGGCTGGTATAAAAAAAGAGAAAAATTCCAAAGTAATTGGTTCAAAACAGTATAGCCCATCATAACCAATAAACCATAAAATGGCAAACAAAACTGAATATTTTTAAAATTCACATATTGGGGACTCCACTCAATACTATCCCAAAGGGCTATAAATATAATATAATTTATTACAATATAATAAAGTATAAATATAATGTAGTACACCTATTGATGTACAATACCAAACCATGGCTGATCTGCTGGTGATCTTATCCTTTTTAAAATATTTCAGAAACATGCCTGCCAGGCAAAACGGGTGTATTTCAAAGTGCCAAGCATTTTGCCCTTCTAACTGCATAGTTTTAGCATTGTTCGAAATTGATTGTCTGTATCGATGGCTCTCAGACAAAAGATATGCTTACACTCTTAAGGAAGTTTATTCACCTAATGACTTTGCAGGGAAGGAACTCTAAAATGGCTGAAAAATTATTGCATGTAGTTGTAAATATATTGTTATTGCTTGAACATGCTGTGCTTGATTGTGTTCTTAACACATTACTCAGACTTCACAACAAGTAATATTGATGTCTGATGAGAGATCAAGAATAATGTGGAGCATTATTTAATGTTAAGGGGTGACATTGTATACGGGTGGGTGTAGGTATCCAAATCAATATATGATGGTGTACATAATGACCTGAATAGGTCCAAATCAATATATAATTATGTGCATAATTCACAAAATTTCATATGATTTCTTGTATGATAGAATTGCAAGAATTAAGTTTCTCTACCTGTGGAATTGCTCCATATTTAACACTGGGTACTTGCAAACTTTTGTGGATTCAGGGATTTCTATTTATCTTGAATGTCTCCTTCCATCCTCATCTTCTTTTAGTATGTAAAACATCAAGATCCTTGAGTGGAATTCAACTCTTGGTGAATGAATTGGTGCAGGTCTGGGGGTCTGCTTACATTACTGGTTTGCCCCTATCTGCTTCCAGTATGTTTTGCTTTCCTAGTGTAGCTGGTATCCCACCATTCCAGAACTTGCTTAGCTTCTGAATTCAATCAAGACAACTAGGCCACCTGAGGAGGCTTTAGCCTGTAACTGCCCAATGGGCAGAGCCATCTTTGCATATGTGATTTCAGTTTGAGACTTAAGATTCATTATGGTGTTGAATCCTAAAGGGCTATCAATGTCAACATGTGAATTCTTACTTCAGGTTCAACTTCCAGCAAAGAAAGTATGGCTTCCCATGTTTAAGTTGCAAAATTATGGCTGACTACTAGATTTTGTATCTCTTTGTTGCTATCTAGGGGTTGTGTTTGCAACCCAGGTAAGATAGTCATATCTAGGAAAAGCTCCCAAATTAAGATAATCCAAGATGGCAGCCATTTAGGGTTTGAATTATACAACAAGCTCAGCTCTTTAGTTAAATAAATACATATGGCAGGAGAGTTAGTGTTGTGCATATACTCCCTAGATAAACCTTATACTGTAACAGACATGCTAGACATACACAGCCTAAAACTCTTTCAACCACTGTCTATGTAGTATCATTCCATGACCTTGTGCTAAGGAATTAATATTCTCTTATTTTAGGTTTTCATGATTTGGAGACTGATCCCATTTGTTTTTTGTAAGATAGAGTTAACACTGCCTGCTCTATTAATCAGCTGATTTGTAGCAACAACAACTTGTTTCCAGCTGCGGAGACTTACAATTGGGCTGCCAGTGGCATCCATCATGACCGGTAAGCAAAAGGAGAAGCAAATACAATGTCCTTAACAAAGGAAGAGAAAAGAGATGCTCATGGGAAGTATACATGACCATGGGCTTTTGTACCAACCCTCCAATCCCTCTATATCAAGATCTCTTTACTTGTGATTTGGTTCCTGTGGTTTTTATGCTGGAATGGAACCCCTACAAAGAATCAGAGCCATCTGTGTACACTTCTTGAAGCACCGAACCAACATATTACATAAATCCTTCTGTGTATCTGTAATCTAGACATATGGGCATTGTATCACATATAAAAGATATCCACATGCTAAAACATTTTAAGAATTTCCCTGAAACTGATTTCAATCAGAGTTCTGGGAGACTACAAATGGGGTTACAAGCAAGTATGGCTACCACCCATCCTATTAAAATGGACCTTCAGTGAATTGTGTGGAGACTTAAATCCTATTCTCCCAATCCTAATCAATATATAGAAGACTATTAAGTTTAGATTTATGTTCCATGGAACACATCTGCATGGGCCTGACTCCAATTAGCAGAAATGTTTGCAGTTAGTCACAATGATGGCAAAATGGCAAAATGTACATTGTGATGATATGATGTAAGCTCTTCCATTTTATATGTGTGCCATTTTTCTATTAAGGACCAGAAAGATGATCTTGGAGAAGGCATGTGGTGATCATTAGTAAAAGTTCAGTTCATAAAAATAAGAGTATGAGAAATTCAAATTACCCCACTTTCAGTCTCTTTAACATAAGAATGGTGCACATCAAATAGGAAAAATACATGTAAAAACCGCACACACACGCGTGTGGGCACACATATTAACATATTTTAAAATATTATAAAAACAGGGATGCAAACCCTAAGCAAAGAGGAAATAAAAATAGCAGTTCAACAATGAACTGAGTATATCACCAGTTCCCTGGGACTCCTAGGCTTGATATATCTAACCAGATCTCTAGGGAATTTTGGAATATCAAAACGGATGGAGCCAATTTAATTTCAGAACAAGAATACTTCATAAGGTTGGTACCAGATCAGAGAAGGCACATCTTCTGGAAGTTGCTAAATGTAGGTCCCTAGCTAATGGTATCCACAGCATGCCTTCTTGTTTGTAATACCTAATCCAGCAGGCTAATGTAGTTGAGAGAGACAGTCCCTCAGATAGTCTAGTCCCATTTCATGAAAGATTTTATAGGTCAAAACCAACTTTGAATTATACCCAGAAACAAACTGGCAACAAATGCAGTTCATGCAGCAGAGGTAACATGTGCTTTTCTAGAGCACACATAACTGCCCATGCTGTTGCAGTCTGAATTCTGTACCAGCTGAAGCTTCTGTTTACTATTCAAGATTGCAATTGTCCAATATGTAGATGACTAGACATGAGTGACTGTGAGCAGGAGGACTCTCCAGAGTTGTGCACTGGGTATGTCTGGGACAGTGCAACTCCATCCAACACAAAAGATAGCATGGTCCAGCAACAAAGGTGGCATGGTCCATAGTTTTGCCAAGGTTCAGGTGAAGTCTGTTATTCCCCATCTAGACCCTCATGCCTCCAGACACTTGGAGGAGACATTCACAGAATTGCTTAATTCACCAAGAGTGGAGATATATGATTGTGGTAAGCGCCACAAACCTGATGCGGTATCAGTCACATATTTCCTGTGTACCTTATAAACCTTGAAAAGGTTTATATTTAACTTGTGGTTTTTTTTTTCTTTTGCCATACAAATGTAGATATATCTTTTTGCCATTGCTTGAATGGAATACTAGTTGGCAAATAGAAATAAAAACATCATTCTAAATAAATATTAATTTTTATCCCAGAAATTCTCCCTAACAATGACAATGTATTTTTTCCCTTTCTTAACCTGTCCATTTTAATTTTGTTCCATGTTTTAACATAATTAGTTTGAAATAACATGTAATTCATATTACCGTATATTCAGTACTATTTGAATTTCTATTTTCATATTTTTGTTATCATCTTTGTCTTCTGATTATTAATCTTAAAACCTGCTAGCATATTAAAATCCTTTGATTTTCCCATTGATATTTCTACTCCCTCTTAGGGGAAGTAGAAAACTATCATGAGATCAACACCAAACATTGTTAACTTATACGTCTTTAAATCTCTCACAATTCTCTCATTTTGACTTATTCAGTTCCTCAAGATGAACAAGAGTGAACAAGAGTGGTGATATTGGTTTCCTTGTTTTTTTTTCCTTTTTGAATCTCACAAGAAATTCTCCACGAGATCTGGGCTTACTGTGAAGCCAACTCCATCTTACCCATTTAACAACATCAAAGACTGTATCTTCCAGAACACCAAACAAGAATGTCCAGTTCAGATTATCAAAGGCCTTCTCTAAGATCAATGCAGCTTGCTTTCCCCACATTTCTAATGTTAACCTGTAATGGTCTTTTAGGCAAAAACTGCATTGATTTTCATGACTAAAGTCCTATTAAGTATTTTCAACGTTTCAGCCAAAAGCACTGTAAACTTTACTTTAAACTTTAATAGGATTTGTATGCCGCCCACTCCCTAGGGACTCTGGGTGGCTCACAACAAGTAAAAGCATTTAAAATATTTAAAAATACAGAATTAAAATCAATACAACATCCATTCCATCAAGTGCCCCAGGCCTGCCGGAACAGCCAGGTCTTGGTCGCTTTACGGAAGGCCGGGAGAGTGGTGAGGGTCCGGATCTCTGCAGGTAGCTCATTCCACAAGGCCGGTGCAGCTACAGAGAAGGTCCTCTCTCGGGGAGCCGCCAGCCGGCATTGTCCGGTCGACGGCACCCGGAGGAGGCCCAACCTGTGTGATCTTATTGGTCGTTGGGAGGTAAATGGCAGGAGGCGGTCTCTCAGGTAGCCAGGTCAAATACCATGTAGGGCTTTAAAAGTAACGACTAGCACTTTGAAGCAGGTCCAGAGACCAATGGGAAGCCAGTGCAGCTCGCGGAGGATAGGTGTAACATGGGTGTACCTAGGTACACCCATTATCGCTCGCGCAGTTGCATTCTGGACCAGCTGTAGTCTTCGGACACTCTTCAGGGCAGCCCCATGTAGAGTGCGTTACAGTAATCCAGTCTTGAGGTGACGAGGGTGTGGGTGACCATTCGAAGTGCCTCCCGGTCCAGATAGGGCCGCAACTGGTGCACCAGGCGAACCTGGGAAAAGGCCCCCCTGGTCACAGGCAACAAATGGTGTTCTAACGTCAGCTATGGATCCAGGAGGACACCCAGATTGCGGGCCCTCTCCGAGGGGTGAATAATTTCACCCCCCCCCCCCGGCTAAGAGGTGGAATGTCAGGACCGTCTTTGGGAGGCAGCATCAATAACCTCTCGGTCTTGTCTGGATTGAGTGCAAGCTTGTTCGCTCCCATCCAGACCCTGACAGCCTCCAGGCACTGGCACATCACTTCAACTGCTTCACAACTTATAGTCATTTCTCAATAAAGGTATTAGTCAATAATTTCTTGTTTAAAGTCAGGTCCTGTTCCTTTTTAGATACTAATGCTACTGTATATTGGTTTCTTCCCAATGTTCATATATTTGTGCCTTTATGAAGATTATTCTCAAAAAATATATTTTAATTTTGCTTTGCAATCCTCTACTAACTTTCCATTTGTACCAGTATTTCAGTCAATCTTCATCTAAGAGCCTTATTTCCTTTTAAAGTTAAACCCACTATGTTGTTGTCTGAGAAAGTCTTTGGTAATAACTTCACTTATGATCATTAATAATCAAAGATACTTGTTTTTTCTTTCTTTTCTTAGTTCCAAAGAGATGGTGACTCAACAATTTCACTTCATTCTTTCCTGCCAGTTGGAAAAAATAGTATAAATAAAGTAGAATAAGCTGATTTGATCATGCTATCTGTCTGGTCTTCCTCCTAAAGTTGACAGATATATACCATCTGGTGAATATTTATAGATAAGTATGGGAAGAGCAAACGTATTGTTCCATATGTTCATTTTGATTTCCCAGAGCAGTCCCCATGATTAGTATTAAATTGGATTAAAGAACAGATTGTTCTTATAGTCTTCACTGGGAATTATGCAAGGTGCAGACAGATACAACTGGAAATTGAGAAAGGTTATACTTTAACATTGTACTAGCCTTGCAATAGAATCAACTAGTAGTGTCTGCAGGCTCTCAGTGCTTTCATTAGAAAACAGTGTCAAGTTCCAAAGTCCATTCCTTTTGACTGTGTGCATATTGTCATGATCATGCAACAATGAATCAGAGTTTGTATTTACTTTTCAAACCATTGTTGACTTCACCTGCAATGCTCATGGAGTTGAGATAAATTCTTGAACACTAAGATATATTGTATATTGTGGAATCCCAGCAAAATGAAGAAAAGCTGAAAGGCAGAACTAAAATCGTATTGTGATTTACGGTTTAAAAAGAACAAAAGAAAAGTCAAAATATTGTTCACCCCTGGATTATATTATTGATAGATTGATAGATAGATAAATAGTTTGATTGATTTTGATTGATTATGTATGTATCAGAGGTGGCTTCCTACCAGTTCAGCCTGGTTCGGCCAAACCGGTAGTAACTTGGTGGCCTGGGTTGCTGGAACTGGCAGTGCGCCAGGCATGCCATGTCCCCATAGTGGTATTGCTATGAAAGTCACAGTGGGATTTCAAAAAGGTATAGAAAAAATATTTATGCTTTTGAAATTTGTGTTGGAGAAGACTTCAGAGAATATTGTGGACAGCCAAGAAAATAAACAAATGGATAATTGAACAAAAGAATCCAGAATTCTCAGTCAGGGACAAACGCCTTGTTGTAAATTCTTAAGGGAAAACAAGCTACATTTATCAAATTATTCATTGTCAAATTATTTTTTTCTGCAGTAGTTTCAGAGTTAATGTAGCAATAATTTAAGCTACATAGAAATAGATTCCAGATAGAACAATTGTAATTACACGTTCTTTGTCAATTACTGACTTCTTAATTTATGCTGCTGATTTATTGTCAGAAAGGTAGACACTTACTCAGTTTTATTCCTTTAGTTTTTGTTTCCACCCCAATCAGTGGTTAAAATAATGAGGCGGATTTTTATTTCTGCTAAAAATGAATTAGTGCAAGGGTTTTCTGACTGCCTGACTGAATTACAATCCACTGAAATTCCAGGTGGCTCAGCACAGATTGTTGTGGATTTTACCTGCTTTAGGTAAGAGTTTAAGCTTCAAAGCACTAATACTTAAGTAAGAAGATTTTCTAATGGTGAACAGAGGCTTCTTCTCTGTTCTTGGGGGTGGGAGCACTTGGGGCATGTGAGCATCCCTGAGAATAGGAGTCTAATCTGAGCAGTGATTGGCAGGTTTTATAACTGTAACAGAAAGGAAACATCTAAAGGTAATAAATGACAAAGAACAAGTTTAGCAAATAGCTAAGTACATCCTAGCAGTCAGAAAGTCAACAGAGTATGCATGCCTGTGAATAAAAGCAGAAGAAATCTGTAAGTGAGATGGGTGGTGTCTAAATTAATTAATTAAACAGGCAAGCAAGCAAGCAAGCAATCTCATAGGCACAGAGCAGGTGAACTGATGGGCAAAAAAGGGACACAGAGTTAGCCTTTGTAAATCTCTAACTATACCCTACTACCCCTTGTACTCAATAGGATATGAGATGTTGAAGAGTCAGTGCTGTTCCATCATGTTATACATCAAGTTAGATAGTGTTATAACTTTTAAAGTTGTGTTTGTTTAACCACAGTAATCTGTAAACCATGGTTTACAGTTTATAATTGACTAATATGTGAAATTAGTCTTTTTGGCTAATTCAACAAACATGTCTTATAGTTAGTAAACCTTACCTTGGCAGTCCAAATAGCCAATAGTGGGCAGTAAAAAAAAGGTGTTTTTTTAGCATCTGTTTTTTTTTCCAATTCAGAAATGATTGCTCCTTCTGATTAACATATTCTTCAGAATGTTCTTTACTTATATTCTTTAGATCCGGGGTCCCTAATCCCTGGACGTAGCTCACTACCAGGCTGTGGCCTATTGGGAACCGGACCATGTGAGAGGCAGGCTGGCGTGTAAAGGTCCATGCAGCTGCACTCTCACGAGCAGCAGGCCAGTGCACATGTGCACCGGCCCACCACTCATGCAAGTGGAGCTGCACACGTGTCAGCCCACTGGCCCATCGCTCATGCAACCCAGTTCTCCTCTCCACCCTCCAGCCAGGTCGCCAACCTGCAAAGGTTGGGTATCATTGCTTTAGATTATTTAGTAGAGAACAGGGATGTTCTCTGATTATTTAGTTATGAGAACAGGGATGTTCACTGTGGAGCATGGCCACTTTAAAGGAATCCTGCCTTTAGTGGTGGTGGACGGGCCATTGGCTACTTTAATGGGGTTGGAGTGGTTTGCGGCTTTGGGTTTTTCCATTACAGGTATCCACTCCATTGACTGCACTGTTGACTTTGAGGATCTTGCTAGAGAATTTGAAGATGTCATTAGCGTCTTTATATTTACCTTGGTAAATATAAGGGATCCCCAATATCTTTAAATTTAGACCCTAGTGTTACCCCAATACGTTTAAGGGCCAGGAGAGTTCTGTTTGCACTCTAAAGTAAAGTGGATGTGGAGTTGGACAAATTACTGCAACAGGGAATATTAGAGCCTGTAGATTACACTAAGTGGGAGGCCCCTATAGTTATTCCAATCAAATCAGATGGATCCATTAGGATCTGCGGGGATTACAAATCAACATTAAATAAGGCCCTTCAGGCACATCCGTATCCTGTGCCGGTCCGTATCCTGTGCTGGTGGTGCAACACCTGTTGTATTCACTGGGCAGAGGTCGCTAAGCTTTGCTAAGCTTGACCTACCACAAGCTTATTAGCAACTGACTGTGGGTGACAGCACGGCTGATGCTCAAACTATTGTTACCCATCACGGAGCATTTCAGTGCTGTAGACTCCAATTTGGAGTCTGTGTGACACCGGGCATTTTTTTTTTTTTTAGTGTTTTTTTTTTACTTTTTTTTTATTTTTTATTTTTTTTGGTTATCAAAGATTCTTTTATTACATTTTCATTTTCCTTTATACAATCACTTAAATACTGTGCAGTTAAAAAAAAAGAAGCAATAAACAACTCATAACACTTCTATCCTACATACACCCTTCCTTCTACCCCTCCAACTTTCATTTCTCCCTTCCAACAATCCCCTCTTCTACTTCCCCTCCCCCTCAGCCATTCCTTTCTCCCCTTCCCACCATCTCACCCTCCTTACATTCCCTTCTCACTCCCTCTTAATTCGCCCCTCTTCTTTCCCTCTACACCTCGCTTTGGTGTATTTCTAGTATTCATTGGTCTATTTGTTTTGTACTAAAACAAAAGAAAAATAAAAGGAAAAGAAAGAAGAAAAGAAAAAAAGAAAAAAAGCAACAGTATCCAAGTGCATTCATTGTTCTGAAAATTGAGTCTATATTTCCACCCTCCCCCCCACCCACCCCCTGAACCCCCCTCCCTGACCCCCTTCCGACTTCCCAGTTCCCATTCCCGGCATCGTTCTTTATCAAGCAAAGTCTGGAGTATATTGAAACCAAATAGATTAGAAGTTACAAAATAAAAAAAATAAAAAAATAAAGAACAAAAAAGAAAAGAATAATAAAAAGAAAAAAAAGGGGGGGGAACCCCCCCCCCAAGAAAGAGAAGTCAATATACTCTCTAACATTAAACTCAGCTTCTCATTATTTTTAAAATCTTAAACAATGTCTTTACCTGCTTCCGCATATAAATTCTATACCTCCCATCCTGCCTTTACCCGTGTCCGCATATATATTTTATCCTCATCCATTGCTCCTCTCATATTTACTCCACCCTCGTGTAGACTCTCCAGATAATCTTTCTTAACCTTGTATTCAAATAGCAATTTATACAAAAATCAGCTTACATTCTGGATCAAGGTAATCTAATTGAACTTTCACTACCCTTCCATCTACCCCACGCCACCTGACTCCATTCATCCCAAACCACAATCCAAGAAAACTATGATCTCCGCTCTCCTCGCCCCAAAGAATAGATCATGCGCAGTTTAAATTAAGATTCAAACAAGTCTTATATAAGTCCCATACAATATATGTCCAAATTCAGCACCGCTTCTTTCAGTCTCAATATCTCTTCATCGGTATACAGTTTTGTCATTTTATACCAGACAGGAGTCCTGAAATTTTATTCAAATTAAAAATTTAAGAAGTATTTTAAAGGCATAGCTGGATCTTTATTCTTTACTCTTCTGCCCTTCCGGAAGGGGAAAGCAACACCCTCCGCCTTGTAGCCACGTGTCCCGCTGCTTATCTTCTCCTTTTCCTTGTCTTTCTCCAAGTCCGGGTGAATCAGGAAGTCCCGCCTTCAGAGTTTTGTAGTAAAAATCTCGGGCTTCGCAAACAGAATTGAGACGATATTTTTGGTTCTCAAATGTAACTGTGATACCAGATGGCACTTCCCATTTATATTGTATCTGAGAATCTCTGAGTTTTTCAGTTAAGAAAGTGTAGTCTCTCCTTGCTCTTAATATTTGAGATGGTATTTCTTTAAAAACAATCAAGTCCTGTCCATCGATTCGCAGCCTGTTATTGTAGAACTTCTGTATTATCGCATTTCTGGATTCTCTTGTGGTGAAATATATAATTATGTCCCTCGGAAGCTGTCGTTGTTTTGCTACACACGAGTTCTGGCGATAAATTTTTTGAATCTGCCAATCAAAGTTAAATCCCGGACTTCCCACCGAACGTCTGAAAGCCTCAAAAAAGGTCTGTTTCAAATTCTCCTGTTCCTTTTCACGCAATCCTCTGACTCTTATTGCAAACGCAGTCTTATTGTAATTTATCATAACGAGTTGTTTTTGAGCATTTTCAACTTCCTGTTGTAACGTTTGAATTTTAGATGTCAAATTAGAATTAGTTTTTTCCAAAAGTTCCAATTTGTCCTCCATTTCAGAAACATAGTCTGTCATAACAGTCATAACTCTGATCGTATCTTCCCTTGTTTGAGCAATCCTCCGGCGGCTCCAGCCAGGGTTTGGGAATTTCCCAAGAGCCCATGGAGCCGTTTACATGTAGATTTTGCCAGCCCAGTGCACGGGCATCACTTTCTGATAGTGGTAGATGCCTTCTCAAAATGGGTTGAAATATCTACCATGCATACTACCACATCAGAGGCCACCATTAAAGCATTGTGGTGCCTATTCGCCACACATGACTTACCGGACACCCTAGTGTCTGATAATGGGCCGCAATTAACATCTGGGTTTTCCAAGCTTTTTTGGCTCGTCTGGGTATTAGACATGCATTGGTTGCTCTCTTTCACCCGTCTAGCAATGGGCTAGCGGAACGGGCAGTTCGATCAGCTAAGGAAGCCTTGGAGCGCATGGGCCCCTGTCAATGGGGTCAGAAAATTAATCAATACTTATTGGCCCATGTTCTGTCCCGTGATTCTAATGAATATGCAGACACAGGCTTGGCTGTCTGCCATGACTAATGATGAAGATAAAGCCACCCCTTGGCTAGGAGCCTAGAATGCTATTTTCAAGAAACCAAGATTAGACTTACGGAATGCTTTCTCAACGACTAGTAAAGTGGACTGTTGTTTCCTGCAAAGATTTCCCTCCCGTCGCTCCACTTATAAGCTCTTTGGGAGGGGCCACAACAGTAGCCACCTGTCCCTATTTTCTTCTATGACGTCTTCTCCACAGCTGCTCTCTTTTTTCTCAGCTCTACACACAAGCATATCAGGGACAATCTCCCTCTGTTCCTCCTCACTGCTCCCTGACTCAGATGGCACCTAGTGGCCAACCGGCCTCTCTAGTCCCTGCTCTGACTCCAAACACCTTCCAGAGTCTTCTTCATTCTCCAGAGCAGTCCCATAATGGTCATGGCTGTCAAGAGTCCACCAACAGCTCAGCCGACCGCTGCTGTGCCACAATAGCCCAACACACTACACCATGCCAAACAACTGGGAAAATCCTGGCAGAACTTTTAATGAGTCTGCGCCTTGGGATATTACTGGACCATTTGCATCCATCCTACCATGCGGCCTCCCCTCCAGAGCCGTTTGAACACAACCGTGTTTTTCAATTAGATAGTAGGTTGTTTGCAAGAAATTTTGTAGCTGACCCGAAGTGGGTCAAGGGACATATTATTCAAGTAACTGTATTGTGTTCCTATAGGGCCCAGTTACTGGATGGACGACAGTGGTGCAACCACGTGCACCAGCTGTGATGCCACTACTTACAACCTGCTCCATTAGCTCAACCTGCTGTGCTTAATGGGGAGCCAGTTCCAACCCTACCTATCTCTGCTGCCTGCCGGCCAGACTTCAATCATCTGAGAACAATCTCACTCCTACACCCGCCACGTTCTTGTCGGATGACATACCTGTTATTCCCAGTAGTCCAGCAAGGGCGGAGTCTGCAGAGGGCCTAGTCCAGCAAGCCCCACCAGCGGAGGTGGAGTCAGCACAGCCTGCTTCCCTGGCGACCAACCCAGAACTAAGACGCTTGGGAAGGACGCACCGGAAGCCCGTATACCTTAAAGACTATGTCTGCGCAATCCAGGGGAAAGGAGTGCTGCATTGTCATGACTACAGCCAGGAACATCAGTCAAGCAGTATAGAGCACTGATTGGTCCCGACGCGACTGTAGTGTGACGTAAAGATTCCAGGCTTCCCATTGGTTGTTTTGATAGCTCGACTATAAAAGGCTGTCATGTTAGAAGTTGTTTGCTCACAGTTAGTGTTAAATAAATTGTTGTTATAGCAGAGCTGTCTCCCTCAGGGCACAGGCTATAGCAGAGGCTGTGCCTTACATGGTGAGATTTTGGTGGCTGATCTCAGCATTAAGAGATTATTTGTCAGCTATTTGGCAAACTGAGCTTGCAACATTGAACTCCAGTTACTGAGAGGCAGAATTACGCTTGGACTGTAAATGACCCTAAAGGTGCTGTTTATAACCTAATTCAATCCCAGACCCATCCTATCATTCCGTCTCCTGTCCTATAGGATCAACCTTTTAACAAGAATGTTGGAAAGCAATAATTGATGACAGCTTTCATTGTTGGCAAGGGGGATGAATCCCAATGTGATCAAGAGGTTAGCATTTAATCATGTGTGTTGATACTATTGTTGCAGAAGAACCCAACTCAGCCTTATGACAAAAATGTTTTCTGATGATACATTATCAGTGCATTATAACAAATAGCTCTTAATTAAAATAGTTCAGATTTTTTTATTTGTTGTACAATGCATGTGATTCTTCCTTCCTTAATAGGCTGGTGTGCATGTCAAAAAATAAATATAACTGTGGAGTCCTTGGTGTTCTTTGGGCTTCGATTACCTTGCATTTCGTTACCCGACTAGGTATCTTCCAGCAAAATGGATACTCACAAACTTTATCAAAAGGTGGCTGACCCCTCAACCCAATATAGCACAACCAACACAATCTATGGAAAGGATAACACTGCCATATATCAGAAACATCTCAGATACAACCAAGAGACTATTACAATAATTGCCATGCATCACTATAGGACACAAACCAATTAAAGCTATTCAGAACATTGTAAGTAAATCAAAAGATCCATTATCGCAATAAGAAAAAAAAACAGGAGTTACCTACAATACATGGTGAAAGCACTGTGTAACACAGTGAAGTGTTCTTCAGTTTAGCCCTGAGCTACATACAGTATACTGTATTATCTTCTATTGGATTGATATAACTGTGTTATATTTTCAAATCCCCAAACTGGATGTTGTAAAATCCTATTCTGAAGAATGACTTATTTTCAGTTTTAAAAACATAACTAGGCTGCGTTTTAATCAAGGCAGGAACACTGCATTATTATTCTTTCCTAATGCTTTCAATTCAAATTTGCTTTAGGAAATACCATCCAAGCAACAATATTATATCCATATCTTTTCTCTGGTGGATCTAATAACAGCTTTGGAGAATGGCTTGAGGGAATAAAGGTCCCTCTATTGCTCATTTAAGTTGCTCTTTAAGGTTTTAAGCAAAGGATCTGATTATAAATCCCATCACATCTATTTTTTCCCATGGTAGATACAACAGGTTTTTCACTCCTAGTGGTGCTGCCAGGTGGCAGCATAACACAAACCATGACATTCATCTTTTAAAAGCCTGAGAATGAGAACTGGGGAATCTACTGTGGAGAACTGTTTAATTCTGTGTGTTGTGTCCAGTATTATTTGCAAAGGTTCAATCTATGTCATTATTAAAATGTTCTTGTTGCTGAAGACAAGAAACATGCACAAGGAAGAAACATGATTTTTTTATCTGGTCATCCCATCCATCTCCAACCTACCTATGCTTGCTTGCAGTGGCAAAAAGGAAACTCCTTCAAACATCAACACCCAATTTTACTGCATGGCCAGTTGCCAATAAAATATCCGTTATGTGGTTTAGACTTAGGGACCGATAGGATCAACCTTCCTGCCAAGAGCTGCCTTGCCCCCATGCCGTATCTGAGGGAGGATAGCCTAATAGGTCAAAGGTTGTTATTGTCCTTGTCCTCTGTCTGGAACATCTTCTGAGCCTCCTAAGATAAAGAAATTATCATTCAGTCTTTCTGAACATAGTGAAAATCCAACTCTTCCATAGGATTAGTTAGGCTGAATTATTGTGTTGCATTTTTATTGTTTCTCTTATCTAATTTCAAACTGCTTTGAAGGTCTACGAGTAGGCTATCTATAAAATCACATTTATTGGAACATACTAAGAAATAAATGTGTAGGGAGAGATTTATATATTACTGAACCCAGCTGAAAACTCCTTTCCTGCTAGATGTAATTAGAGATGATGGGCAAGGAATAGAGCTCTAGATCAAACAGCTCATACCAAAATAATAATGAATGCTTGATGGTGACTTCATGCAAAATCTGTCCCTTATGTATTTGTGTCTCAGCATAAGGGACACAAATATATGTTACCCTTCAACAAGGCACATCATCATTCCCTTTATTGTAAAGTTACATTAAACAGAGTCCTACAAGACTGAAAGTATTTATCCCGTTCTTCCTTTTTAGTCTCTAGAAAAGTAGGGAGGGTTCCTTTTTAATGCTCCCCCCTACATGCTTGTGAAATGGTCTCTTAACAGACCATTGCCTAGGCTGTGGGTCTTCCTCCTATCTCCCAAAGTCATTTCCACAGATTCTTATAGTAAGTCATGGCTTTTAAATCATGACATCATGTTTCACATTTCCTCACTTACTACTCTGGGACACCTGCAAATACCTATGGGGCAAAGTTCAAACGAGCATGAGGTTGGTCAAACTCTCCTATGGACCTTGTCTGCATTATCAGGCTTTAAAAATCTGGAATTCATCCAAAGATAGCTGACAATATTTCTATTATAAATGCATTACTGAAACTATTGGAGCTAAGTCATGACATGTTTGACTTATTTTGCCCTTTAAGCCTCTAGCCAACATATCATAGCTGTATATTTATAGTTGGGCTAGATCCCCAAAGGATCGCAGCTAGATGGAAAATTTTTGCTAAAGTGATACTGAGAATATCCAATGGTAGAGGGGAGAAATTGCTTTTCTGCCTCCATGGCCAACATAAATTAGGCACAGGAAATTGCTGGTATTGGATCAATCTGATATGTATTTTCTTCCACCTTAATTTTTATTGTCACTCAACTTGCAATGTAGCCCTAAGATGAGATATGTACCAAGAGATATATACCAAGATCAGGCTCTGCCCCACAGAAGAAGTTATCAACTATTCTCATCATCATTTATTCCATAGCATGGGCAAGTGATTGACAGTAATAACCCTCAAAATAGTTAGAAAATCCATTGGAATCAATCAGATTTCATGAGCAGATTATTTAAGTTGAATCCCCACTCTCACAGAGAAGAATAGTTGCAAACCCAATACTTCATAGAAATGGTGCGACCACGATAGGAAAACAAATAACATTTATTAGGAAATTAACTCACTACTTGTTGTTGACTTTAGGGGATGGTGCTCATCTCTGCCTCAAGATTTTCCATGGTCATATGGCCTGCATGAAGTCGCAGTGTGCTGTTCCCTCTCAACTGAAGTAGTACTTATTAATCTAATTGCATTTGCATGCGTTCGAACTGCTAGGTGAGCAGGAGCTAGGTGATGACGGGAGCTCACCCCATGGCACAACGCTTGGATCTTGAACATGGTCTGTTGGCTTTCCAGCTGTCAAGCTCAACATCTTAACCACTAAGTCATTGTACTGCCCTAAACATGTAATAGATGTTAAATAACATGTAATAGGTTTTAAATAACACGTAATAGGTATTAAATAACACATAATAGGTATTAAATAACACACAATAGGTATTAAATAACACGCAATAGGTATTAAATAACACGCAATAGGTATTAAATAACATTTAATAGCAATGCGGTAAAATCTCCTTTTTTTATACTCCCATCCTTCTGCCCAGTAATAACCAAAACATAAAGAAATCCAGGATGTGGGATGCAATAGTCAGTAACAAGTTAACACAGACTATCAGTTGCCATGGTGATGGTAAAGTCCTAAACAGCCCAGGCAAGCAATTCCAGTCAAAATACTAGGAGTCTCCAGCCCCAGTGCAACAGAATTCCCAGGCTGTTCCCAATTACTCAGTAAAAAAGATAATCATTCTAATTTGGCACTAGAATAGACAAAAAGCATAGAGAAAGGAAAGAAATATCATTTTTTTCCTTGCATTAAAGAAGCACACGCCAATATATCAGAGAAAGGTTGGCAGCAGAAAGAAAAGGATGATGGATTGATGCGGGATCATCTCTGAGTGAGTGTAATAAGCTGGAACATTGCAAACTGTATAGACACGTTTGTGTCTTTTGAGAAAATCTTATGCCTCAGTAAAGATAAATGCAATCAAATAAATAATGAAATATTATATAATAAATATGAAATTACAAAAATAAGTATAATTTCAGCCACTTCATATTTTAATTTATTAATAATAAAGTATATAATTAAACAGTGCATTAAATTACAAAAATAAACACAATAGCATGTAAAACAGTGGACTCAATAATAAATGACACAAAGTAAACATGTAATAATGAAAAGCAGCCTTAGAAAGTAATGTAGAAATAATCAAAAGTTTGGAGAAGATTAAAAAAAAAAATTAAGTTGCTTGTCTCCTTGATGAGTGCAAGATCAGTGGCACACGAGATGCTATCTCACCTGCGCCGAGGTGGCGCAGTGGTTAAATGCAGCACTGCAGGCTACTGCTAGATCAGCAGTTCAGCGGTTCAAATCTCACCGGCTCAGGGTTGACTCAGCCTTCCATCCTTCCGAGGTGGGTAAAATGAGGACCCGGATTGTTGGGGGCAATATGCTGACTCTCTGTAAACCGCTTAGAGAGGGCTGAAAGCCCTATGAAGCGGTATATAAGTCTACTGCTATTGCTATTGCTATTGCTAAAAAAAAGACCCAGAACAGAAAGAAAAGGTTGCCTGAGGCCTTGGCACTATCTTTATATTGCTGGCAGCTGAGTAGGAAAGAAAGCCCAAAGGGCTATTGGTAGAAAAGGAAAAGATTTCAAATTAGGTTGCCCATGTGTTCCACATCATAAAATATTTGCTACTGGAAGGAATGTCAAAAGACTGGTTCAAAGATGAAAGATCAATGAGAAGGCAGGATGAACAAGGGATTCAGCCCTGCATATTAACAAATAGTCTTTCATTACGCGAAGGATCTATTCTGTATCAACATAAATGAAGACAATCATCTCTAAATGTGTGCATACACGCACACAAATCCCCACATGCAAATTTATGCAAATCTACATATGTGTTTTCATCTACCCACTTCTTAGCATTTCCTCTTGTAGTTATTGAGTGAGCAGAAACTCTGGCATCGTCTCACAATTCTGGGATGTTTCTGCAGCCTTGTGGACTAAATTCTTGTGAGATGCATTGATATTGATAGCAATGCTGTTGTGCTGGAGGCGATAAGGTTAAGAAGGATCTGCACTTTTAGGATTTACACCACTCATTTTTGGACATATCAGCTGCTTTAGGTGGAATGTAGCACTCAGTGGTCCATTAAGATGTGACACAATTCAGTAAAGGTTTCCCTAATATCAAAATGGACACTGACAGTTTTACAGAGAGATTTTCATCTGTTCTGAAACAAGGAATAGTTTATTAGACGAAAAGGTTAATTCTGGAGCAGTTGTATAAAAATAAATTGGAAATCTATCATTTGGTCTAACCATATATTTTAAATGTGTTGAGGTAATTTTTAATATCCCTTTATTTAAAAAATCCACAGGGTTAATATGTGAGCTACAGATAGGAATACTTTTTTCAATAGAATGCTATATTTACTTCTTAACAGCTTTCAGGAAATTCTACCAGTGATCATAAATTACACAAAATAAGATTTTCATTTAGAATTTCAACTCTCTAATCTACAGAGATTAATGATGTTATTCCAAAAATTATCTTTGGATACGAATATGACATTCCCTTATAAGGATGGAAATCAAACCATTAAAACCCACTCAAGCATGTGACTTAATTCTTTCTCAGTAACTATGGTGTAAGTTTGAGTTCCTGTTGACAGATCCATCATGCTGGTGCTGCTACTTCCTGCCATATTCTTACAACAGCAAAACTCTTACAGGCTGGCAAGAATTATTGTAAAACCTGCCAAAGGAAAGCTTAAAACAGGATCTCAGGCGAAGCACTATCCAAATTACTGAATTGGAGAGTACAGCATCTGTGCAATTGGAATCTAAATAAAGAAATGTTTGCCCATGATAAAAGCAAAAGAAAACCTTTTTCTATGTGAATGTGTGCATATGTGTGTAATGTGTGTGTGTATGTGTATGCACACACACACACATATATATTTACACATATGCATACACACACATATATCTTTTGACTAGCTACCTTAAACATTAACAATAAGAGATGAGAGCTGAAAACACAATCAACGAGACACTTAGTGGAATTCACATGAAAACAAAAGCTGTTTCATTTTGTTTAATAACAAAGCAATCATAATGCAGATAGTCCTCGACTTACAACTGGTTGCTTAAGAATAGTTCAGAGTAATGATGGTCTTGGAAAGCACTTGCATTCTTTGTAAAATGTTGTGTCCTCCCCTGCCCCCTGCCCTGTCCTCCCCTGCCCCCTATAACATGGACACGGTTTAGGTACTTGGCAACCAACTCAAATTTATGACTGGTTGCACTGTCTTGAAGTCATAAGACTGATTTTTGCTGGATTTTCTTTTTGCTAGTTTCTAAAAAAAGCTGGATTCAATTTAGGATACTTACTCAATTAATGGCCACCATAAAAATGGTTGTAAAATTTGTTCTTGTTCATGGGTGCATCAACACTGTTCAAAATTTAGTCTCAACTACAGTGATAAGTCAAGAACTACCTTTAAAATTTTCAAAGTATAATTTTATAGTAAAAAAATTAATATTAAATGTTGACTTTAATTTTCCTACTTAAAACGTATCTTCTCAGTTTATCTGCTTTCCATTTTCACTCAAGACAGTTGCAGTTCCATTTGAAATATTTAAAACCATGGTTATTCTATGTAAATATTTATAGCTGTTACTGCACAGTATCTACCTAGCAAATCTGGGGGATAAAACAGAGAATATAAAAATATGGGTTATATTTGAAGATGTTTTCCTAAAGCTATAGCCTTTAGGTTTATGGAAAACATCAGGCTGAAAAAGACTGCTATTGTGACAGGGGAATCCATTGGGAGGGGGAAGTAAAAAAAGGCAACATGTATCCACTATTGAAAAGATCTAAATTTTCACCCTCTAAACCAGGGGTGGGTTGCTGCCGGCATTACTGCCAGTTCGGTGTGCAAATTTTTTTTTTTTACTACCTACTCGGCCGAACTGGTCTGAACCAGTAGAAACCACTTCTGCTCTAAACTCATGTGGAGAGGTGTTTGATCCATCTTCAGAAATTATTATTGGATGTGTAGATTTAGTTCGAGTAAGGTGACGCCTGATATCACCCAGTGCTACACGATAAATAATAACCATCCCTCTGAATTGGATGTAGAATTCTCAGCGTTTTAGCAGTTAGTCTGCACCGGCAGGATTTACCCCTCAGCACTCTCACTCTACTCTTCTGGACCAGCTATAGCTTACAGGTTATCCCCAAAGACAGCCCTATGTACAGAGTGCTTCAGCAATCCAACTGTGTATTGATTAAGATATCAGTTGCAATCAGTAGAGCATCTTGGTCCATCTGGACCTGGTCATACAGTAGATCCTCCCAGGCACAGCTTCCACATGCTGTTTAAGCAGTAGTTGTTAGTCTAAGAGGGTCCTCAAGTCATGAACCAATTCTTTTCAGGGGGTTGCAATTCCATTCAGAATCCCTACTAAGGTATTCTTCTAGGATTTCTAATGTTTAATGATATGCAACATCTCAGTCTTGAAGGGGTTTATCTAAGTTACTTTGCCTGTCCATACTTTGGCAAACTCCAGACATTAGTTCAAGGTTCCAACACTAATCTTGGCTCAACCTATAGTTAGGATTGTGTCTCCTTCTGAAAAAGAGTTATAATTTTGTTTGGGTTGTGTGAACTATTTGTATTGGTGCTGAGAATCACTTGTTGAGTGGAACGGTTACACAGGTTGATTGAATAAATAAATAAAACAATAAATGTATGATTTCAAGCTCCCCTTTTGCATAAAGAGAGGAATAATAATGGGTAACTTTGCGCCAGTCAGTCTGTCTCAGGCCAATTCACTTCACAGCATTGTTGTGGGGGAAATAGGAGAAGGAAGGAATATTAGGTATGTTTGCTGCCTTGAATTATTTATAAAATATTTATAAAAATAATAAAGGTGGAATTGGTAGGAATTAAATCTGGGAATTCTGTTGATGAAAGGACTCAATTTTTAATTCCCATACATGTCCGGGTCCTGGGAACAATATGGTAGCTACAGGAAACTCATTGCTATGTTTACCTAAAAACTAAGCTGAGGCTACAAGGTTGAGGAAGGTAGCCTGAGCTCCCCTAAGAATTATAGAATATTTTCAATTTTCCATGTAATTACAGACAGGGGAACATTCTGAATGGGAAGGGAGCAGAAGCCAAATTCTGAAAGACAAAAGAATGTGTTTTTGGACACCTATCAAGAGTATATTGCCAAAAAGCAATTTTGACAGCTTAGGTTGGTGTTAATGTTTTATATTCAGTAATGGTTAATGTTGTTCTCCCCTATATGTTCTTTTCCATTATTCTGGGTTTTCAGTATCATCTATCCTCAGCTAGGTTAAAAAAAAAAGGACAGAGCAATCAAATAAATGGATACCAAAGGCTCTGTGCTTATTCTGGGACAGACTTATTTGTTTCTAGTGACTGCTAGGTTATCTATGACTGTTTTCCTAGGCACACAGATACTGTAGATATATCAGTAGTTATCCAATGGATTGGTGTACATACAAATAATGTTGATCTTGAGAAAAACTGGGGAGAGAATGTGAAATTCCCCAATTCTCTGGCACTTTAAAACTATTTTCAATGTAGAAACATTAATCAAATATATAGCAGAATAAGATTGTAGTTTAATTTGTTGTTGTTAAATATATGAAATCGGACAAAAATATTACACTACCTTGGGCAGGTGAAATATGTAAAGTCCTGGGTAGCAAATAAATATACTGACTGTAAACATATATTATTTATCATGTTGCTACTGAAATGTGTTTGAATCCATCTTAAAATAGGATGTACTTAACTGGATAGAAAACTCAAAAGCAGGTCTGACTTAACATAGAATAAAATGCATTATCCTTTTTTTTGCAGCAATATAGCATCAGTTTATAATCATCTACTATTCCAAGATCTTTTTCACAAATTCTATTGTCACATTAGATTCTAGCCAGTCTTGATTGATTTCAAGGCAGCTAAGCAGAGTCTGGATAGTATATGGATGGGAGAATATTGGGACACCCTAGGAATGTAGATTAATCTAGTAATTTTTTTGGGGGGGGAACCCTGGAAAAAGGCAATGACAAATTTATTTTGCATTGCTTTAAAGAAAACAATGTGTACAGTACATATTCTCTACATTCAGAATGAGTCATACAGTACTTAACTCAGCGAGACTAATTTCCACTATTCTATTTTATACTTGATTCCTTTCACGATTTGATTTCTATACTGTAAATTCACCATTTGTATCTGTCTCCAGTACATTTCATTTTGATATTATTAAGACTGTTTTAAATTTTATTTAGTTTTATAGGTTTATAGCTATCTCATCAAACCCCTCCCTCCCCCATTCTCCCATCTTCTTAAACATGGCATGAATAAAGATATGGAAACAAAGAATTGATTCCTCAGTCCTGCTTGTTAAAGGAAAATGGACTAAAAGGGTGACTTTTAAATCAGCTATTAATCTACTTGGCTTGTTAATTAGGATATAATAGAGTTATTTGTATACTCCTTTGCTGAAATCAAGATATATTATTTTTGCAGCATTCCCACAATATAATAAACAAATTATCTGAGGAAATAATTGGTAAATTATCTTGGAGTCTTGGTAAACCCATGTTGATTTCTGGTAATCATGACATTGCTTTCAAGGTTTTTGCAGATTTATTGCTTTGGTGCATTGGAGACTTTTTCCAAGTATCGATGCCAAACAGGATGATCAAATGTTCTCTGGATCCTTCTTTTTCCAATTTGTAAAAAGAAGTCTGGCACTTCATCCATTCACCAGTATGTTCCTTTAACATCCTAGGATGCAGTTCATTTGACCCTGGAGATTTAAACCCATTCAAAGTAAATGGAGTATTCCATCCTTGGCTATGTTTCTGTCAGTCTCAAGTTTTAAGATTTCCATTTGATCTTTCTATTTATAATTGACTTATGGGGGGAGGCAGTCTGTTGGAGTAGACTAAGTCAAACTGGAGCTGAATGGTTCTGTCTGTTCTTCCCAACCCATTGCATTTGCTGTTTCAACAGTTGTACAGATGTACAGATTTTTGTTTTGTTTTGAATGTATCTAAAGAATTTTTCTTTTTAGTATTCTTTGCCAGCCTTAACTTTTTCTGTCTTTCTGACATTTTGACAATATTTCCATGTTGCCTTTGTGTGCTCTTACTTGGTAACCTGAATATGTTCCTCTTTCCAGATGCAAACTCTCTTGTTTCTTGTGTTATTGTGAGACATCACAACACAAGTACAAAAGAGGTGAAACTGATGTCACAACATCATGAGGAATTTTCTCATTGCTTATCTCTTGTTCCCACCTCAGATCTCCCTTTCATTCTTTTTCATCATTGAAACTGTTTTTCAATTCTGTTTTTTTCTTAACAACTTTATTAAAATTTACTTTCTTGAAAGCTAAAGTACATTTGTGATTATAATCAGATTTACTTCTCCTTAAAAGTAAGGGAGGGGTAGCAGTGGCTCAGTGGCTAAACTTGTCGATCAGAAATGTCGGCAGTTCTGCGGTTCTAATCCCTAGTTCCGCGTAATGGAGTGAGTGCCCATTACTTGTCCCAGCTTCTGCCAACCTAGCAATTCGAAAGCATGTAGAAAAAATAGGAACCACCTTTGGTGGGAAGGTAACAGCATTCTGTGCACTTTTGGCGTTTAGTCATGCCGGCCACATGACCCGGAGATGTTTTCGGACAGTGCTGGCTCTTCGGCTTTGAAACGGAGATGAGAGCCACCCTCTAGAGTTGGGAATGAGTAGTACACATATGCGAGGGGGAACCTTTACCTTTACCTTAAAAGTAAGGGAAATATATGGGATTGTACTATAGCACCATAGAGTAAACAGAATATAATAGGATTTAGTATGCATTGGACTGCAGTCTAATATTATTTCTGTATTTCAGTATGGAGAATATGACCTAACAATTTTTCTTGTATTTTTTCTTTTTTTTAAACATACTTTTCCTTTTTATTATTATTACTGACTACCTGATGCGTGGAATACATCTGAAAGCAAAACCTGAGCTGGTGATTGAAAAATTCCCACTGAATGTGCCAAGCTTCCTAATCAGTGTAAAACTACAGATGGATGCCTGAAATAACAGCCACCCCACCTGCTGTTATTTTTTCCTGAGGAGAATGTATAATGTTGTATTCCAGTCTTTCCTTTGGGAAATTTCTCTTTTTTTTCTCAGGCTTTCATTCACTTCTCTGTAATCTATCTGGATTCTGGATTACTGAGCTACCTTACTAACATTACTAACATGTTACACTTGTCTTTACAATAATAGCTGTTTGAGCAGTGGCTAGGAAAAGAAAAAGAGAGAGGAAAAATTAAAATGGGTTTCATTTCTGAATATGTTATCAGTTGCTGACATTGAGAAATAATGTGAAAATTGAGATCAAAGGGGTATCTTTTTAAAATCATAATTTATGACTAGTCAATTATATTGGAAAATGAATTTTTCTAAACAGTTTTCTTTTATATTGTGAAGTAACCATGTAGGTTTTTGATTTTGTACCAAAATACAATATTGAGAAAAACTGAGGTATTTGCATGAAAGATGATAAAATATCCCTCCCATTTTTCCTGCAAAGGTCATGTTGGAGCTGGCATTCAGTAGCATGTACTCTTTAGCACCAAATAACTTACTGAATATAAGGAAGCAATAAGGTGTGCAGTACATAGAGAATTAAGGGGTAAGTTGTGTCTTCTTTGTCTAACATTCTGCCTGCTTGTTATCTATGAAATTGCTGAAGTAATTTTATTTTGCCCTTCTGCCTAAACATACATGCATACATACTTATGTATGGAACACTTGTTGTTTTGACTTGTGTTAAGATGCAGGAGTGATAGGCTGCATTTGCCTGCTGCTATAATGCAATGGGGCCAAAATCATCTCTCTTGGTGGTATCTACTGTGAAATTCCACAGGAAAGACATGTTTCAGATTCCATCTATGTAATTAATGAATGTTATCTGGTGCATCTCCAGAGGAGAAACATTTTTGTCATAGTCCTGGCCATCTGTAACATTATTCCCTGGGAGATTGGACTTAACCCACCGCTTCTGGCTTTCCATAAGGTCTTAAGGACCAGGTTCTGTTGCTGAATCAGAACCCCAATATATATGGTTAAGTCAGTGTTGTTGATTGGTTTGGCTTTATTTCAGCTTATTGTTTGGTTATGATGGTTTTATTCCTATATAGCAACCCAGAGTCTGAGATAGGCAGCCATATAAATTGAATAGGTAGATGATGGATAGATGATTGATAGATGATAGATGATTGATAGATGATTGATAGATGATTGATAGATGATTGATAGATGATTGATAGATGATAGAGAGGGGGAGGAGATGAGAGATATCATGTAAATAAAACTTTGTTGCATTGATTAAAGCTGCTTCACAAATTCTTATGCTCAGGAATGCTTACATCCACCTTTCTTACGTAATATGATTTGGGAGGAATATAGAATTGATTGGTTATGTGCCATCAAGTCAGTGTGGACTTTAGCAACCACAGAGTTAGATTTTCTTCATAACAAGGGGAGTAGGAGGGAGCTATTTGGGGGGAACATGCCAGTTGGCCACTGCTATCTGGTAGCTACCTTCAAACATACAATTATAATCATTTGCAGAAAATATCTCTACAGGAAAAGAGCTGGCAGCTGTGCTTGGTAAGCAGCAATTTATGACATGGAAGGAATTAACTGAGTGCACAGATTTGACTAACAACGTCAAGAAAGCTTGAAGCACAATTAGAAAGCTTAAGAAACAGAATAGCTGCACAATGTAGCAGCCAACCCAAAAGCACACTAACTGCTCCTAATGGTAAACCTCTGAACAAACTACACAAAAAGAAAATGAAATGGCAGGAGCATTAAGAGAATTAGTGTCACAGTGGGGGGAGGTGGGGTGCCGAGGAGCTCAAGACTAAATAGATAAAACCTCAGCAGGCAGGAGCCTTCAAGTAAAAGAGCTCATGGTAGCTCTTTATTTGAAAAATTGCAAGATATAACAACTTAAATTTCCCGGAAAGTGTGACCTTTACAGCTAAATAGCACACAGCTAAAACAGATTAAACTCTTTTCGAATGCCTCTCCCTCTTTTTGGTGTAATGGTAACCCCAAAAGTTAGAATGGGGTAAAATCTGTTTTCATTTTATGACTCTAACGGCATTTGATGAATCAAGTAATGCTTTAATACAAAATAATGCTTCTTATATCAATATGCCTCATATATTGCATCTGTCTTTACACAAAGGGAAAAAACAGTCCAACCTATCAAAAACAGCACCACAAAAACAGACACAAGTAGGGAAGAAAATGGTAAGTGAGCACCTGTCTACCCTAGATGACTTCAAATCACCAGGACCAGATGGACTGCACCTCAAGGTTCTGAAAAAACTGGCAGACAAGATTGAACTAATCCAACTAATCTTAAGAGCCGAGGTGGTGCAGTGGTTAGGGTGCAGTACTGCAGGCCACTTTAGCTGACTGTGATCTGCAGTTCAGCGGTTCAAATCTCACCGGCTCAAGGTCGACTCAGCCTTCCATCCTTCCGAGGTGGGTGAAATGAGGACCCGGACTGTGGGGGCAAGTTGCTGACTCAATTTGCTAAAAAAATTGTAAACCGCTTAGAGAGGGCTGAAAGCCCTATGAAGTGGTATATAAGTCTAATAAATAAATAAACAAATAAACAAACAAATAAATAAATAACTATATCTTTCAAAGATCCTGGAACACTGGGGAACTACCAGGGGACTGGAAAATAGCAATAGCAATAGCAGTTAGACTTATATACCGCTTTATAGGGCTTTCAGCCCTCTCTAAGCGGTTTACAGAGTCAGCATATCGCCCCCACAATCCGGGTTCTCATTTTACCCACCTCGGAAGGATGGAAGGCTGAGTCAACCTTGAGCCGGTGAGATTTGAACTGCTGAACTGCTGAACTAGCAGTCAGCTGAAGTGGCCTGCAGTACTGCACTCTACCCACTGCGCCACCTCGGCTCTTCCCATCTTCAAAAAAGGAAAAAAAATAGATCCAGGAAACTACAGACCTATCAGCCTGACCTCAATACCAGGGAAGATTCTGGAAAAGATAATCAAGCAACAAATCAGAGAAGCAAACAAAGTAATAACCAAATCCAACATGGGTTTGTCAACAACAGATCATGTCAGACTAATCTTATTGCATTCTTTGACAAAGTGACAAAATTAGAGGAATGCCATCGATATAATTTACTTGGACTTCAGTAAGGCATTTAATAAAGTAGACCATAACCTACCACTAGATAAAATAGAAAAATGTGGGTTAGACAACATCACCACCAGATGGATTTGTACCTGGCTGACCAATCGCACTCAACATGTAGTCCTCAATGGAACTGCATCTACATGGAGGGAAGTATGCAGTGGGGTACCCCAAGGCTCTGTTTTAGGCCCAGTACTCTTCAACATCTTCATTAATGATTTGGACAAGAGGATAGAAGGGGAACTCATCAAATTTGCAGATGACACCAAGCTAGCAGGAATAGCCAACACTCTGGAAGATAGGCTTAAGATACAGAAGGATCTTGACAGACTTGAACATTGGGCACTATTTAAAAAAATGAAATTCAATGGTGAAAAAAGTAAGGTTCTACATTTAGGCAACAAAAATAAAAAGCACAGGTACAGTATATTTGGCACCTCACTCAATAGTAGTAACTGAAAGGGATCTTGGAGCTCTTGTGGACAACCATTTAAATATGAGCCAGCAATGTGCAGCAGCTGCCAAAAAAGCCAACACATTTCTAGGCTGCATAAACAGAGGGATAGAATCAAGATCACGTGAAGTGTTAATATCACTTTATAATGCCTTGGTAAGGCCACACTTGGAATACTGTATTGAATTTTGGTAGCCATGATGTAGAAAAGATGTGCAGAGAAGAGCAACAAAGATGATTAGGGGACTGGAGTCTAAAACATATGAAGAACGGTTGCAGGAACTGGGTATGTCTAGTTTAATGAAAAGAAGGACATGGGGAGAGATGATAGCAGTGTTCCAATATCTCAGGGGTTGCCACAAAAAAGAGGGAGTCAAGCTATTCTCCAAAGCACCTGAGGGTAGGACAAGAAGCAATGGGTGGAAACTAATCAAGGAAAGAAGCAATCTAGAACTGAGGAGAAATTTCCTGACAGTTAGAACAATTAATCAGTGGAACAGCTTGCCTCCAGAAGTTGTGAATGCTCCTACACTGGAAATTTTAAAGAAAATATTGGATAACCATTTGTCTGAAGTGGTATAGGGTTTCCTGCCTAAGCAGGGGGTTGTACTAGAAGACCCCTAAGGTCCCTTCCAACTCTGCTATTCTGTTTTTTGTTTACCTCAACTGTTGTTATGTATGTAGCTATATTAAATATTCCTTAGAGTTAATCAAGGTTTTAGCTTAAACATACCTGATGTCACAGCTAGCAATATCTAAATCAGGCCTGTCAAAATGGTGGTCTGTGGGCTGGATGCATCATGCACAGGCCACGTTCACCCCGGCTCCACAAAGACAAAAAAGTCAGGATATGTCATAATATGTCAAGTGATGCAATCGAGTTTGATACCTGTGATGTAGATCTTCCAATATTTTCCCCTTCTATATCAAGTATATGAAGCATCCTCCTCCTCTTCCATCCTGGTGAATTTCTCTCTACTCTGGAACTTGCAGCCCAAGCTTCCTGCATTGCATTTGATCTGCTAACTAGCATCCTCTTTTCTGTTTAACTCCACATATACCTCCTTTCCAGATACCTCCTTAGCTAATTTCAGCCCCCCTTTCCTTTCATGTGGAATAATCTACATGTATTTTTTTTTGAAAACCTCAATAGTTTCCACTCTTACCTATTTCCCCAGATGGAATTTATCAGCTCCAGGACCAATCTGTCTGTTTATAAGATCAGATTGGATGGCAGCCAGTATTTATTTGCTCAGTTCTGGCACAATTACTATTTTAGAATCTTTTATAATGGAAGAGGTATAAAAATGCATGTGAATGCTGATAGTCTAACTCAGTGGTAGTCAACTTGGTCCATACTGCCCAGTAGTGGGCGTTCCAGCTTTCATGGTGGGCGGTAGGGGTTTGCTGTAACTCTGCTTTATAAATTTTATAAAGTGGAGTTACTTCCCTAGTTTATAAATCATCATTACTGTGGAACCAGTGGGCGGTTAGAAAATTTTACTACTAACAGAGATACAAAAGTGGGTGGTAGGTATAAAAAGGTTGACTACCCCTGGTCTAACTGAACAAATATACAGTAATACTTTGGACTAGGTGTCATGGAATTACTTAAGAACTGTTCAATTGATGTCTAAAGACAGATGATGTTATCCATTCACAGTTGTGTCTGACTCTGAGCAATTCTATGGGCCAGGTCTCTCCACATCTTCTGATCTTGCACTGCTTCTTTGAGTTTTCCTATAATCTGGCTGGTGTCAGTTTGATAGTGCTAAAAAAAGGGTGTGTGTGAGATAATATTGTATTGTAGCATTATTGAATAGGGAACAAAAAAAACCCTTCAAATCCAAACAACTACTAGCCGACATAACTTCTATGCTACCCATATAAGTTATGTGAACATGTAATTCTGAAAGTTCATCTCTAGTGGTTGAGAAATTCATTCTGCAGCAGCCTAGATTTCAACCAGGAGAATAAAATATGGGCCTGAAGATAATGGAGGGGACGACTGGCTGAACTGGAGAAAATGCTGTACAGGAGTGACATGAGAAAAGGTCAAGTTAAAAATTGTGACAGTGAGATTGAAGCGCCTTCCTTATACCTGTATTTTCATTACACAAAGGTAAAAGAGGCGGGGCTGCAATTAAACTGCTGAAAATAATATTTTTTTAAAAAAATCCCACAATGAACCCTGCTGGTCGGGGGAGCGGACTCTGATTATAAGGAGTAATCTATTCCCCTTACCATTCTTACCTTGTTTTATTGCAGGGGTGGGAAACTATGATCCCTTTATGACTTGTGAACTTCAACTCCCAGAATTCTTCATCCAGCCAGGAAATCTGGGAGTTGAAGCCCACAAGTCATAAAGGGGCCATAGTTCCCGACCTCTGTTCTATTCTCTAATCTCCCACATCCCTCATTTGTATTTACATGCTTACTCTGAGACGGCCCAAAGTTTTTCTATCATCTGGATCAATATTATGCGGCAAGTCAAGTATACTTCAACGCCACTCAATTAATGCCTTTATTGCAGTCATTCTAATGCACTGCACAACACATGAAAAGATAGGAAAAAAAACCCCTGCAGCAGCTGTGTGAAAGAAGGAACTTAAGAACCCAAAACAGGGAAATATATATATGTGGTTGGCTTAGCAACAGCCAGCTACTTTTAACATGGGTGCATAAAAACTCCAGCAACCAGCCATTTGGCTAGGATTGTGTGTTTCAACACTCACATCCTCAACTTATGTCTGTAATTGAGCCCTCACATTTGGTTGTAACGCATGCTGATCATAAAATGACCACTATGTATCTGTGCCCAATTTTACAATATAGTCATTAAGCAGATGTGATCATACAGCAAACAAATTGGTCATAAAGTAATGCCTGATTGTAAAGCAACGTTTGTGGGTATTGCGAATCCATTGATTGCTATGGTTTTTATTTTTTGTGGTGCCAAAAACTGGAAGTTAATGCCAGGATCTGGCAAAAACATCATAAATGGCAGTCACCTGACCACAAGACTGTGCAAACAACTGTAAATGTGGACTGGTTGCCAAGTGTCAAAAATGCGTTCATGTGGTCAGTGGTCTCCTAAAATAGTATGGAATGCAATATCTCTCCATTCACAATTGTTTGCAGTGGCAGCAGGGGGGGGGGGAGATTGATTAGGACAAAATATCTGACAATATCTTTCATACATCAGAGGAATCCCATTCTTTGAACCCATTGCTGAGCTTCAGGAAAAGAAAAATGGAGGACAATACTTGAAATGCTCCTTTCTGGGCAGCTGTGTGATTTGAACACACTTCCTCTTAGAGAGACATTTGCATTGTGATGGGAAGTGACTCATGACTGACATTCAAAGTGCTGCATCACTGGAGCACCTGGGAGAACAGCTGCCCTTGACCCATGCAGCCCTTCCATGGATCAACTCCCCAGCCATGCTGTCAATACAAGGATGAATGATGGGCAGAACACTGAAATATCAAATGCAGTGGTTAGATGGAAGGAGCATATTTTTGGTTTCTGTTTTGATGACTTTTGGGAAAGTATATGTTGTAGGTTTTAAGAATATCTTTGGTTCACTCTTGCTACAAAACTTCGGAAGCCGAAGACTGGAGGTGTAGGGGGAAAAATAAATTAATCAGTTGCCTGAGACATAAATTCCACTGACTTAGCAGAACTTGCACCCTCTTACACATACATAGGATAGGACTCTAGTATCCATGTTGGTAATTATAGACTAGCATAGATCCCAGATAGATTGGGCTTCATAGCAATTGCTTTGGGAAATTGTAGCTTATTTAAGAGTCACACACAGTTCCTTTAGAGCAGTGGTTCTCAATTTTCCCAATGCCGTGACCCTTTAATACAGTTCCTCATGTTGTGGTGACCCCCAACCATAAAATTGGTGTCTCGGTTCCTAAGACCATTGAAAATATGTGTTTTCTGATAGTCTTAGGTGACCCTTGTGAAAGGGTCGTTCGACCCCCAAAGGGATCCCGACCCACAGGTTGAGAACCACTGCTTTAGAGGATGAAATTGTATCATCAGACAGAATTGCTGCTGCTTCTGTTTTAGATAAATAGATAATTTTGCACACATGCCTGAAACCTGCTGCTAAAATAATCATTCTCCTAGGCTGATGACAGTCCGTATTTCAATCCTCTGAAATATTCATCAATAAGGGAAGAGTTGCTGATTGCGATACTTCTTTTCTTTTCTTTTCTTTTTTTTTCTAACACCGGGAGGAGGCAGACATTTGAAGCCACCAAGCAAAGCGGGAGGGAGAGCTTCGCTTTTCGCTGCCGTTTCCCTCTGATTGCGCTATTGAGAGACCTTTCAAAGGGGTGGGGGAGACCCTTGGAAATGCAGGAAGGGCTTCCTGTAATGCCTTTCTGATCGGTTTCTCCCTAGGGAAGGGGGCCAGGCGGAAGCGGGGGGGGGGTTTGGCTTGCTGTGAAATTGGGGGAAGCAGCTCCGTTGGTTCTGGCGCTGAGGGGATTGACTGACAGTCTGCAGTGCAGTGGAGTTGGCGGGGCTCCCTATATGGCTAAGGATTTAGCTAGATGCTAATGCCAATCGGGAAAAAGAGCTGAGGTGAGCCTGCG
The DNA here is from genome assembly GCF_051295495.1 of Thamnophis sirtalis. Taxonomy (NCBI): domain Eukaryota; kingdom Metazoa; phylum Chordata; class Lepidosauria; order Squamata; family Natricidae; genus Thamnophis; species Thamnophis sirtalis. The sequence continues at coordinate 116,555,015 of NW_028261381.1, read as the reverse complement.
AGCTGCCGCGGAAGAGGCGATCGGAGGCTGAGCAGAGCGCGCCCCCCTCCCCACTTCCAGAGCCATGGCTGAAGGGGGCGAAGGAGGGGAAGACGAGATACAGTTCCTACGAACTGTAAGTATCCATGGGTGCATCCGTGTCGGTGCTTCTAGATCATGGTGCTTCTAGATTGTTTTCTCCTCCAGGTCATCTGAGCGGGTTCTAAATAAGGTTTCTCCCCAGTCCCTGGGCTCTTTTTTTTTTTTTTTGGCTTAGGAGTGAGTCTTGGGGGAAGTGGAGAATCTTATTAACAGACCATTCGGAATCAGACCATCCCCTCGGACATTCTGTCTCGCCTCAGATCTGCCCACCGACCTCCTCGGATCGAGGGGCTGCCTCCAAAGCGAGAGTTGGCTTGGCCATTCCCAGGGTTCCCTCCGGAGCATCCTTGCTCAACTTTGTACTTGGGCTTTTGGAAATGCGGCACCGCCAGATCCCTGCCCTCTGAAACTTCTCTCCGGGTTTCTGCTGCTTCTCTGCGAAATCCGAGAAGGTTGGCAAGGGGCAAGAGGATCCGGGCTGGAATTTGCGAGCAAACCTTCTTGCAACTTCCCACCCGTTTCCGAGCAAGTAGAAAGGATGCTCTTGCCTGAACGCCAGGGCTTCCAAAGTAAACCAGTGTCGTTTCCTAAGCTTCCTTTAAGGAATGCAGCACTTTTCTGAGAGAAGGAGTGTTGGGCAGGGAAAGAACCGAGTGTGCTTTTCGGAATGCTCCCAAAAAAGAACTTTCACGTCCTGCCATAAGCTTTTAAAACAAACTGGAACGAAGAATCTGAGCCACACGTTAACTTTACTGGGCTGTGGTGGGAAAGACTCCTCTCACCTCTCCAGGTGAAGTCCTCCGAGGTTGACGTATGGTTGGGGAAGAGTCCCTCTGCTTACTTCTCCATTTTTCACCTTCCCGAGGAGCAACTCCATCAGGGTCAAGTAGCCCTGTTGAGCTTCTAGTGTAACTTTTTAAAGGTGGATTTTCCGGCATAGATCTTCTCCATATCCAACGTCGTTGTCAGCTGTTATTAGAGGAAAGGGATAAGAGAGATGTGACAAAGGTCCCACGGCTCTTGGGGGAAAAAAGATGCCAGCTGTGATCAAATATCACGCTCGCTTGCTTCCTGAAATCTCCTGATGGAAGAGCTAATTTCGGTGAAGAGCACTTTTGTTCTATAACATTTTCAGTGGCTTTATGAGATGGAACAGACACCTGTCTATACAGGGAAGAAGCTAAATATATATTCTAGGCGTTAGATGATTTATTGCATTTAATATCGTACTTTACTTCTTTTTACTATTCCTTTCTGGCTTGGCACTTTCCAAAGTATATCTTTGATGCAAAATTCTTCCAAACAGCTAAGACCTTCATTTAATATCCCCACTGAATAATAAAGCCAAAAAGCTTCCCCCCTTCCAGACAAATGATGTATATCTTCTGCTTCCTGAAGTGGCTTCTGATGAAATGGTTATCTGTATTCTTTACCCAGCATGTAGAAACTATTCCCATCTTTCAGTGAATTTGGAATATTTTTTTCCTGTTCAGCATATGATGTAAAGATATACTTGCTTTTAGGAAGCTTCTTCTTGGCACTGGTATATAGTGCAGAGATTGGACTGCTGTTTCTCCATTAACAGTACTCTCTTCTTCCTCTCCCTGCTCGTTCCAGTCTTAATTTCCATAAAATCTAAACTGTAAGCATCCTTTCCCTCCCCCATATCAGAAAACTTACTCAGTGAGAGGTAGTGACTTCCAAGACTTTTTTTTTAAAAAAAAATCTTTATACCATACCAAAGGAGCTGGTATAATTGATTAACTTATGGCATATTACTATGATTGCTGCAATCATATCAATATTAATTATTCCCTGGGCACAGCAACTATGTATTAAGGCATGCCCATAACATTAAAACACTTTAAAAACATAATCTGTGTTTCTAGCTTCTTTATTGGAATAGCTCATAGCAATAATTAAACTTGTGACATTCTAATTTATAGGGACTGATTTTTTTAGGAAGTGTTAAGGAATAGCTTTTTATGTGCAACATACTCCTATTCTTCTTAGACTGGCAATGCAACTGTGGACGTGACGGGTCTGATTAGAGACAAGATTCATAGTAATAACCTTGAGAGGTGCTCTTTTCAACAGATAATTGTTGAATATACACAATAGGATTTCCACATTTTCCCCACTCATTGACAGCATCAGCTCTTTTGTCTCATGCCTTGTCATCTTTATTCTGATTTATTATCCAAATTGAGTAAAAATAACCCATATGATTTCATTGTACTTAGACACCTGATTTTTGGAAGCAGTTGCCCTCTGCCTTAGAAATGGGTAAATGTTAAGAACCAGTTCAATAGTACTAAAGATTTCTGCTTAGTTTTAAATTTTGTATTTTGATGTTCAGAAACTGTGTTATTGTCAAAAACATTCAGTACATGTGTCAAGTTTCTGCGGTTAAGGATTTTAAATGGTGCTCCTAGAGAACCAGTTAAACCTGTTGGAACTTGTCTGTATCTACATTGGAAGGGAATTTTGCTATTTTTCACCATTTGATTTCATCACTTTGTTTTGTGGGAAGTTATCATCCAGCCCTCTCCCAGAAAAATGAAATATCCTAGGAAATATTGAAAAGGCAGAATATTTCTCTGGATGTGAGGAGAAAGAGACATGTTTTGAAAGACAGAATAGTTGCCTGTAGCTTCCTGCCCATCCCCACTGTTAATGAGCCATTAACACGGCCGAGTTAGTCCACTTTACATAATAAAGACTTCACCAGCAGCTTTCCAGCTACAGGAAAGCATGATAATATTGGCCCTTTACTCAACTGGCCACATGGCATCTGAGAACTCATCCATACCTGGATTCAAAACACAGCCTAGAGAGTAGCCCCTGCATGGCCCCATGGGAGTCTGACAACCAATCAGAATACATTTCTTACACAGGAACAGGAAACAGAGAGGTGGAATAAACAGGTTACAAAAAGCCTAGCAAGCCCCTCTTTCAGCCCTTCTCTTCTTCTCCATCAACATTGAAGCATGTGATCACCTTTTCTGTTCAGGGCTCAAGCCATGTCCAACAATAAACCATCTTTCCAAGCAGCCTCCATGTCTCCAGTGTCTTTTTCTCCACTTAGAGCTGAACCCAGAAGGACATTTCTTTCATCAGTTTTAAATATATTTAAAAGGACTTACCAATATTTCCCACTTTGTTGAACTCTAGTCCATAATTTGCTATATGCCTCATATGCTTTTTTTTCCAAATTTCATATAAAATGTGGAAAAAGAACATATCAAGCACAAAGCAAATTATGGACTGCAGTTCAACAAAGTGGTAAATAAGTCCTCTAAAGTGGGGAATAGTGGACAATCAACCATTTGAATCAACATTGCAGATTTTGTGAATAGACACCCTCAGGATCACATATTTGAAAAATGAAAAGTAATTTGATTAGCACATTTACTGCCTCGTATAAGGATAGCACAACTAACAGCCTTATAAAAAGGTGTATTAAAGATTAGAAAAGTTAGGCTTTAAAAATTAGGCATAAATACAGGCACCACAGGTACAGTAGGATTGTTGTGTGCAAGTGTTGGTGACAATAGTGATAGCAATAGCACTTAGAATTATATACCGCCCCATAGTGCTTTACAGCACTCTCTGGGCAGTTTACAATGTCAGCATATTGCCTCAAACAATCTGCGTCCTCATTTTACCGACCTCATAAGGATGGAAGGCTGAGTTAACCTTGAGCCTGTCAGGATCAAATTCCAGGCTGTGGGCAGAGTTAGCTTGCAATACTGCATTTTAACCACTGCACCATAAATGGCGATCAGTGATCAATGATGATCAATGCTACCCAAGTGGGATCCAAAGAGATGAATCTCTTTTGATAGTGAATATACTTCAGGAATTGACCATTTCTTCCATTGAATCTCTTATGGCTAATTAATAGGCTTAGCTGTTTGGGTGGTAATTTTGTAGATATTTATCCATAGAGCCCATGAAAAGGCAAGGAGAACAAGTGAGAAAATGTACATCAGAACGTGAAACCCACAAGGAAACAATTTACATTACTTGCATCAGAAATTGGGCACAAATATGTTGTGTTCTTGTGTTACTGCATATATGTCATTTTGATGTTACTTTGATTCACTGTAAATGCTTCTGTGTATAAGAGAAGTTTTCTTTAATCATTGGAAGAAACACATAATTCTTTTTAGTTTAATTGAGGGGGAAAAACCTCATAAAGAATTAGGCTTTGACTATTTTGTTTTGGCTGAATTCCTAATAACTTTTCAGGCTTCTGTTTCTGCGGTTTTTGAGAATTGTAAAGATTTGAGGGCCAGAATGTAAGGATGCCAATGGCAGATGCAAAGTACAATTATGTGTGAATCAAAACTTGGCATATTTCAACACCTCTATAATGCTGTGTCCTTGAAACTCAATCTTACTTTAAAAAGTTGGGGAGTAAAACAATATTATTACTGCAAAGAAAACATGATTCTTAGATAATGGCTTGTAAAGGCCACATAATGGACTATGGGAAAAACAAAATTTAAATTAGAGACATACTGGTACACATTACATAAGATAATGCATGTCTAGTTATAAGTTTTACATATTTGGTTTATGCAATATCTTAAGGCATAATATGACTTTGGTTTAGTGTATTATATGTACCCAGCATTGTGGTTTAGAGATTATGCTTATGGTTTAGCACAATGTGTGAACCCTGCTTAGTCACAAATCATGAAGAAAACCATGGCTTAGAATATTGGATAAATCCAAAGTGTCCAGTGGAGTTTATCTCTAATTATGTATGTATAGAATAAGAATCTTGCTATCTAGCTGCTATAACACAACTGCCTTGAGAACAACTTTTGGAGCTATTTCATGAACTGACTTGAATTAGACTTCGTAAATATTCAACTATTGCTTACATGTCCCTTTACATCTTAAATAGATGTTTGATGGCAATGAAAGAGATTTTGATGTAGGGTCTCCAATGCTTCCATTGTTACAGATGAAACAATCTGAACATACTCAGTGCATTGTTAATGTTATTTATATGCTTGGCTGACTTACTGGATTATCATTAGTGTGTTTAAGGTCAAGCTGGGAATCAGTCTTGTATTTCCTCTTATACTGAGACTTTGGAAATCATTGGGAAACTAGAAACTGCAAGAAAGGCTGTGGAAATAAGGAATAAAATTTAATTCTATATGGTAATCAAGATATTGCATTATGTTGAAAAAGAATTATACATGTTCCATAAAGACAATTAGAATAGGGGGGAAAGATATATGCACACACAGTTTCCATTGTTCCTGGCTTACCTAGGCAAAGCTTTTTTGGGGGAAAGCTACTTTTCTGCTCATTTCATACCTGCAATCCCAAGCCTTGAAGCCATAATCATCGTCTATACAGAAAATTGACTATCATTGTGTCTACTGTAGGCAAATAAATACAGATGCCTTAGAATGAAAATTAACTATAGGTTGGGGATGGTTTTCAGATAAACATTTAAAATGATACTCATGAAATTAACTTGCCATCATTTGCCAATGAACTAGTGATGTTAATACTTTCTGAAAGATTACATGGAAGTAAATTTGTCATAATTGCTGGAAGCCCAATGTCCAAAGAGAGAGATTGAGAGAGAGAAAGAATTTTGATTTTGCTGGGGATAAATCAGATATGACAGATATTGTCATTTTGTCCTATTTGTGAGTTTTCCTGGGGCATCTTATTGGCCACAGCTGGAAAAAGAATGTGCCTTCAAGAATCTTCACAACAATTTTAGAAAACAAGACATCATTTCTGATTTGGAAATCATGGATTCACATAGCACTTAAAGTCAAAGCTAATCATGGTGCTATACAAATATTTTCAGGATAAAACCCACACTTGGCCTTCAAGTGACATCTTGGAGCAACACTTCAACAAACAAGTGGTCCATAACAAAGATGTAGATACTATCAGCTGCTCAATGAGACAAGAATGAAAATGGCTATAAATTGTATCTGCATTTGTGTTCCAAAACTGATAATCCTATCAGATCCTTGACAGTTTCTGAATGAGTAACAGTGATAGAACCAAATTTCTACCCAATCAGATTTAAATGTTTTATGCTGTGTTGCAGTAGCATCATCTCAGACGAGGAAACAGATTTACTATTATCTTTAGCTCTATAACATCCATTAATAACATTAGATGGTTTCTATTTTTGGTGTTCCTTCTGCCCATTGAAAGACGGCACAGAATTAAGTAAAAATCTTCCATCCATTGACAGCCCTGACAGGCACATCCAGGACAAAAAAATAAATGCATTTTAAAATTAACTATAATGAAATATATACAGTTAATGCGATTACTTCCCATATATATCATACTTTCCCTTTGCTAGTTGATAAATTTTGCAGGAGCTCTGGGAACTAATCCCAACTCATTGACGGTACTGCATGTGACACTGGGGTGTGTGTGTGTGTCAGACTGTGAGCCCCTTTTGATTTATGACCTAATCCCCAGTAACTTACTCTTTTAATGTAAGCAGTGATCATTTTCCTGATTCATGCATATTTCTCCCTTATAGCAGCGCAGCAGAATATTTTAAAAAATATTAGGAAGAACATTTCAAAAATTGTTAACTGCTATAGCTGATAAGTGTTTTAGTAGGTGTATGAATTTAACTTTTGGAATGGTATATTAAACTTGAAGATATTGTACCTCACTTGAAAATGGCCATTTGACTATTGTATTAATAAAGCATTTAGAGCAGTGTTTCTCAACTATGGCAACTTGGAGATGCGTGGACTTCTCCAGCCAGCCTTGTTGTTGAAGTCCACACATCTTCAAGCTGTCAAGTTTGAGAAACACTAATTTAGAGTTTAATGTGTATATATTTTCTTAAAATTGAAAGAAAGGAAAAGTAAGTAGTTCACTTTCATGGTATCCAACAGAATCATCACATATTTGATTAATACTGGATCAGAATCACAATAGAGCCAATAAAAGTAAATTACAGTGAAAATAATTATACTATATATCTATTCAAGTCAGAATTGTTATATATCCACGTAGAAGAAGAAAAATGAGGCTTGATAAAAGCATAATCCAATTAGTAGGGTAGTAAAGTCATGCAATCAAGAAATGTCAGATCACAAAGTTTGCAGAGTAAGAAATGAGAAAACCAAGAACGCAGGTTTTGGATTGTAGGAAACTTTAGAATCATGAGAAAGAAAATTTCTATTAGCAAACTTCTATCATCTTTTTTTAAAAAAATAGAAAAGTAGAATGTTAGCTGCCAGAGAATCAGAGTAGCATATTCCAATAAAATATTTATGGAGATAAGAGTCAGACCCAAAGAACAATAAGGATCAGTAAAATGCTTGACAAATAAATGAATAAAATAAAATAAAAAAACTTCTAAGAGGAAATATATAGAATATATATTTAAGAAATATTTTCATGTCATTTCCCCCCCCCCCCAAATTCTTAATGGTCAGAAATTTGGAGACAATTCACTTGCACTGAGAGTAATGTTGCTAAAACATCCTCCAAAATCAGATGCCCCAGAAGACATAAAGATCCATCAGTATAGCAACAAAACTGATATTTTAGCTTCGACACTGGCAGAGCTTCACAGTCATGGGACTTTAGGGAATGAGGGTTTCCAGAAAATCAGTTGGAATAACAATGGTAAATAGGTGCAATGGTGTGAGAAGGATTTTTAATTTTCTTTCTTTAGTGATTTTAGCTGCAGCAAAATTGTGAAGAGACCCTTTTTGAAGAGGCTATATCTATCAGTAAAAATGCACATCAGTCTGCAGCCCTAGTTCCACAGACTAGTTGCACTGATCACTGAAGTGGTGGGTATATAGATGACATGCTAAATAGTGATTCATTTAAAATGTATATGACAGTTTCTCTGGATAGCCAAACCGAAGGAAATAGGGGAGGAGAAAAGCATGAACAGAGGAGTTGGCCGGGTTCATTTTTACAAAATCTGCTAAACTACAAATTAAGTATTGCCTCTGAACACAGCCACTCCGTTCCAATATCAGCAAAGGGCAAGCAACTTGCCAGTTGGGGGTTTTAGGCTATCTCCAAGTTAATTGCCATGTGTGATGAGCAACTTTTTGGCTGCAAGGCCAGTCCTGAAACATTAAGAAATCCATCAGGATCAGGACTGTTTTGGCATTTATCTTGCCTTAAGAAATATGGACTGGGACAGCTTTTTTTTATAATCATGAACTGACAACATCATTACAACATAACATCTCAGAAAAGTCTGTTGTGTGGCAGCTACTGGACTGATTGTGTTTGATTTTGAAGTACCGTGCTACGTTGTGTCTGCAATTTTCAATTTCCAAGATATGTGTAGCTTAAAATTCTCCTGAGCAAGTCCTCAAGTCTGATTCTCACTCAAGGATGATGCAGACATCTCGATGTCTGAAAATAGTGTAGAATCATGACATGGATGGTTCAGAGAGCTTTCTTTCTCATAGGCCACACAGATCACACAGCTCTCCTTTACAAGCTGTGTGTTTATCCTCACAGTTTCCTAGTTTGCTCTTCACGTCCTCATTTTCTTTCAACAGGCAAGAGCAAGACTGGTGCTGAGATAAAACTTCTTCCTTAGAACATCATACCCTGGGTTGCAAAATTGAAGAATTTGGGCATGCATTTCACCAATGCCTTTCACATGCTGGGGTAGTTTTATATCTCTTTGTGGGAAAGTAATAGTTTTATAATGCTATTATAAATTAGGGAGTGCTTAATCATGAGCTACGGATAATAGTTTCAGTATTTTTCTTCAGAAATTCTGTCTTTTATCATCATATGACCTACTGCACAAAGTGGAAAGATGCAGAGTCTGGGTGCCTGTTAAGAATTTTGCTGCACTGTTTTATTCTTGTTAAGCTTGTGAGCAAAATAATGATCTGCAAAGAACTGTCAGGTGATATGCCCTTATATTTTAAGGTGCCATTCCTATTGTTATTGTCAGGTACTTTGTTGCTATGCTGTTATGCTCTATATCAGTTTTTTTTTAACCTTGGCAGGTTTAAGATGCGTGGCCCATTTCCTAGAATTCCTCATCTAGGATGAAGCATGATGAAAACCAGTTGAAATATATACATCTTAAAGTTGTCAAGATTGAGATGCACTGCTCTATGTGAAAATAAGAATTGGATTTACAGTCTTTTTCCTAATCTTAGTGTCAGGTTCATTGAATAACTAAAAAGCTAACTTGCCATTTATGATGTATATCTCTAAAACTGCATTCTACCCCTGCAAGCTTTGTTTAACTGAACAGAGCCTCAAGGCTTTATTGTATGCCTCATGTTTGGAATATCCTTATTTTGCAGCAACTGCACAGAACTTTATACCTTTTATTAATGAATAAAATAGAATTTCTGTTTGCTAGCTGCTTCTTAAATCTGCAGATGACCTTGGTTTTCTTTCTGTAACTTTTTTTCTCAATTACAATATGACCTAAGAATGCTCAAGAAGAATCTTGTATCACTTCCATTTCAAAATTGAGTTGGTGGTTGTGGTGGTGGTGGTGATGGCGAGAAATCTTGACAATTACTAGCTTTTCCTTTCTGTGGAATCCTGTGGAATTGCCTTGCCAAGTCATAGAAGATCAGATAAAACATAAAAGTCACGAAAATAAAATCAGATTGATTTGATAACAACTTCAGGCAAAACAAATCAGAATGATACTTAGTGAAGAATGAAAATAATAATTCTTGGGAGGGGACTATATAGGGAGGGCAATACTATTATTCCTACATCAGATGGACACAGTCTCTGTTCAAAGGAGATGTATCTTCCTTCAGTAATGGCTATTGGGAGGTTTCTTTTCAATTAATGCCATCCATAATAGGGATTTGAAGATAGCTGGATACAAGTTGTTCAACATTATTTGTTAATCCTTATTGAATCCTTCTAATTATTTGCCTTCTTATTTTTGCAATGTCTTATTAGCCTTACAGCAGCATCTGGCATCTTTCACACCATTCATTGTGTGTAATTCATATGCATCTGATGCCAGGAGTCATTAATTCTTGTTTCACATCTACCATAACATTCATTGTATTCTGTTAGCTGGCTTTGTTGGTTGGTTGGTTTGCGGCGCTCGGTTTGGAACAGTGCTTTGACTCATCACATTTTTGTTAGGACTCGAGACCTGGGGTTGGCAAGGTTGGAAATAGAAATCTGTAAACAGATAAGTTTTAACTAAAGATGATACCTAAATATTGTTTTACCTTCAATAGTCCAGGCAAAGAAATTAGCAAGAAGCAGTCTATTATGACAAAAGGGCAGAAAAAAAAACCAGAATTAAAAGCCCAAGACATAAATACATATGTATTCTAGACTCTTAAGTCTAGAGTGGCTGATTCTCATTTTACTAAGTAACAGTATCTACTCTTATCAATCCTACATGTATCCTCACCTAGTCTTTGTTGTTGCTTTGAAAACTTCTAAATGCAATTTGAAATCCCAAAGATAAAGCATTATAGCTCAGGTCTATATGAAACATCTCCCTGTTCATCTGTCTTAGCTAAGGTGTAAATCTGTATAGTATAAAATTCCTTTTAAATCTATTTCACTAAGAATTTAATGTAACTATAAAAACTGTATTATATTAATCATATTCTAAATTACATTGGAGAGCTAGAATCAGGTTGTTACAAACTGCCAACTGTTGTGATAAAGACCATTTAGTTAGTCCTTTTGATGGAGAGACTTTAAAAAAACATTGTTAAATAGTTATTGCTTGTAGAGCTTTATTATCTCATTTCTCCTGGACATTCAAAGTCAGCAACAGTTAAAAGGTTAGTGAAATATTAGAAAACTAAAGGGTATGTTAGAAATGAAAGAAAAGAATCTTGAACAATCCTTCATATAAAGGTAATTTCATTTATTTTTGCTTTCCATTTTTTTGTCCAGCAACATTTCTAACACACAATCTCCCTCTAAATACATGTCTTCTTAGGTATAAATAATGAAGATGGATATTTAAATGTTTGTTATATATTTGTGTCTGATTTCTTCCAAAAGACATCAATGTGCAGTTAAGCAGAATGTAAATATAATGTGTCCATACTAGAACACCTCAACAAATGGGAGCTCATTTAACAGGTACTTGCTCTTATGAGGAAGCTAAGCTACACTGGATACATCTAGTTTAGATAACAATGGTGATTTTCCAAATCATATATGACTTGCAGGTAACTAGAGGACAAATTCAGACTGGCATTTCCTTATATAACATGACATTTTGAAATCAGTCCTCAGCTATATATTTTTTAAATGTAGGGTCAAATAAATAATCATGCATTGACTTATATGTTTTTTTCTTATAGTTGACCTTGCAGAAACAAAACTTCGAAAATCATAACAAAACACACACAGATGTCTTGTGGAAGAAATCAGTCACGTTGATCCCTGTGATGCTTTAAGTTTGTCCACTATCTCTTTTTTAACCTTTTGTAAATAAAGTTTAGAATAGCACTTAAAAATGTAAACAAAATGAAAGGAAGTTGTCATACTATCAAGTAAAGCACTAGCCTCCCGAATAATTTTTATTTCCCAAGCTGCCCTTAGTTCCACCTAAGCCACATTTGCGTTGCTACAAAATAAAGGATGGCTGCACCTCAGTGCTTTGTTTGTGAATGCCAATATGTTTGAATGTTGAATGTTTATTTCATTTGTATGCCGCCCTTTCCCCCCGAAAGGGGGACTCAGGGCGGCTCACAACTCAAACCAGGGAAGGGGGATACAGACAAATTAACAACAACCCAAAACAATACATAATTTAAAAACACACAACAATCATACCATTCGAGATAGGGGCAACGGTTCTTTAGCCCCAGGCCTGTCGGAGCAGCCAGGTTTTAAGGGCTTTGCGGAAGGCCTGGAGGGTGGTGAGGGTGCGAATCTCCACGGGGAGTTCGTTCCAGAGGGTCGGAGCAGCCACAGAGAAGGCTCTCCTCTGGGTAGTTGCCAGTCGACACTGGCCGGCGGATGGAATTCGGATAATAAACAGACACAATGAAGTTTGGGGTCAGTTGTGAGGGTTATGGTTAGGGCAGTAGTGGGTTGCTAACCGGTTTACTACCAGTTTGCTCATGCTTGCACATGCAATGCCTCTGCGCATGCCCAGAAGTGGGTGGAGCCTCCCGCTGCTGACACTACCAGTTTGGCTGAACTGGGCCAGATCGGGAGCATCCTACCTCTGGGTTAGGGCTTGTCTTTTTTGCTAAGGTCTGCTCCCAAAATCTCAGACGTTCTGGTTGCCCCTAAAAGAATGGCTTTCATTGGTTGCAGAAGACAGGTTATTTGTTTTGTTGTTGTTGTTGTTGTAATGAGAAATATATCTAAAGAATCCAACTGTAACTTAGTGGAAAGTATCAATCATGATGTATTTGAATTTTACTTGTATATAAAAGTTTAGAATAGCATCATTCATTTACAGCTCCATAATGAATGCCCTTTTATCTATGTAAGAAATACTTGGTGGCTTTTAGGATGGAATAATGTTACAAGCCGTTTATATGGACATCTTATGTTATTTTCCCTTAAAAGCTTTTTAAGAGAACCACGTGATTTAGTCTTTTGTCCGATTTTGTAAAGGACAGTTTTAGCCTACCCTGATTTGATCTAATTTTAAGAAAATCTCAGAGCTCTAATACAGTATTAAGTGATATTCTCCACTCTAAGAGGAGTCCTGAACATATTTGCTTTCCTTTCGAAGTAAATGTGATTTATGAATCCAAACAAATTATTAGTTTTAATGATAATATAGGGAAAGAAGCAAAAATCCAGTTATAGTTTATAAACCTGTTTGTTTTTAACACCAGTTAATGGATTTGAGTTTGTTTGGAGATCCTAGCAGGAAGCAAAGCTAATTTATATTCTTGACCAAAGAATGGCACATTCCTGCCATAACACTTTCACCAGCTTTGCTGTCAACCCTGGTCGTAACCACAATAGTTATGTGTAGTGTTGAGGTACTGGCCTAGTAAACAGGAGATTGTGAGTTCTAGTCCTGCCTTAGGCATGAAAGCTGGCTGGCTGACTTTGGGCCAGTCACATTCTCTCAGCTCAGTACAACTCACAGGGTTTTTATTGTAGGGAAAATAAGAGAAAGGAATATGTACGATTTTAAACATTAATACTGAGAATTTCTATAGATTTCCAGTGGTTTATATGATAAGATTCCAAAGAATACATGTACTGTCACATTCCTTTTATGAGTACAGCAGATCAAGACCAGAGTAATGTCGGTATCATCTTTGTAAAGTTACACAAACACACACACACATAGACAGAAGAGAGAGAGAGAGAGAGAGAGAGAGAGAGAGAGAGAGAGAGAGAGAGAGAGAGAGAGAGAGAGAGAGAATATCACACACACACACACACACACACACACACACACACAGACAAAATAAATCTTCATAGTGATTCCCCAAGAAGATCAATAATTGAACTAATTGAATGTTCAGACCTACACTAGAAGAATAAATTGGCTTTTGCATGAATTACATGCTCAGTTCCCTTTCTTCTCATCAATCAACATCCCAAATGAAGCAAGTAAATTGAAGCTTGCTTCAGCATACAATTATTAAATACTGTAGTTCTAAGTCAATGAGTTTAGGAATACTTGAAAAAGTATACGGCTACAACAAAATGAAAAATATTATTCACTTACAGGAATAAACTGTGTGTGCATGTTCGTGTGTGTCTGTATGTGTGTGTGTGTGAGAGAGAGAGAGAGGGAGGGAGGGAGAGGGAGAAGGAGAGAGAAGTTTATGCTTGTATGGGTTTAAAAAAAAGAAAAAGAAAAACGTCATTAAGCCATAGAACTACATTGTGGTTGTAACTTTGAACAGTCACTAAATGAACTGTTGTAAGTCAACAACTACCTGTATTATGCAATATTTCAGTGAGGAAGCCAAGAGCTTTCATTAACACTCCAACTTGTGCTCTCCAGAGAAAGACTGAAAATTTCAGGGAGTGCTGGTTTCAAATCACCTGAGGAATACCAACTTGGGCAAATAAACATGGCTATGAAGAGTTACCGTTTATCTTTTGTAAAACAGTAGATCAGAAATCTAATTGTCTTTGTTCCTTGTTGTTGTTTTATGAGGTAGGCCCATAAAAGAGGCAGTGCAAAATTTCACCAAAGTATGAATAGAAAGGAAGAAGCAGGAAATTGGATAAAGGGGAAGAGTGTTAAAAGATATTTTTCCTCTAACTATAAGAAAGGCTATTACTCCAGATTTATTGCTCATAGAATCCTTATGGATATGCCATTTTTAAACTGTGATCACTAACCAAACGGGGGAAATATGTAGGTGTAAATACCATTTCATTCCTTTTTACTTCCTCCTTTTGTCTTCTTTCACTTAAATTGATAATACTGTCATGACTCATCTTCCAAGGTAGTCCATAGCTGTTCTGCATCCCTTATCTTGTATTTGGACTTTGACAGATGTTGAATGCATTCTTGGCAGGAGCATAATCCGACAATGGTGCCAGTCAACACCACATAAATGGCTAGAGAGAATCAAGATATTTTATTTGTGTTACTTTAAGGTTTTGTAAAATGTGAAAAAGCCTCAGAGGGTGATAAACAATCTCAATTCTCTAAGCCTGTATAATTTTTTTTATGAGCAAAAGGAAGTAGTTCCGTAATATTAGTTTTTAGTAAAGGAGATTACTCTGGAACAATGGTGTTCTGTGCAATTCAGAAAAATAAAGTGATGCCGAGACTTGAGGAAATTACATATTAAGCAAAATTAGAAAGCTTTTTCACAGGTTTAATGACCTCATTTTGTCTATTACTGTCTGTTAAAAGGAGACATTATCTTAGAAACGCTAGCAGAATTTATGCATAAATACACAAGTTAAGGTTACCTTATGTTACCTTACAAAAGAAAGGTAGCGTGCTAATTGATTCAAAAGCAATAATTAAATTACTGTATCAGCTTTTAATGTTAATACCCACTCCGTAATTATCTTTTCATCCCTATGTTTGGTTGACATTTTATTTTTAAAAATGTTGGTTGTAATAATTTCAACCCAGATAAGTAATTTGGATGAAAATTGTCAGAAAGATATGTTTTTTCCAAACCTTCCTTTTCATGCTCTGTGCCATTTGCTACAAAAACTGATACTTCTGAATACTTAGCAGAGCTAGAATGCAGAAATAGTCCTCAAATTATGACCATAACTGAGCCCTCAATTGATGTGATGGTGGTTAAGTAGGCCATCATGTGACCATACTGGATTTTATTACCTTTTTTTGTAGCAATTGCGAAGTGAATGTGGCAGTCATAAAGAAAACCAACATTTCACTATGGGAGAATTTTTGCAGGAAACCAGAAGTAAGCAATAAATTGCAGTCACATGACAGCTGTAAATATGGTTTGGTGTTTGAGCCTCCCAAATGTGATCACCTGACTATGGGGTCCCCCAGATTTCATCACTTTGAACTCAGCTTGTAAGTACCTTTTGTGTGTGTGTGTGTGTGTGTGTGTGTGTGTGTGTGTCATATCTTTGAATGGTCACTAAGTGATTGATTGTAACTCGAGAACTACATGTATTGAATTATAATCTCGCACATACTTATTTTCATACCTGTGAGGATTTCCCTCAACAAATTTAAATCAGAACTTCAACAATTGGTACATACATGGATAGAAAGGTTCTAAACCAGCTTGGTAAATTACCCACTCAGTGCAATGTGAGGTCATGTGAGGTTTGGCGATAAAGATCTCTGATAGAAACATAGGAAATCCTAGGACCGTACCAAGGTAACTGCTATGAAAAGATTTGAATAAACTACACAAAAGGCTTGTTAGTCAGTTCTTCAGTACTTAATTGCAGCTGCAGAAGTACCAAAACCCTACTACAGTGAATCAACAACTAGCGTTATAGAAGTCATTTTCCTCCTGAGCCACAGCTGTATTTCATCTTCAAAGATATTAGTTACTTTCTCTGAAAAGGGTCTAACTTTGGGAACTTGAATGGGTAAATCCTGCCATCTTGATCTGTTTTAGTGACAATAGCTTTTCTCAGGACACTCCAATGATTTTCCCAATCCTGACTAACCACTTTATCTTCCCATTTCAAGTTTGCTTGTTTGTTTAATTGATTTATATAGCTACCTATCTTCTGAATGCAATTCTGGGCAGCTTCAACACATTAAAACAATAAAAAATAGTAGTAAAATAAAAATCCAACAATGGGATGAACCCAGCATGGCAGAAACTTTTCATTTGGCGATCTAACTTCCCTATCTCAAGACCCTGGAGCCATCCACAGTTGGGGCCAATCTAATCTTGGGTTATATAGTATTCCAGAAGACAGTTGCTATATCTGAAAAGGCACACAGCCAATGCCCCATAATATCACATTCTTTAATTGAAGAGAGCCAGAATATGCCCCTACTGTTGGACTTAATGGGATGAGTAGATACAATTGGGTAGAGGTAATCTCGTAATTTAATGGGATGCTATGGCTCAGTGGCTAAGACACTGAGCTTGTTGATCAGAAAGGTTGGCAGATCGGCAGTTTGAATCCCTACTGCTGTGTAATGGAGTGAGCTCCCATTTCTTCTGCCAACCTAGCAGTTCAAAAGCACATAAAATGCAAGTAGAAAAATAGGAACCATATTTGGTGGGAAGGTAATAGTGTTCCATGCATCTTTGGCATTTAGTCATGCCAGCCACATGACCATGGAGACGTCTTTGGACAGCACTGGCTCTTTGGCTTTGAAACAGAGATGTGCACCATCCCCTAGAGTCAGGAACAATTAGCACATATGTGTTAGGGGAACCTTTACATTTACCTTTTAATATCATAATTAATCTAGCCTCATGCCAGGGAAAGCTTTATAGATGACACCAGCATCTTAAATTTATACTAAGGGCCAGTGTAGCAGAAGTAAAACATGAGCATACTGAAGTGTGATTTTATAGCTGCATTCTGGACCAGGTGCATCTTCTAGATGGTTTTCAATGGCATGTACAACATATTGAATAATCAGTGCAAAGTTTCCTCAACTTTGCAAACATAGTATCACATGCCAAAAATATGTGAGATTTTGACTTGCTGATCATTGCTCCAAGGTAGCTACCTCTTTTTGCTTAAGGTCTGATTCATTGTTTTTTTCCTGCAGTCTGTAGCACATTTAGTAAGTGTTTCCAGACCCATAATTTGAAAGGTTCTATCTTCTCTCTCATTCCTCTTCAATGTCTAGTTTTCATAGTCATACCTTGGAAAGAAACACCGCTTTAACTATTCTTATTCTTGTTGTCATAGAACTTGCCTTGTCTCGCATGATCTTCTTAAATTGGTCATCATTCTTCTCCCTAGAATTAAGATGTTCTCTAGCACATTCCATGTTTAGCTACTTTTGAGTCAAAGAAAATAAAAATTATGTATCTCTTTGGCATCTCTGTCCTGAAACACTAGATTATTGTCTTTTGGTTGACATTATTTTTATCTTTCAATAATTAAACAGGATTTTTGTATTTTCCATTTTCATTTCTGTAGCGAATAATTTTAAGTGTTTATTATTTCTAAGAGTTCCAAGTGGATAGTGTTTTGTCCTTCTGTTTTGATTTCAAGCATCATCATTTCCAATTCTTCTAATACATCAATGTACAAATGAAATAGATTTGAGTACAGTATGCATTCTTATTTGTCTTTCTATTCTGAATCACTCTATTCTGAAAATAATTGCTCACATAATCAGGCCCTGGGTTCCAGAGATTTATTCAGATGGCTCTATTGTTGAAGGGGTAATTTTTATTTCTGTCAACTGTGGGTTTTATTTCAAGTTTTTAAGATATTGTTGTTATTATTATTAAGGTCTTATTTGTTTTTGTTGTTTTAACATTCTTGCTTTTTATCTATTATTATGTGCTGCCAGCATTATCTTGGGTGAGATGGGCAGCTATATAAATTTGATTAATGAATAAACTGATTAATACATTCCTTACTGTAGCTTCTTGTTCATTATAAGATTCTTCAGAATAATAATCAGATGTTCTGTCAGCTGGTACTTTTAGCCTTAATATAGTCCACACTCTGGCATGATTTACAGAAATTAAAGCCTTATATTATCAAGAATGCAAAATATATAAACAGGGAAGTCATGTATTATAAGAAACCAAAATAATACCCTTTACATTCTTCTGTTCTCTTTCTTATTCATTATATATAAGTTATTGACCTTCTGTTGCTCTCTCTATTTTTATACTTGCATATTTATTTGGCACGTCTCATTATCTATGTCTATAAATAAATCTTAAGCAAATGTTCATTTGTTTTACTAAATGAACTTTGGTACATGGATTTTGGTAATTTTCACATTAGCTTTTTTGATATAGGCACATGGACTAAACGTTTCAAATTGCTAGGTCACATAACGTTGTTATAATATTTGCTAGCACAAAGCAGTCAGCAATTCTTTCTTCTGCAGCTTTGTGTGTATTATACAGGTAGCCCCCGATTTATAACAGTTTGTTTAGTGACTATTTAAAGTTACAACAGCACTGGAAAAAGTGACATGACCATTTTTCACACTTACAACCGTTATAGCTTCTCCATGATCAGAATTCTCCATGATCAGAATTGAAATGCTTGGCAGCTAGTTCATATTTATGATGATTGCAATGTCCTGGGGTCACGTGATCCACGTTTGCGACTTTCTGGCAAGCAAAGTCAATGGGGATGCCAGATTCACTTAACAACCGTACTACTAATTTAATAACTGCAGGCATTCACTTGACAGCTGTAGCAAGAAAGGTCATCATATGGGGCAAAACTCACTTAACAAATGTTTCACTTAGCAACATAAATTTGGGCTTAATTGTGATCGTAAGTTGAGGACAGCTGTATTTATTTCTCATGCTTTCCTTTTTACAACTAATCTGTTGTCTAAATTTTTAACTTTCTAGTTCAGCCTGTTCCGGACTATATTCTTTCTCAATAATTGCTTCAGTCATTCTATAGCTCCATTTGTAAAGGATTTCACCATAACCTCTCTATCTTTTTTTGACCTTCTCTGTTTAAGACCTTTTTCATGATTTAATGATCTTGATTAGGCCTACTTATCTGTAAATATTCCGGTGGTTTGTCTAATTATATTTTTTAAAAGAAACTCTTATTTTCTTTTCCAGGTGTCATTCTATTTGTCGGTATCCTTGATTAAGATACCTTTCTTCAACTTTTCTTGCGTTCAATTAAAAATCAATGCTTAGTTATTCTTCTTCTCTCCAAGACTTTAATCCTCCTCTCTCTCTCTCTCTTTCTTCATGTGTATGTTTTGATATCACGATAGCTTGTTCTGAAAACCATTGAAATTTGGGGACTTTGCTTTTCATCTTTGTTTTCACAGCCTGTTTTATTTGTTTCAGATAGGTTACAGGTATTGCAATTTTTAAAATTATTGTTCTTGTATTCTGACTGCATGATTTCCAGATGATATGTTCACGAACTCTATTTAATTTTTTAAGATTAACATACATATCAAATACAAATAATCATAGGTATGGAAGTATCATGCCTGACATTTTGGTAACATTTCTCCAATTTCTGTTTTATAGCTGATCTGATTCTGAAATTGCCCATCCAATTACTTCCTGCTGCGGAGTTGCATTTATAGTGCTTCAAGTGTTGGAAGATAATAAACAATTCTCTCTGCAAAATTAGCCTGTCCCCTGGATTGTTTTAACCAGTTCAAGTTGTCTTATAATTCTAGGCTCATACATATCTTCAACATTTCCATTTCAGTCACCTATTAATAGTCAAAATTATTTTTAACTGCTAAATCTTTCTTACTTTGTAGTTTCTTCTCAAGTAGGGGCATACATTTAGACAAGATTTGTGTTCACTGCTTAACTGTAACTGGCGCAAACCTAATAGCTATTGGGCTCTGACTGAATACGTATTTAGTTGTATCTACATTTAAAATAAACTAAGTGATATGCAGGCAAAAACATGCAAATTAAAATCTCTCATAAAATGCTGTCCCATAAAGTAAAGATTTCCCCTTTCCAGTCATATCCAACTCGGGGCGGGGGAATACTCATCTCCATTTCTTAACTGAGATATCTAGCATTGTCTGAAGACATTTCCATGGTCATGTGGCCAGCATGACTACTGTATATGCCAAGGCACATAGAACATTGTTACCTTCCCACCAAAGTGGTACCTATTTATTGACTCACATGTTTTTGAACTCCTAGGTTGAAAGGCAGGAGTTGGGATGCAAGTAATAGCAGCTTACCCCATCATGCAATGTATCAACTTGCAAAGCACTCCTGACCTACTCTCGAGTTGCCATAGGCAGAAGTGCTTTGCAAGTTGATACATTGCATGATGGGGTATTCTGCCACCACCAGAAGCACATTCCATGCATACCTTTCTCCAGTTGTATCCCAGGTTACCAGAGCCAGTTGGAGAGGTGGGATTTCTACAGTCCGTGAAAGTATTTCATTGGAGAATGTGATTTATGACATACCCTGGGAGGAGGGGGAAAACAGGGTCATGGTTGGGTTGTAAATCATGTGGGGCAGAGTTAACTCCACTCAGGAACTGCTGACATGTTGCTGCTGATAAATCACTGGATTTCCTTTGAAACTTGGCTTGAGACTCATGGATTAATTAGGGCATCCATCGGAACCCTGACACAATGCTTAGGTCTTGAACCCAGGCTGTCAGCTTTCCAGCTTTCCATACACAGGCATAAAAACACAGACATATTCAGAGAAGTGATAAGAGAGGCAGAGTTAGTATTGGCATTAGAGTTTCTAAAGGGAAAAAAGAATCTGGTGGATGTAGACCATAGCTTTTATCACCTATATAGTTCACCATTTTCTTGAATTTATGGTTTACTTAAATTAAAAGCAGTAGTGATCTTCTTTTGAATGAACATTCACTAGCTAGTACCTGAAGGAGAAAGTTTTTCTAAGCAAACTGTTTCATTCTTAAGAACTCATGAGCTTCAGAAACATTTTGAGTGCATGGCCAGTTGGAACATTTCAGAAGAAGGAGCTAACTTTTATTAGATTGAATCCTGCCTCTACAACAGTCATTGCTAGATGATGTGTGATACACTTGAGATAAATTGTCCCATGTTGGGACATAGGTCCCATAACTGAGACCTAAATTCTCTCTGTATGTATTTTATGTATTTAAAAAATGGTGTGTGTGTGTGTGTGTGTGTGTGTGTGTGTGTACTTATTTTTCCAGTCAAAGATAAACAGACCTTTATCATGGGTGGCAATAAAAAAACTATAAAATAAAAGGAGAGAGGAACGAGAGAAAAGAGAGAAGCTTTTACTGGAAATACAACTTTGCAGGTAAAGTTTAAGTGACCTAACAGTCTGCAATGTTCCCATGTCATTTATTTGGCTGCCTAAACTCTTCAATAAGTGCTTTAAAATGCTGTAATTTTTCCTGTGGGAGTTCTTGCCTCCATGGAAACATAATCCAGCTTGACTTCAGTAGCTTTTTTCCAGTCAAAGAACCTGCCCACTTGCCTGCTTTATAATATGTGGCAGCAATTACCTTGAAACAAAGAGTGCTGTGTTTGATGCAGAGATTTGGTCTGTTTTGACTTTGCATCTCTGTCTTGGAGAGGAATTGTCATCATTCTTGATTGAGCTCGGGGAAATTTAATGAGGTTCAATGTTATCATTAGCTATTGGACTGCATCCATCATTCCTTGATTAGTGTATTATGAAAAGAATGAATTATAGTAGCAGCATAAAATATATAAGTGTTAGTGAATTGTGTAGCAGCATAAAATAAGTGTTAGTATCCCAAGCTGCTGCATTCTTGATCAGCTGCAGCTTCCCCATAGATTTTTTTATTGAAGGGCAATATCGAATAATAGCAATAGTCCAGTTCGGATGTATATAAGGCAGAAGTACCTTTGACCAATGCACTCCTCCTCTCAATCTATGAAAGAATGCAACTGCCAAACAAGATGTATTTGTGCAAAAGCCTTCACTTGCTCTTCAAGCCGAAATTGAGCGCCTACTCAACTCAGATTGTGCACTAGCTTTGGATGGTGAAGGGTTATCTCAGCCAAAGATAAAGATGGCAAATCGCTAGATATGAGGGACTCTAGCCCAAAGTCGTTCATTCTTGTCAGGGTTGAGCCAAAGATAGTTCTTCTCCATCCAGACCTGTATAGCCTCCAGGCACTGGGAGAGGATCTTAATGTTATCTCAGGGACTGTCACAAAGAAGAGGGAATCAAGCTATTCTCCAAAGCACCTGAGGGTAGGACAAGAAGCAATGGGTGGAAATTAATGAAGGAGAGAAGCAACTTAGAACTAAGGAGAAATTTCCTGACAGCTAGAACAATTCATTAGTGGAACAGCTTGCCTCCAGAAGTTGTAAATGCTCCAACACTGGAAGTTTTTACGAAGAGATTGGATAACATTTGTCTGAAATGCTATAGGGTTTTCTGCCTAAGCAGGGTGTGGACTAGAAGCCCTCTAGTCCCTTCCAACTCTATTATTCTATTCTATTATCACTTAGCAGCTTGACGCAGAGATGTATAACTGACACAATCAACATTATGAGACATAATATGGGATCTAATCCCTTTTGCAGTGGTATCTGCAGGTGGGAAGTAGAACAATCAAGATTTTGACTTTGACCACTGATTGAACTCTTGATCCTTAGGGATGGAACTTTAATTGCATGGCAGCTACCTTCTTAGTAGATTTGATTTCACCTGCAGATGTATATTTCTATCAAAATCTCAATATCTTCCTTATACTTACAAACTAAAATATAAATCATTTTTACATTTTATTTCACCATTTTTTTTATTAGCCTTTGGAGGCTAATAAATTAACATAGGCAATTCCTTATCATTTTCTCAGTTTGAATGACCTGAAATTGAATTGATCTTGAAATCTTCACTATAGCTGTGCTTTATTATGTATAATCATAATGAAACTATTTTAACAATTTCTGACTTGCATATTAAGCTTTTTATATTGAAATGAACTTATATTCACCAAGCAAAGGGACCTTTCACATCAATCTAATGATATATATCTAGAGCGGTGGTTCCCAAACTTGGCAACTTTAAGACTTGTGGACTTCAACTCCCAGAATTCTCCAGCCAGCAGTTGCCAAGTTTGGGAACCACTGATCTAGAGGCAAATTCTCGTGGATTTTAAAAGGGAAAAGTAAGGTCATTTTGGATAGTTTGTTAATATTAATAAGTGAGTTGTACAAGATTTTATAAACATACTTTTTTTCTTTTTAGATCCTGAACTTCATGTTTCTCCCTGTTAAATTTCATCATGTCAGCACATGGCTTTAGTCTGTCTAGATTTTTTAAATATTCTCTTCCTCTTCTAAAATTTCAGCCATTCTTAATTTCTTGTCACTGAAAAATGTAATACTAAACATCTTCTTGCAGGTAATTAATACAACTATTGGCCCGAGACAGTTTTTTTTTGTCCTCCAAATATTTTTTTTATTAAGGATTATAAATGGAAAGAATAAAAGCAAGTACAAAATACAGATAATACAAATAGAAAAATACAAAATACAGGAAAACCCAAAAGAAAAATATTTAAAATGTGTTCTGGAGAAAGCATAAAACTAGATACAGATAGTCCTAGACCTGGGATGGCGAACCTATGGCATGTGTGTCACAGGTGGCACGCAGAGCCATTTATCAGGGCATGCTATGCGTTGCCCTGTCAGCTGGCCAGTGCGCATGTGTGCGCTATCCAGCTGAGCTCAGTCTTTTTTAAAGCCATTTTTGCCCCCCCCCCCCAGGCTCCAGAGGCTTTATAGCATGGGGACGACGAAAACAGCCTCCCCCCCCCCCCGAGGCCCTCCAGAGGCTCTCCAGAGTGCAAAAAATATGGGCCAAAAAAGGTTTGCCATTGCTGTCCTAGACTTATGAGTGGTCACCTAACAGTTATAGTGCCCCCCCAAACATACTTATGAACTAATCCCGAAGTTATGACTCCTACAGCACCCCCACATTCATTTGCCCTTATGACTAACCACAGGGATGCTGCAACAGCTCCCTTCCTATCTTCCTCTCACACTGGCTCACTACAGGCATTAATGCAACTTGTGCTAAGGCCTCAAAATGGAGCAGTTTGTCTCTTGCCCGTGTGGTGCAAAGCAACCTGTTTCAATGCTATTGAAAGCCTTGGAGCTCTTCAAAAGATAACTGAGGAGGGCCATATTTGGCCTGGTAGGGTGGGAATCAGGGTTAAGGCTTGGGGGAAAGTCATTGAAATTGGGGGAAAGCATGTGTGGCCCAAAAGGCAGAAAGCACGGAGTGTGGTAGGGGATGAGGGAGGGTTCGGGAGGGCCAGGTCAGGTGGCTTGTGCTAGGCTGCTGAGGGTCTCCCACACTTTTCAAGCACCCTAAGCTTCACTTAATGACCTGCATGAATCATTATTCATTGGGGAGAGCAGGAATGGGAGGATATCTTTGTGCTTGTCTGAATAATGTTTTTACACAGCTTCTTTTGTGGAAGGTTGGATTGCTACTTTGATAATGCCGCACTTGGTTAGTGTGGGTGTTTTTATGATAGATTTCTAAGATTTTAAAGTTAAAGATGCATGAAACAATCAATTATGGTCACCTTGATAAATGTCCTGTAAAAGGAGATAGAAGGAAAAAAATTCTGCTGATCTTGCTCCTAGCCCTTCTTTTTGAGTTCAGGTTGAAGGAGGGGACTATGCTACCAAGATTTTGCTGTTATTGGTAGGAAGGAACTCTCAGGGTGTAGTATTTTGATTTACTGTTGCCTTTTGTTTTTTAATTTTTGAGCTGAATGTACTAATTTGTGGAAAATGGTTTCAAGATCATGATGAGAGTGAACTTATAAATTTGGTAAAATCTAATGAAACAATAAAGGCCAGCTATTATTTCTGATAATGTATGTAAAGATGTAAAGAAATTTGGAGTAGATTTGGAGACAAATATTAACATGCTTTGTATTTTTTAATAATACTGTTGAGATCAGTGCTATTTAGTGAATATAAAAACTTGGGTTGTTGTAAAATCAGATTGAATGGTGTGAAAGGTATGGAAGGATAAAAATGATGCAAACAATTGTTTGTTCTCTCAAAGTCTGTGAAATTTGGAGGAAGAAGAAGATTCTATACTCCAATGTAATAACTCAGGACCTTCAAACTGTCCTAGTTTGGCCTTCATATAGATACTTTTTTCAATATCTTATATTTTAAATTTCCACTTAATGGTAGTCTCATTGTTAAGTATATTATTTTTTGTTGGAGTTTGATAGGGGGCAGGTGGACATGAAACCTCCTGCTTAATCTTCATAGTGATCTAGTTGCAAAGATAAATGCTGTTTTTCAAAATAAGACACAAGCTTTCAATATCCTCTTCAGGCAGTTTCCGCATGGCCACCATTTATCCATTACCTTTGTATCCTCTAAAACTGTTCTTTGTTTCTCTTTTTTTTTATTTGATGATTTTGAAGCAGATAGAAAGAGAAAACATCTG
Organism: Thamnophis sirtalis; assembly: GCF_051295495.1. Classification (NCBI taxonomy): domain Eukaryota; kingdom Metazoa; phylum Chordata; class Lepidosauria; order Squamata; family Natricidae; genus Thamnophis; species Thamnophis sirtalis. The sequence continues at coordinate 116,529,428 of NW_028261381.1, read as the reverse complement.
AAAAGAGAAGATGATGGGGGATCTATAAGTTTAGGGTCACTTATCAGAAAGGTTTACTGAAGCCACAGAGAAAGAATGGTAACCTAATTGAAAGTTCCATTCATGAGGAAAAATGCTCTCTAAAACAGTGTTTCTCAACATGACTGGAAGTTGAAGTCCATACTGCTTAAAGTTGCCATGGTTGAGAAACACTGTTCTAAAGTATCACAAAAGGAAAAAAAGATCAAGTGAAGCTTGTGATTTATATCATGTACAGATCATCTGCCATGTCCTGTGCTAATTATCTATGAAAGATTTTAATGGTATGAACAATAAATTGCCAAGTGAAATAACTAAATGTCAGCCGGCCTTTTAGTAACCAATTGTTTATTGGTAATTGGTGACTGGAAGATTTCTGTTCGAGATATATTATGGTTGCTTCTATGAAAACATTTGCCTAGATAATTCAAATAATTCCTAAAATTTAATCAATGTGTTTGACTGATTCTTAATGTTTTTGTTACATTGCTCACAGTCTTCTTCTCCATTTCCATTCAAAAATGCCCAGACTTGTTCACTTCTTTCCTGCAAGAATAGAAACTCCACAAACATACATTTTGTGTAAAGGTTTACCTCAAACTATTTGTTTTTTCCTTGCCTCCTTCACATATCTGTTCTCTAGCATTTTTTGGACTTTCTAATCCAGGTCTATGGTTGTTAACACATTGTTCATTCTGTTCCCCCTTTTGTTTCTTATTTTGCTTAGGTAGGAGATCATCTCCTTTTTCCTCTGTTTTTTGATATGCCCTTACCAGCAGCTTCTTGCTGAGCTGGAAGTGGCAACCCAAAGATGTCACTGAATTGAGGTGACAGTGTAATAAGGCTTGTGTTTTTTTACTTCCTTTAGGCTGTGTGGCAGACATTATCCTACCTCTAGTGAGACAATGATATTTATCTACCTGGCTTCAGTGTGTAGAACGAAAAGACTACCTTGTTTTGATAGGGTCATTACACAAGTGCCAGCCTTTTGAATTTTCATAAGATGTCCTATGCTGCTTTTAAATCTTATTTCTATTTACAGTAATAATCTATAATAAAATGTTAAAATCTTTCCAAATATTTTTTTAATTCTAAAGCATACATGGTAAAGCATTATCTATGCTGAACAGAAGAATACTGCTACTTCACAATTCTAATTCTTGATGAATTGAATTATGAGATAACCTGTGAATTTTATCTCCAGAAATTAAATTGTAAAGAGAATTATTTGTTTTTCTTTTCAGAGAAAAACCTAGATGCTGAGATTTCTGAAGTCCTTTCATTTAATTGTGTTTCCCTGAAAATAAGACCAGATCTTATTGTCTTTTGAGCCCCAAAGTAAGCACTAGGACTTATTTTCAGGGGTGTCTTATTTCTTCCTTATGTATGGGAGGCTCACTTCTTCTGCTTGCTCATGGCAGGGCAGCAGGCTGTGTGGCATGTCAGTGCCACAAGGCAGGAGGGTAGACCTACCCCACACACATTGCACCAGCTTACCTCCCACAGCCAGGACACCCATGCCCCAACATGTGCTTCACGGCACCAGCACACTACTCTATCTCCTGCTCTGTCACAGCCGTGAGCAAGCAGAAGAAGTGCATTGGCAGCCATGTGGGCTCCTGCTGCACATGGCTGTTGGTACTGCCGCTGCGAGACAGGTGTCGGGGCATGGATAACCTGGCTGGGGGACCTTGATCTAAGCCAGCGCGAAGTATATGAGGCAGCTCCACACACACACCCTTGCATCATGGTTGTGGCACCATGAGGAACCAGATGGAATGGGTGGCTGGGTAGCTGCACAGGATCTTAAGTAGGGCTTATTTTGGGTTTATATTAGGCATACATGTAAAAAAACATGCTAGATCTTATTTTCAGGGAAACAGGATATTTTAAAGTAAAATTTCCCCTAAATCTTGATAAATATAAGTAAATCCCAGTAATCTTAAAATCATTGGTTGAAATCAAATACACTAAATTTATAATATTTACAGAATATTGACATGCCCAATTATTTTAATAAGATATTTGAAGAATTGACATTATCTAAAAGCATTTGAACTAACCCTATAATTTTTCCATAAACTATAGATAGGGAGATGAGCAGCATATAAATTTAATAAATAAAATAACTAGTTTTCAAAAAGTCTTTTTATATAAAATAATATCTTATAGGAGTAATGTTTATGAATGCTCCTTCCGTTATTATTCAGAACTATGCTTCATATGGGAAATTTATGTTACGTTATTTGTGTCATAATATAAATCCTCTCATGTATATTATGATGCTAACATTGGCTATATTTTTATTCTATAGTGGATACCTATGCTCACCTCTATTCAAGATCCTGGTAAGCTGCTAAGCAATATTGATTAGTTGGAAAATAGTCAGTTGTGGCAAAGACAAATGGATCAGCAGATGAATTAATATGCTGAATCCACAAAAGAGATTATCTACATAGCAACAACAAGCTAGCAAAGCTGAAGGGACTGCATAAAATGCCTTATTGTAAAAAAAAAAGTCTGTTATGAAACCAGGTCAACTATATAAAGCTCCCTCTCTCATAGCATTCAAGCACTTTGTGAGAATTAAAAGGTGCCAAAGTTATTTGTGCATATTTTAAGGAGAGGAGAAGATCTAAGATAAATATCAAAAGCCATTTTATTATTCCTTCGCTTTTCTTTAAACAATGTGCTCTTATTACTGTCACCCAACTGACACAATCACTGAAATATTATTAGTTACTTGATTTATAAAAGTCTCACTTTTTAATTAGATAACTTTGTCCTATGATGGGTAGGATAAACAGATCATAAGGGCTTAGTAACAAGATATAAAACTTTATTAACAATAATGTGAAATTAAAATAATTATAAAATGTCACAGAGTAAAGTTACTAACAATTACTTAAAAACCACAGACAGTTACTAACAATTACTTAAAAACCACTGTGCCGCGGCACACTAGTGTGCCGTGACATAATGTAAGGTGTGCCGTGGGTGTTTTTGCCTCGGGACATCTCTGTGTCCCGAAAGTTGCTTTCGGGACACAGGGATGCCTCTATTAAGTCCCTGCGGCCCCGCGTTTACTTTAAAAATGCGGGGACCGCCGGGAGGTAGCGCACGCAGGGACGTCACTGACGTCCCATGCGTGCGCCCATAGCAACAATCGCGGAGGACCGGAGCAGCGAGGAGAACGCGCGCTGTCAACTTGGTAAGTGTTACCAGCGGCGCGTCTCCTTCGGTGTTCCGAGCACCAAATTGGGGCAGTACACAGGCATACAGCCTTCAGTAACACACTGTATGGCTGAAGGCTGTATGTCTGTGGGGGAACTATACTGCACCTAATGTGGGGGAATTACAACCTATAGGCACTGAGTTAAATTTTTTTAACATTTTCTAATGGTGGTGTGCCTCGTGATTTTTTTCATGAAAAAAGTGTGCCTTTGCACAAAAAAGGTTGAAAAACACTGCAGTAGAGGATTTAGTGCACAAAAATAAATATTTGTCTCTTAAATGAAATGGATATATTGATTTGGTTCCAAGTTTATGTGGCTATGTTATGTTTCTACATGTCTTGGCATTTCTGATCCATTGTTTATCTCATATCTGTATTTAAATTTCTACACGTTTTTCATTTACCGTAAATGTTGGATACAGAAATAGATACATTTTCTTATTTCTATAGTATATGTGAATGTGAGTGCCTTTGAGTAAGTATTGACTCCTGACTACTGCCTGGACATGTTCCTGCAGTTTTCTTGGCAATATTTCAGAAATGGTTTGCCATTTCCCCTTTCTAAGAGTGCTTGGCTGAAGGTCACCCCTCTGCCTTTCTCTTTCATGAGAATCTGTATCTCACAATCTCCCATTTTCTAGCCCAATGCCTTAATCAAATTGGTACTCTTCTAGACTACATAGCCATTTTTATATCTTATTTGTCTGTCTTATAACTTTCATCTTCTTTCTCTTTCTCCTGACTTGCTTGAAATTGCTGAGAATTATCAGACTATCATCCTTGACCCTGGATGAACTTTATCCTTTTTTCAGTACAAAATAATTAAAATCTGTTGTATCTTTCTGGAGTCTTAGTCACCTTCAGGCAATTAGGGTTCTCCTAATTGCTTCCTGGTATTGTTGAAACTTGGTTAGTATTTCCTGTGGGCCTAAGCTGCCTCTAGGATTTTGATATCTGAGTTCTTTAATGCAGAGAGTAAGGATGACCTTGATAGAGATGGGCCAGACCTATCACTACAGCAATGAGGAGGAAAGTATATTTTAAGTCCAAAACAAGCAGAAAGCAATTCAGACATACACCTCCGTAATTCCCAAGGGAAAGAAGTAGAGCACAATGAGACTTGCAAGATTCTGTTACTATAGCCGCTCTTATAGTCTTGGCTTTCCTGTGGACTGAAATCCTAGTATGACTTATCTGGCGGGGCTAATACCTGTTCAGAATATAAGTGGGGTTTTTTCCCCCGCCAGCAAAGGCTGGCTGTTGACATTGCCACTGAAAGTAGACTTGACTTCACTCTTGTTTCTCTTTCTGGACTCAGATACTTTTCTTGGCTCTATGATTTCCTTTAAATTGGCCCATTAATTTGGTCATTTCTGCTGCCTTCATTCCCAAAATGATTTTTTTTTCTTTTTTTGATGCCTTTGGCCACCCTCTTCACATTAATTCACTTGTGCGAAATCCCATTAGCACTTTCCAACGTGGTTCTCTGTGATCCACATTATAGCTACCACGTTTTCTCCTCCTAGCACACTTATACCAGTTCCAGAATTTTGTTAATTTAACTTTATCAAGATTGCTGGAGTGCATGTGGCCCATCTAATTCAATTTCATCACATTTCTGGGGAAAGAGGAAAAAAGAACTTTCCCTCAGAAAAAAAGAAGGTAAAAGTCACTCTGAGAGTACAGCCGCAGTCTACTATTATTATTTAACTGACAGTCAAGAAAGGACATTTTATTATTGACAAACTCCATCAAAAAGACATTTTTTTTCTAACTAGCACCTGCTTTGCCTTCTTTTATTTGTACTGAGAAAGGAACTTTGAAGATGACCATAATATCTAGATCCAGGTTGGGTAGCCTGTGCCCCAAAAATTTCATGAAATCTTTGCCCACGTTCTGTGGCTTTCAGAGCCTCTTGTGACCATAATTACAGTAGTAACATTGATTGATTTCTGCCATTTTGACTTGAAAAATGCAAGACAAATATAATATAACCTTTCAAATTAATCATACTTAAAAAGGTGGTACCATCCCACTTAAATATGTGATGAAGTCCTTCAGACCCTAAACATTGTAAGGGTAGCTGTTGATTTAGTTAGGTATGAGAGAAATATTCTATCTGATAATAAATCTAACACAGATATTTTTGTCACGACAAATTTTTATTTCTAATTTTTATTTCCATTTGTATATAATTCATTATACACATCTAAGTTTTTATTTTGATTTTTTTAAACAATTCACATAAATAATCCTACATGAGCAGGGTAAATGACCCCAAATAAACCATATTTTTCTGAAAATGATACTTAGTTATATTGTTAAACAATTCTCTTGTAACTTCTGTGGCACTTGAATACATAGTAGTGGTTAGTTGAGTTACCCTTGGTCAATCCCCCTTTTTAAGATTGCAAAATCCAAGGATATATGGGTCACAGAATCTTATATGATGTTAGCCTAATACCAAAGTCTGTGAAATTGGTCAGGAGCTAAGCCGTTTATCATCCACATGAAGAGAAACAGTATGTCATCTGGAATGAAAAAAGAATTCTGAGTAGTTCATTTAAACCTGCCCTTCTCCATGACTCTATATAATTGATCCTACTACCCTCAAATTATATCCCAGAGTCAGCTGGGGAAGGTTTAAGAGAAAGGAAATGTGTCTTTCCCCCCTGGATTTGTGAAGTTTGTTTCTAAAAATAGATAAGAAACATTTCCACATTAAAATGGCAGAAAATAATGGCAGCTGTGGTTAAAAATAGTATAGTAAATGTGTTGGAAAGGGACAAAGTAAAGAATAACAAAGTTGGAAAGAATGTTGGAGATCCCTAGACTAACTCCCCCCACCCAAGCAGGAGACCCTATACACTCCAGACAAATGACTGTCAAATGTCCTTATAAAACTCAAGTAATGGGGCACCCACAACTTCTGAAGGCAAGCTATTTTACCAATCAAATGTTCTGTCAGGAAATTTCTCCTTAGTTCTAGGTTTTCTCTTTGATAAGTTTCCATCAGCTACTTCTTATCTTGCTCACAGGTGTAAAACATCCTCTCAAATATTGGAAAACTGCTATCCTACTGCTTAGCAAATCATTCAGAGCTTTAAATATTGTAATAGTTGGCATCACAAGGACACTAACTGCACTTCCTGTGCCACAAAGTGTAGAAAGGTATATTCTAGGAAGAAAAAGGCTGAATGACTGAATGGTTCAGCTAGAATGCTAAGGAAGAAATAAGCAAAAAAGAAATAAATTTCATTCTACAGAAACATGAGATGGTCATAGCTGAGTTATAGAGAAAGTCTGCTCACCTGTATGCCTCTCTGTCACACCTGGGCAAGCTACCACTAACCTTAGAGCTGTTGTTACAATAACTTATTGTCAGACAGAAAATAGGCCTCATTCGTCCATCCCGATTTTGAAATTTATTAGTAGAATGCTGTGTAGGTAGAATATTATTGGTAAATTTTCAATCTTCCTTTGTTTAGCTTCCTACTGCTAAGTTTCACTGAAATCCCAACAGTGGTAATATTATCATTCCTGCTCTAATAAACTCAGAGCTAACACCTTCCCAATCTCAATATGGGACAATGGCTTGCAGTTCTCAGTACAAATAATTATGGATTGCTCTTATCTCATTCAACATCCAAAAGAACTGTTGGACCGACAAATCAATAAACATCCAATACAATTTGTGTAGAATAAATTATGTTTGTTAATTAAGCATTCCCTCTCATTTATGAAACAACAATTGGAGCATCTGAAGGGCAGCCCCACATAGAGTGCATTATAAGAATCATATTGGGTATATTTTATGCATGACATTGAGAAAAGACCTGTGTAGGTAGCGCTATAATTGACAGACACACCAGACACACCTTTGTTGGGAAGGTTGTGGAGAAGGTGGTGGCCTTCCAGCTTCAACGGTCCTTGGAGGAAGCTAGTTACCTTGACCCCTTCTAGTCGGGCTTTAGACCTGGTTACAGCACAGAAACCGCTTTGGTCGCATTGACCGATGATCTCTGGAGAGCCAGGGATGGAGGCCATGTGTCCATCCTGGTTCTCCTTGACCTCTCAGCGGCTTTCGATACCATCGACCATGGTATCCTTCTGCGACGACTGCGGGAGGTGGGAGTGGGAGTCACTGTTTTATGGTGGTTCTCCTCCTACCTCTCGGACAGGTCGCAGTTGGTGTTGGTTGGGGGGCAGAGATAGTCCCCGAGGCCCCTAACTTATGGGGTACCACAGGGCTCGGTCTTATCCCCCCTACTATTTAACATATACATGAAACCGCTGGGCGAGATCATTCGGAGGCATGGGATAAAACACCATCAATACGTGGACGATACACAGTTGTATCTGTCCGCCCCGTGCCAACTCAATGAAGCGGTGGACGTGATGAACCGGGGTCTTGAGGCCGTTAAGAACTGGATGAGAGCTAACAAACTGGTACTCAACCCAGACAAGACCGAGTGGCTGTTGTGTTTCCCTCTCAATAATTTGGCCAATGTTCCATCACTCAGGCTGGGGGGTCAAAATTTACACCCCTCAGACAGGGTTCGCAACTTGGGAGTCCTCCTGGACCCACAGCTGACTTTCGACCATCATTTGTCAGCTGTGACCAGGGGAGCATTTGCCCAGGTTCGCCTGGTGCGCCAGTTGCGGCCCTACCTGAATTGGGAGGCCCTCACAACAGTCACTCGAGCCCTTGTGATCTCTAGGCTGGAATACTGTAATGTGCTCTACATGGGGCTGCCCTTGAAGAGCATCCGGCGACTGCAGCTAGTCCAGAATGCGGCCGCGCGAGTAATCGTGGGTGCACTGCAGTTCGCCCACATAACACCTATCCTCCGCGAGCTGCGCTGGCTACCTGTTGATCTCCGGGTGCGCTTCAGGGTGCTACTTACCATCCATAAAGCCCTCCATGGTAGTGGATCTGAATACTTGAGAGACCGCCTTCTGCCGATTACCTCCCTCCATCCCATCAGATCGCACAGATTGGGCCTCCTCCGAATTCCATCTGCCAGTCAGTGCCGACTGGCGACTACGCGGAGGAGAGCCTTCTCAGTAGCAGCTCCGACCCTTTGGAACGATCTCCCCATGGAGATTCATACCCTCACCACCGTCCAGACCTTCCGCACAGCCCTTAAGACCTGGCTATCCCGTTAGGCCTGGGGATAAGATTTTAATCCGCCCCGCCCGAATGCTGAATGAATGTGTTTTACTGTTTTGTTTTATTTTATTCACATTTATGTTTTGTCTTGCACTCCCTCCTACGAGTTGTAAGCCGCCCTGAGTCCCCTCAGGGAAAAGGGCGGCCTATAAATGCCAAATAAAACTCTAAAAAAAAAACTCTAAAGCTAATAAAAGCACCTGCTGCTACTGATGAAACTTGCAGAAACTTCCATTGTGAATATCTGAAAGGAGAATTATATATCACAGTTCTGTCATTACTGTTTTTAATAAGCTAACATGTTTCTTCTGTTCATCCTGATTAGATGAGAAAACTACACATAAGAGAAGACCGGAAAGATTACAGTTATTTTTCCTCCATTTTGATACGTTGGTACTTTTGTTACTAAAGAGTAGAGGGTTTTTATCACTACATTTCTGGGAGTAGAATTAACTGAATTTTCTGGGTAAATTATTTTTACCATGTGGCATATCCTTGCCAGCATCATCTCTAACTTCTATGCTTCCAAGGAGTTGCTAACTAAGTTATCTGTGAGATGCAAATATTGGGACGATTAGATTAGATAGTTAACATTATTAACAGAGTTGGAGGGCTTCTAGTTCAATCCCCTGCTCAAGCAGGAAACTCTATATCATTTCAGATAAATGGTTGTTCAATCTTCTTAAAAAATCTCCAGTGTTGGAGCACCCTTAACTTCTGCAGACAAGTTGTTCCCTGATTAATTGTTCTCACTGACAGGAAATTTCTCCTTAGTTCTAGGTTGGGTCTCTCCTTGATTAGTTTGCATCCACTGCTTCTTGTCCTACGTTCAGGTGATTTGGACAATAGGTTGCCTCCCTCTTCTTTGTGGCACCTCATTCGATATTTGAACACTGCTATCATGTTAAACATAGACCTTCTTTTCACTAACTAGACATACCTAATTCCTGCAACCATTCTTTATCCTCCATGTTTTGTTGTTTTATTATTTAATAGGGTTCAGACTTCTTTTCCCCCAAAGTTTGAGGTTTGTTTTATTTATATGCCGCCCTATTCCCAGCGGGACTCAGGGCGGCGAACAACCCAAAGGGGAAAGGGAAACACAAAGTTGTGCCTTCAAATAACTCTCTCTTTCTCCCACTCACTTTCTAACACTTGGATGATTTGACACAAAAAATAAACATGGTATATTTTTTAAAAGCCATAATTGGGAGTTAGGGGAATTTTAGTCAACATTTGTCAAAATTTGTGGAGGACACCAATTTTAAAATGTCTGCTACAATATATCATTTCTGGTGGTTGTTTTTTACATTATTCATGTAACTATTAATATATAAGTGCACTGATGACTTATAATAATCATCATCATTTTTCAACTGATTATTACAGTTACTGCAGTGCAGTGTTAGTTGCATAAAGATGAATGAATTATTTTGCTTACAGTGTGTATGAGCTAGTTGATTTTTAACACAATTAAATGGTATTATGTTTATATTTTCCATTATATTATGTTTCCCAATATTTCTTTTAAATTAACTGTCTTGACCCACAGAAAATGTCTAATTAAATGAGAAGTGAAAGATAACTCATCTGTGGATCTTAACATGCTTACTAAGACATGTACAAATGGCATTTACAAATCACATCCACATCATCAAGATGACATTATGTAGTTGGGTAATGAAATGCCAGCAAGCAAACAACCAAGCTCAGAGCACCAATGACTCCACCATGTATCCATCTTTCTTAACTATTTACAAGCATTAGTCTAATTCTAAATAAGGGTAGTAACTCTTCAATTGTGATATCTAACTCACAATTTAAAATCGAATTTAATACTGCATATCTTCTGGGGAAATGGTACAAACATGGCATGCTTTTATTAACTAATGTTGGTAAAAAAGTAGATGAAACAAAGGACTTTTCAGGTGTTCCATTGTTAAGTCTATGTGTTTTGATTTTTTCCTTGATTGTCTTTTCATTTTGTTAGATTGCAGCATTACTTCTTCTTTATTGAATAGGTTGAAATAAGTTACAGCTGCAAAAGAAAATGGGACTTTCTTAATCAACATTATTCTCTATATAGAAACATTTGTCATTTAATTTTGAGTTCACATAATAATATTTAAAGATGGGACATCTTTTATTCCAACACTCATTATATTGTTTCTGATTTTTAATATAGATATAAATTGGATAAGTAGTCTTTCCCATTCTAATTTATCTAACGCTATTCAGTCTATCTGCATGACTCTGTAGCCAGCTTCATAATTGACCATATCCCATTTTTCCTCCGACATATGCAGAAATTAATAATACACTAAAATAGATAATTTATTCTATTTCTACTCTTTTTCTTTCAAGTCACATTTGGTAAATATCTGATATTATAACCATCACCAGATAATATATCAAAACATGTATAAAACTACATGTAAAAAATCTGTTTTAGGATCAAATGCATTTAGATTTGCTTATTTTGAAAGGAAACAACTTTAAATAATATTATTTCACCAAACATGCATTTAATTAAATTTAATATTTAATTACAATTTTTTTATGGGGGAGTCTTTTAATGCAGTTTAATGTAGATTAACAATATGCTTATGAATACATTCATAAGGAAGTAATACGTATCATAAATTCAAATCACATTTCTGATTCTGCTAATATAACAAAAATTCCACCCAGTGCCAACACTCTTTAAAAAGAGCTCTCTGTGTAACAGTTTTGTAAGCTTAATACAATTAAGGAACCCATTCCAAGAAAGTAACCACAATATGCACAAAGAATTGAACCATATATTAGGGCTTATGTCTGTTTTCATCAATAAGAAAGGCAAACTTGCATCTGTAGACCAAAGGTGGTATTCAGCAGGTTCTGACCAGTTCTGGAGAAATGGTAGTGGAAATTTTGAGTAGTTTGGAGAACTGGTAAATACCACCTCTGACTTGCTCCACCTCCATCTATTCTCTGCCTCCCAAGTCCCAGCTGATCGGGTGGAGGGAAGTATGCAATGGAGTACCCCAAGGCTCTGTTTTAGGCCAGTACTCTTCAACATCTTCATCAATTATTTGAATGAGGGAATAAATGGGGAACTCATCAAATTTGCAAATGACACCAAGCTGGCAGGAATAGCCAGAACTCCAGAAGATAGGCTAAAGATACAGAAGGATCTTGACAAACTTGAACATTGGGCACTATCTAATAAAATAAAATTCAGTGGTGAAAAGAGTAAGGTTCTACATTTAGGCAAAAAAAACAAAATGCACAGGTATTGTATAGGTGGTACCTTGCTCAATAGTAGTAATTGTGAGAGGGATCTTGGAGTCCTAGTGGACAACCATTTAAATATGAACCAGCAGTGTACAGCAGCTGCCAAAAAAGCCAACACAGTTCTTGGCTACATAAACAGAGGGATAGAATCAAGATCATATGAAGTGTTAATATCACTTTATAATGCCTTAGTAAGGCCACACTTGGAATACTACATTCAGTTTTGGTCGCCACAATGTAGAAAAGATGTGGAGACTCTCGAAAGTGTGCAGAGAAGCGCAACAAAGATGATTAGGGGACTGGAGACTAAAACATATGAAGAACGGTTGCAGGAACTGGGTATGTCTAGTTTAATGAAAAGAAGGACATGGGGAGAGTTGATAGCAGTGTTCCAATATCTCAGGGGTTGCTACAAAGAAGAGGGAGTCAAACTATTCTCCAAGGCACCTGAGTGTAGAACAAGAACCAATGGGTGGAAACTAATCAAGGAGAGAAGCAACTTAGAACTGAGGAGAAATTTCCTGACAGTTAGAACAATTAATCAGTGGAACAGCTTGCCTCCAGAGTTTGTGAATGCTCCAACACTGGAAGTCTTTAAGAAGATGTTGGATAGCCATTTGTCTGAAACAGTATAAGGTTTCCTGCCAAGGCAAGGGGTTGGACTAGAAGATTTCTAAGGTTTCTTCCAACTCTGCTATTGTATGTAGGAAATGGGGATTTTGCAATAACCTTCCCCTGGATTGGGGAGGGAATGGAAATTTTACAGTATCCTTCCCCTGCCATGCCCACAAAGCCATGCCACACCCACAGAACCAGTAGTAAATTTTTTGAATCACACCACCTCATTCATAAAGTCTCCTTAAGTTACTTCTATGACTGTGAGCATACAAAATGATCAGTGAAGGCAGCATGACCTTGATTATTAGAAAGTTTACTGTAGGCATCTGAACTTGTCTTAGTAGTACCTGATGGGAATATAATACCAGTGGTTTTGATCACATAAATAGCACAATATGTGTCTTGCCTTTCCAATGTAAAAAAACCCACATCTAATAAAGTCTGTTTATCAGATTAAACACTAGTAGATATATACCTGCATAATAATATCAGCTGGGTTCCAAATGTCAAATGTTGAATTTTGATGGTTGTTATATAATGTACAGGTCATCTTTTGAGGGAAATATGATGTAGCTAAAATTTTATGTTCTGAGAAAGCAGAGTAATTCTGAAAAATGTAATACTATTTCTAATATATTCAGTTCTTTTATTCATTTATTCTTTCCATCATCAATCAAGCACATATACTTATGTTACTGCATGATTTTCAGGAAGTGTAACATTTCAAAAAGTGTAAGGCTATTAACTGTGTCAAAGAAAGCATCAGATATACTATATGTCTTCCGATCATAAGCTTGCATTTGTTAAATACTGTATGCTCTGGACAAAGATGTATTGTACAACACAGAAAATGGCATAACTGTATTATTTGGAAAAGATTCTTAAGGAGTTTTTAGTCTTGATATCCACTGAGGTTATTGTCAAGCCTGCAAGCAATATTTTATAGCTGTAAAATCCATTTGTGTGACTTATATAAAAATAACACTCGAATAACAGATGCAGTAGAATGAATTTTAGCATTTGAAACATAGGAAAAAATGGATTATAAGTGATGATAATAGTGTTTTTTTTTATATTCGTCATAAAAATGTTAATAGCAAATAAAAAATGGCAAGATTAACCAAGTTAAATAGGAAAACCAGGTGTGTTGTTATTTCTTAATATAGATGTATAAGAGGCATCAGGCTTAGAAACATAAGGTTTTTTGAGGCCTGAGCAAAAGAAATTAGTTGTCCCTGGGCTGTATTATGGCATAAGCATTCTGCCTATGACATCTTTAATATCCATCATTTTGAATTGCTCACTCATCTGGCATGCCTTACCCATTTTTTTTTCTTCAAGACATCCACAGAAGTACATATACAAAGAAATTCAAGAATTGTCAAGCAACTATCAGCTCCCTTTTATTCAGCCTCCAGTTTTACTGAATCTGAGAAAGATGCTGAGATAATCTGGGGAAGGGAGAACTTATTCTGTTCACTCAACCCACTGGCTGTTTGTTTTTAGCAATAATCATTGTCTGACTCTATAGGAATTACTCCTGTTCAGCTGCAAAGAATTAGCATTATATTCAACTAATTTTGTGGTTGTTATTGTTAGAGATCCGGTGAAGGACAAAAATGATGAAATCGGGAACTTCAGTCCATGATGTAGGCTGAATTCAGATTTAATACAATAATACAATAGCAGAGTTGGAAGGGACCTTGGAGGTCTTCTTGTCCAACCTCCTGCCTAGGCAGAAAACCCTATACCATTTCAGACAGATGGCTATCCAACTTCTTCTTAAAGACATCCAGTGTTGGGGCTTTCACAACTTCTGGAGGCAAGCTGTTCCACTGATTGATTGTTCTAACTGTCAAGAAATTTCTCCTCAGTTCTAAGTTGCTTCTCTCCTTGATACTAATCCACCCATTGCTTTTTATTCTACCCTCAGGTGCCTTGGAGAATAGTTTGACTCCCTCTTCTTTGTGGCAACCCCTGAGATATTGGAACACTGCTATCATGTCTCCCCTAGTCCTTCTTTTCATTAAACTAGACCTACCCAGTTCCTGCAACCATTCTTCATATGTTTTAGCCTCCAGTCCCCTAAAAATCTTTGTTGCAGATTTAAAGTGGAGGGAGGTGGAAAAAAAGAAAGGAAGCTACAACAAATGCCTGAATTTTTTGATGACATAAATTAACACACCTCTCCTCAAAACAAGTGAAGACAGGACTACGTAACCGAAATTTCATATAGTTTTACTTATGTCAAAAATATATAGAGTACATTGCCAGTTTTAAACAAATGTTTTCTTTACAGATTTGTCAAAATGAACTAATTCATCTCCAATCAAATCTCGCAAGTATTTCCAATTTGTTCACATGGTTCTTGTATCTCATGACAGGATGATGAAGCTGTACTTCAGTGTGTAGCCAACATCCATAAAGAACAGCGCAAGTTCTGCCTGGCTGCAGAGGGGCTTGGAAATCGCTTCTGTTTTTTGGAACCAACCTCAGAAGCTAAAGTAAGACTCCTTACTATAATTTAATTTAAATTTAATTTAATTCTTATTAGCTGCCCAGAATCACATTAGGGAAGTGGACAGCTGTATAAATCAATGTAAATAAATAAATTGTCATTAATCTATAAACAGTTGTTAGAATTTTTATTGCACTTCCTGTAGGAGGTGTGCAAAATCCTGAGTTGTTTTGCTGTGTGGTGTTCTCACACAAATTAAGGCTTTGTTTGACAGCTGACTTTGCAATTCAAGAATGGAAGTTTCATTAATTTTCGATAAGAAAAACTATCCTTTGAGCTACATGGACATTTATAAGGAAAGTGTCCTTGGAAATCTACAAGGAAAACTATTCTTGGAATTGGGGTGGGGGTAGGGAATCAAATCACAATCTGTGCTGTCCATAGTAATATTATACAACAGACAAATGATGTCTTCTTCCTGAATTAGTACCAATCAGCCCGTTGTATGTAAATAAATAATTGTAGAATTTGTATATTTTATTTATTTATTTATTTATTTATTAGACTTATATACCGCTTCATAGGGCTTTCAGTCCTCTCTAAGCGGTTTACAAATTTTTAGCAAATTGAGACAGCAAATTGCTCCCACAGTCTGGGTCCTCATTTCACCCACCTCGGAAGGATGGAAGGCTGAGTCAACCTTGAGCCGGTGAGATTTGAACCGCTGAACTGCAGATAACAGTCAGCTGAAGTGCCCTGCAGTACTGCACCCTAACCACTGCGCCACCTCGGCTCCTAGTTCTTTACTATTCTATATTAAAAAGAAGATACCAATGACAAGAGATGCTTTTCTAGGTTAGCTTCATGGCATAGATTAAAAAACATATTTTTAGTACCAAAGTGAATGATTTATATCAAATATCCTTTCATTTCTCAAATAATAAAGTTTAATCACATATTAATAATTAATGTGGTATGATTTTTTGGGGGTAAAAATGTTTTATTCTTTTGTATTTGCTTTTTTACTCCACTGAATTGTTTCTGTCAAAGATAAAATCTTTTCAAAATCACTGACTTAAAGCTTAGCTCCAGTAACAGCTGACTCAGTATATAAGAAATGCTGCAGTTTAATTGAAGTCATCTATGATGCAGCATAAGAAACAGAGACAGTAAGAAAGGGTTTAGAATGATGGAAAAGGCCTGGTGTTAAATTAATCTATTAATCAGTCATTTTCCAAGTGATATCAAACTTCTTGGTTGATCTTCTCCAATCTGATCTCCTCCAAATATATTGGATATCAGTCTTTGTCTATTGCTGCCAAAATGGCCAAATGCCATATCTGGAGGGCACTAGTAAGAGAGTCCGTTTTTTGCCTTTAAGAACTGTACTGATCTGGCTTTGGCTTTCAGAAGTGTTGGCGATGCAGAAATAGCAGCTTGCAGAGTCTGAGAACAATTCCTAGGAACAGAAGCTATCAATGTAAGAATAAAAGGTGGTTTGGTCATATTACAAAGAATGACTGGGGAGCAAATTGCAGAACCACTATGTAAGGAAAGAATGAACAGGTCAAGAGAAAGGGGAAGCCAGAACACTAGTGGTTAGATTGAATTAATGACATTCTCAAAAAGAATAAGTTGAGTCAAAGAAAAAGCAATATAGCGAGTAGTGTACAGATGAGGTAGAAACAAGCATGGTTTGCAAAGACAGAGAGCCACAGTGAACAATATTAATATAAACCAAATTTACCTGTATTTTTTGTTTTTTGTTTTCAACCTCATGCCTTAATTTATTTGGCCTATCTTTTCATCTTCCTTTTCTGTGTTTTGCATGAGCTTGTTTAACCAGCAAAAGGTAAATAGGTAAATTGCTTTTTCTATCTACATGTATTTCGTATTTTCAATTATAATGTACTGAAGTAGAGGTTACTTGGACCTCAGTTAGGAATCCAACTTTCCTCCCATTACTCCATGAACAAATTCAGAGAACATGGGAATTAGAGTCTTCTCAGAGCCACTGATCAAGTTGTCAAAAAGCTTGTTTGCATTAGCAAGAAAATGTATCCTGCCTTCATGCGAAACCTCTCTAACTGCTCAGCTTATTTTTCCTGTAATGAAAATAAAACTAGTACTTAAAAGTTGGTAACTGTGATTTTGTTATTAAAAATGGAAGACAGTTTTCACATGCATAAAAGGTAAAGTTTTATATTTCATAGAAACCTGCAACCCATCAAATAATGGTCTATGTCTATGCCTTAATGACAGTGTTATTCTTGAATTCTGCGAAATGAAATTCAGCAGTGAATTTATGCTGTTTTATTAAATTAAAGTAATATGAAATCTTTTTGGCTGCCTAGAATTACGGATGTATGACTTTAAATAGTGATGCATTTATTATTGTTTACTGACAGATAATATCTACGTTATTTTTATGCTTCTAAATTGCTTTGTTGTTGGCTCCATGTGCCCCATGATTCAAATTGCATGAAAAATGGAATTTATATCTGAAAAGTTTCTTTTCTAAATATAATCTGCTTTTTATTACAACAATGTCCTTTTATCTATAAATGAAAATGAAACCATTTAATTTAAATGTACCCACTTTACTCAAGAATACTGTATAAATAATCAAGGGAAATTCATTCTAAGAGAGAACCATGTTTATCATTAAATTATTTCTATTTATTAATTCATAAATCTATTTAAATAAATTAAGTAAAAGTACTTGAGGCAAAACAAGTTTGGATTATTCTATTGCCGCTTTGCATCAGTGTTATGATGGCACTATTTGTAATACGAAAAGATGGTTTGTGGATGTGTCAAGTGAAAGTCTTTTAAGGGGTTGGGATGGGTCAGGTATGAGTCATCAGTAGGAGTCTTGTGAAGAGGAAGTTACATCAGGTGAGGGTCATTGGGAGGTGAGTGCTGCTTGTGGGGGTGCTTGCGTGGGTTGGTTGAGGAGAGGTGCTGCCACTGGTTACCTGTGTGATTGATTTGTATTCTAAGGGTCCTTAGGCTGGTTGTAGGTAAATGTGTCTATTGATGGAATTGTGGAGTGCTAGGCGTGGTGGGTGGTAGTGTGGCTGATTATTTTTGTGTTGCCCCAATCAAACTGGTGCTGTTTGGGGATGGTGTGAGCGATTTTGATAATAATCACTATGCATTGATGATACCTTACAATGGTATATTAACCACTAAGCAAAATAAGCACATGCTTAGGGCACCAGACCCAAAGATGGCACCAGAAAGTTGAGAAATAAACAACAACAACAACAACAACAACAACAATAACAACAACCAGACAGAAGACTGGCAGAATGCATCCATGAAAACCAGTCAGAAGACATGATGAAAATTCTTTAATTTCACAATTTATAGACAGGTTTAACCATAGTTTAAATAGGAAAAATGTGACAATCCTAGACCAGGCCAAGTCCAAAAACACCAGGGAATTTCTCAAAGCTTGGCACTCTGACAAATTAGCCATCAATAGACACATAGACATTAACAACATCTATAGACTATGCAAAAAAGGCAATCAACCTGCCCCAAGGAGAAAAGGATTCCAGCACCTTTCCACCAGTAATCAGCACTTTGTGTAAGAAATTTCAAAACGTCCAATTTCCCATCTTGTTTTCTGTAATTTTAAATGGTATTAATCTTGCAAATTATTTCTGAAGATTTACGTTTCATGACAATTGAAAGAAGCCTTACTATTCAAATTTGGTGAAAACAACAGGAGCTGAATGATCAGAAGGATGAAATGCAAATTAGAAAGCAAATATGTTTTAACAGACAAAATGTGTCAATGTGACAAATTATCCAAAAATATGCCTGAAATTAGTCATTATGAAAAACTTTGTGAAAGTGTTTCTCAACCCTGGCAACTTTAAGGTATCTGGATTTCAACTCCCAGAATTCTCCTGGCTTGAAGTCCACATATCTTAAATGATGAGAAACACTGTTCTAGAAGGATGATTTCACATCTTCTGTTGGCAGATTATTCTATTATCAAACTTTTCTTTGAAGAAGGAATATCTCTTTTATCTAAATGTATGCTTCTAAAATTGAAACAGAATCCCAATGCATGTGTCATCTTCAGTAAATGTGATTGTTTTGAGATTGGGTGAAGAGTCCTCATAAGTGAGGGCTGGAAAGTGGATAGAAACCTAGAGTGAATCCCACAGACTATCCATTCTATCTTCTTGTCTTTTGTCCCTGTCACCTCCATATCTGTTCCAGAAAATATCTCGGATAACCAAAACAGATCTTTTTAAAAAAGGTGGGGATGGAGAAGAGAGAAAAAGATAGAAGAGTCTTATCTCACAGAAAACAAAATTTATTTTTTCTTAATTAAAAATTTAAGAATTTAAAGCTTATTTTCTATTTTAACTTGTGTGCTTATCTATATATTATTTGATAGTCTTGAAACAGTTTTTTTAAAAAATAAAATAAAAACACTGCCGCTTTTTGAAGTGATAATAATTGAGCTTCAGTTTAATTACTCTCTAATCATATCTGGATTAATCCTTGCATCTAAGATCAAGTTTGCCTGATCAGATATCCTGTTACCATACCTTTCATCTGTCCTTATGGAAACATCTTAGTGGAAAAGAAAATACGTAACTTCTTCAAATATTGGGTGTTTCGTTAAAAGTAATAGAGATATATTGATTAATTTATCAAAAATCTGGAAAAAATATCCTAAGCATATATGAGTAGCAAAATGTTTGCAGTTTCTATCATTTTACTCTAATATCTTTCCCATCTGAGGAATTGATGGAAATTCTGGACAGCATCAGTCAATGATTATTTTTTTCTGGCAGGCCAGCTGTTCGATTCTTTGCTTCTTCTGGTAGTTCTAATTAAAATATAGTATAGCCTTTATTGCCATTGTACAAAATAAATACAAAGAAAATGGTTTTAACCTCACTGGTGCAATCCATGACAAGAAATACAAACAATATAAATAGTAAAAAGAATAATCCCAATGCAAGTAATTAGGGGAAAAGAAAAAGAAAGAAAAAGAAAAACTAGTTATACATTTCTGCATGTGCGTGGAGTGATTGTGGTTGTGTTTAAGAGTGACAGCCCAGGATAGAAACTAATTTTAAACCTATTTGTTTAGCTGACTATGCTTTGATGTCTTCTGCTTGAATACAGGTAACATACAGGTAACATACAGGTAAAATACACTTAACCCTGGACTTAGAACTGCAGTGATTCACTTAATAATTATGGTAAAATGGGTTATAAAATGGGGCAAAACTCACTTAACAGCCATCTTGCTTAGCAATGGAAATTTTGGGATTAATTGTGGCCATAAACTGAGGACTATTTATATTTCCTAGTATTTTCCCCCAATGGACATCATTCTGATTTAAAATATTCAGTCTGTGCTTAAATTTTTATACATTTGATCTCTGAACACTTCTCTTAGTGTTCATAATCTGAACTCTCTCATCCACAGTAAGTTTTGGGTGGGGTGATTTGGTTCAGTAGAGATCTAAATCCCAGAGTTAGAAGGATGTAAAAGCAGAGTGAGAGATGGCTGTTCCAGCTGCTTTACAGAACTGAGATCTGCAGACCGTTTCCCCTTAATCGCTCTTTACTGTCCCTCAGTATTAGAAATGTTAATTCTCTACATTGTTGAGTGTTTGAGCCATTTGGAGTGGGGTAATATGCAATTAGATCTCATGTTGTAATTGTTGCTGTTTTAAGAACTAACTATTGTGTAGGTAGGGTGGAGTAAGCCACACTGAACCTGTATGAATTGCTGTTCAGAATGTGAAGAAAATAGTGAAGCGAGAGCTTTTATTTTCATTGCAGTTGTGAAAATGTTCTGCTATGGAAGTTGTGAAAATGTTCTGCTATGGATTGAGCTGTCAAATGTCTATGGAGACTTTCAATCATCCAGGTCATGTCCCAATGATGCTTTTTCAAAAGGCAACTAGAGTTTGTTTTTCCTTGAAGGCATGTCATTTCTCATTCAAGAAGCAGAACTGAAGAAGTTTCTTGGATGAGAAGAGAAACATCTTCAAGGAAAAACAAAGTCCAATTTCGTTTGAAAAAGCACTTTTGGGACATGATCTATCAAGCACAAATATTTAAAGCCCCATTCTCATACCACTATACAGGCCTCACAGTGCAAATTGTGGATCTAATTTATATTATAGTCTAATTTGTTCTTTAATGTAAGCTTTCAAACAGTCTACCATGAACTGGATTCAACCACTATAGCTGATGTCATGATTGAAACATAGAGGTGTTTTTTTTTTTTGAAGGACAGATGATGGAATGGGCAGAGTTCCAAGTTCTGAAGACAAATTGGAAGCTGATGTTTGTTATCTCATTTTCTTTATAGCTTACTTGCATAGCAAGCTATCAATAGATACCTCAGTTCTCTTTGGGAATGTTGCCAAAAATTGCAAGGGTATGCAAGTATAAGCCCAAGTAAAAAGAGCACATAAACATAATGGAACCAGCAGCACCTTCTAAATAGAAGAAGGAGGGAAGAACACAGAATATTTCTGAGGGTGTTTGTATGTTGGAGCAGTTGTCAACAGTGACAGAAAAGAGTAAACCTTGAGAGCCATGAAGGTAAAAAAAAGATAGAGAAACAAAATCAGTTAATGCCCACTTTAAAAAAAATACAGTGACTGGACTAACACATTGTGTTAAGATATAATGTGCTTTAGTTGAGTGTTCTAATGTGTGGATTCAGCTGACATTTTGGAAAAAATGGATTTTGGAGATAACTTTATTAAGTGGGTAAAATCAATATATATATTCACATACTGCACAATTTATAGTTAATAGTGTATTCCCTGAACCCTGTAAGATATTCTAGAAAGGTTTAATCCTTTCTCCACTGCTCTTTATTTTGGCTCCAAAAGTTCTTAAGATAAGAATAACTGCGATGAAGGTGAAAAGTAGATAAACTAATCATTACAGATTATTTGTTTTTAATAATGGAAAAATCTGAAGGAATTTGCTACACTAGCTGAGTTTAAACTTAATAGAGAGAAAATTAAAATGTTAAAAGTATGAGAATGGGAATTCAAAAAGAACTGATTGGAAAAACTGGTTTTCAGATTGAGAAAAAAAGTAAAATATCTGGGTAGTATTCAAGGTGGGGTTTGGCAGCCACTACTGTCAGTTTGCTTGTGGGCGCACAGTGCGTGCATGCTTTGCACGCTTGATGCATGCTGTGCCCACATGCACAGTACAATAAAAATTGTTATGTGCATGCACAGAAGCAAAAAACAAGATGGCGACATTTATGGTGTTGCCAGGAGAACCGGTTCTGGGTGTGGCAGGCCTTGGTGACTGCCGGTTCCAGCGACCCATGCCGCCAAACCACTACCAGTTCAGCTGAACCAGTCTGAACTGGTAGGAACCCACCGCTAGTAGTACTATGTCTAACATGAATTGTATGTTATTTCAGAATAATTATATTAAGGTACAGAATGAAATTAAGAAATGTTAAAATGGGAAAAGTTGCACTTATTGTTGCAAGAATTTCTATGATAAAAATGAATATATTGCTTCGAATGATACTTCTGTTTCAAACAATGCCAGTTTTGAAAAATCACATATCTTTTATACAGTGGGAAAAAATTATCTAAATTTGTATAGTTGGATAAGAAACCAAGGATTAAATATAAACTCCTGCAGGGTACAAAAGACGGTGGGCAACTTATATGTAGACTTACAATTGTATGTGCTGCCTATTTTTTAGTTTAAATGAAGGAATCTATCTTGTTTGTTTGTTTGTTTGTTTATTAGGATTTATAGACCGCCCTTTTCCCTGAGGGGACTCAGGGCGGCTTACAATCATTAGGAAGGGGGTGCAATTCAAAAATAAACAGTATGTGAACAAAGTAAAATAATAAAAACACAACTTGCATTCAACACTCAACACTCGGGTGGGGCAAATTAGGAGCTTATCCCCAGGCCTGTTGGGATAGCCAGGTCTTGAGGGCTGTGCGGAAGGCCTGGACGGTGGTGAGGGTGCGTGTCTCGACGGGGAGGTCGTTCCACAGGGTCGGAGCTGCAACAGAAAAGGCTCTCCTCCGTGTAATCTTGTTAAGAAATGAGGGTATGTTAGAATTGGAATATCATAACTTCAAGTTTGGTTGGCATGGGCTCTTATGGAATAATAAAGTTAATGTGGATTTGAATTTTTATTACGTATGTGACAATGCTATATTGAGAATATGGAATAAATGCAAGCATGGGTTATGCCTGAAGATATCTTTATTGACCTCAACACAGGAAACATTTTACAGAAGAGAAGCAGCAGATAGAGGTTGTCATATCAATAAGTCATATCAATTAAGTCATATCAAGATTTATTAACAGAAGAAAATATAAGAGAATGAGAAAAATAAGATAAAAGTCAATGGTACAATTAACTATAGAAGAACATAATTTTCAATTGTTAATAAGACAGAAAAGAAAGCTATAATATGCATAAAAACAATGGAATTTAAAAACAATGGAACTTGAACTTGTGTACAAATAATGAATGTGTAGTAACAAAAAAGTATAAATGTTTGTGAAGAGTTCAAACAGAAGAACAGGTTAAAGACTACATGACAAAATGGGCTATTGATTTTGGCTGTAACATTGAGATAGACACTTGAGAGAGAATGTGGGTAATTGCTATTAAATTTATTTGTGTCATAATTTAGATAATATTTTTCAAAATGATACATCATTGGTATCAACATACCGGAGAAATTTTCAAAAATATACAAAGGTATTTCAAACCAGAGTTGAACATGTGAAAAGTATTTACAATGCATCATGGATTTGTGAGAAAACTAAGACATTTTTGGCTACAAATTCAATGATGTAAAGGATCTTAAAGGCTAATATTGCAAAGAAACCAGAATTCTTTTTATTGGGACTTATGGACAATGAATTTGGAAAAAACTCAGTAGGTTGATTTTCTCATTGATGGAAGAATAATAATCCACAGTAAAGAAATGGATTGTGAAAATGTCAAAATCTGCAGAGATAGCAAAACAATGTAGAAACTGACAGTAAAATCTCAAGTTGTGCTTACAAGTTTTCTTGCTTAACAACCATGTTGCTTAGTAACAGAATTGCTAGTCCCATTTGTGATCATAAAGCGAAGACCGGTGGCTCTCACACATAGGATTACAGCCTTGCAATTGATTTGGCCAGATTACTTGTTCTTAGTTTCTGTTTCACTTTTATCTGAAAAATTAAACGGAAAAATTGTGATTGTTTAACCTGTTTATAGTCACCTATATTATTCACAATAGTGTATTTTAGTAGTGACAGATATTCTTAGGAAGGCCTAAAATTTAGATATATGTTAGATGACTAATTGAAGTAGAAAATGATATTAACAGTAGACAATATAACAAGATTAGAATAAATCTTACGCTGACCTGTTATTTTCTGGTTTCTAATTATTTTGTTCCCCCAAAATATCACAATTAAATTAAAACAAAGAACATGATGCTATAGATAAAACTGTAAAATAAAAGGTTACAGCCTAACATAGATATTTAATAATAATTATTCCACAAATTGATAATAAATTTAACAGGCCCAAATCACTTGGAAATTATTTTGCAATAACATGTAATTAATAGTATCCACTCCTATCTCATTTCCCAGGCTTATTAAAGTACTTTAATTAAATCTGATTGTCATACATTCATACATTGTACAGAACAGCTTTACAAAATGGAAGATAAATAGTATAATTTTAATGCCTGTTAAAAAAAATCATCATTCACAAGAAAACTTGTTCATATTATTCCCCAATGTTATTGTGCCTGATACGTGATAAAGATGGCAGATTTGCATTGGATGGATAAATGAGACCTGGATGGCTAGATTAACCTTTCTATAACTTCCAGTATTATTTTATTATCAAATTATTTTATGTGGAGAACTGATTTTCCTGACTGCTTATTTTTTTATTATTTCTACTTCCAAATATTGATTTCTTTCCTAAGATATCAACTTTAAGGTTCCTTCTGCAATCTCCTTCATAGGTTTAACACTGAACCTTAACTTTTAGGCTTTTTGTTTGTACCAAACAACAGATTTTTTTTTTTAAAAAAAGGAATAATTCAATTTTTATTGTTTTAGGATTTCTATATTTTAATGCTGTAAGCTGCCCCAAGTTGTTTAGATACAAGATGAATGGCAAATACATTTAATAAACAAACAAACATTCTGAATTTTAACTAGCATTCCTGGTTTTCTTTGGGCCTTTTTTCTAGTTCACGAACATATGAGAAGAATAATAGTTCTATTTTATTTTGCATTGACTAGAATCTAGCTTGAATATTGTGCTCAGTTCTAGACACCACATTTCATGAATAAATAGAACTTGTTTAGCGAAGATAATGAGGATTATCAGTGAACTAGAATCTTAGTTCTAAACAAGACTAAAGGTAATATGTAGCCTAATTTTCCTGCTTCCATAGTAGAGGACTGGTAGGATTTAAGTTATAGAATTAAACTTCAACAGACTATTAAAATACATTTCTTGGCACTAAAAACAGTTTGATAGTGGAGCCAATTATGCAGAATAGAGGCAGGTTTTTCTCTGGATGTGTTCAAGTGAAAACTGTCCAGCTGAATTAAAGTGATGTATAATCTTCATGAATGAATAAACTAATGTTTTAACAACAATCAATGTATGATACATTCTGTTCTTTAATTCCAAATCACATTATTATATCTAAACCTTTTTTCTCTTCCCTATGTCATAATAACAAATGTAAAAATGTTAACTCAAAATGGGAGAATCCTAGAACAAATGTCAGTGTCACCTGATTTTAATAATGTGAAATAGTTTGAAATAATTGCCTCTATAAACCAGTAAATAAAGAAAAATTCCTTGGATTAAGTCTTTAGAATAATTTAGACAACAAAGAATCTACCTCCCCTCCCCAATATTAGAGCATGTAGGAATTGTTTTAATTTTGAACTATATCTATAAATTCGGCAAACGGCACTGATAGTTGTCAATAATACATAAAATTTCAGCCTATATTATCAATTTTATGTTCCACTGCAGCCGTTTTAAGTCCAAAATGTCCTTCAATTGCTTAATAAAACAGATCAGTGACTCCAAAATTGAATTAATAAGATAGTAAGAGTTCTTGATGAGTACTATAAAGCATCTGGATATGTGAAGAAATAATTCCATTTATAGTAACCCTGGGAGATAGATTAAAATACATATTTTAATCCAATTAAAGAAAAGAAGAATCATATCTTATGCAAGACATGCTCTAGAAATTCAGCCTGCACCATATCTTCATCCCCAGTGAGATAAACACTATTAAATCTAATTTATCTGATAGAGGAGTTAAAATCCAGTTAACAGTCTAATAGCTTACTTGTGACACATTTTTATAAATTGAAATTGCAAAAGATGAATTGTCAATGATATCATAGTTTCAGGTCTTTATGCCAGAGTCGCAGTCTACATTTTAGCATCTTATTTAACAAAAAAAAGGGTAATAATTTGGATAGGGAAATCCTTCCAGAAAATCACAATTATAAAATGTTCATTAAAAGGAGGCAAAGTGTTATTCAAAAAGACATCATTATATATTTCCAAGAATCTGGGAGTGAAAAAAAGAAGATATCTTATCTAAATCTATGGGAAAGACATCAGTGTGAGATGCTTTACTCTAGAAGTTCTTAAGTATTCATGACTTCTGCTTGAAGACTAGGTGGCAGTCATCCTTAGGAGGTACGATTGAATTGGGTGCAAGGGTAGCCATTCCTACATCAGGAAACTCCATGTTCAGTCACTCATGCCCTGGACACCTCCATATGGGTTACTGTAATGAGCTCTACATGGGATTGCATTTGAAGAACATCCACAAGCTTCAACTGTGCAAAATATGATGGCACATGCAGTTATGTCTGTATTCAGAACCAGTTACACTTCTGCTCCATGAGCTGCATTGTCTCCCAGTTTATTTCCAGGTTCATTTCAAGGTGTGGACCTCTAAAATCCTACATGACATAGGGCTTAGGATATTTGAGGTACCACTCTCCCCAATCACATCAACTTTTATTACTGATCTTTTGCATAATCTAATTACATTTGAAATGCTTCTTATTGCTATTTCTACCTTGTTTGGAATGAGACTTAACCTGAAAATAAAAAGTATAATTGATTGCCGGAAAGAGCAGGAAGGAATGTCATCTTCATCCCTTCTCATGTAAATCTCCCCCATACAATCAATCTTAACTATTATGTAGAAAGTTGATTTATAATATTCCTGTACAGAATGTTTATATAAAAAATAAAAGCTATGATAATAAATATTATAATTAATATCATAATTACAACTTGCCAGCAAGAAGTGCCAGCAAAATATTAATAATAAGGCTACTCATGCTAACACTTGAGATTAAAAATCTTGTTATTAGTTAGTTATTCTTAAAGGATCTTTTCAGAGAAATTCCCAAAATAACTTAAATCACTTTTTTCTTTTAATGACCCTGTAATCCCTTTAATTGGGATGGAGTCTTAACTTAAATCATATACCTTGGCAATTCTAAATGGTATCCGAACATAGAAATGGAGGAAATGCATCTTCCTTATTAGGTTTCATAGTTAAAAATAGTTTTTCCAAATTACCGGTCTTGTTTTTATTACCGGTCTTTTGCATAATCTAATTACATTTGAAATGCTTCTTATTGCTATTTTTACATTGTTTGGGATGGGACGTAACCTGAAAATAAGAAGTATAATTGATTTTTTTTTGCTTTTGCAATTGATTTATATACCCGCTGTTTACCTGTATTTTATATGCAGTGTTTTTGCAAGGCTTTTGTTCAAAGCATAGAACACAGTGCACTTGGGATGGATTGGGAATAAAAACATACATAGCCAGTACATACAAAGTGTGTCATATTGAGAAAGGCAGCTTGGATATGTAAGGTCAGTTCATTATTTATTTTGTGGTGCATAAAATGATTGTGCATTCACAGACGTATAATGGATTAATCTATCAAATTTAACTGATTTAATTTAAAAGCCTTACACTGACGTCAGTGAGTAAACCTTCTGTAGCCAAAAACAAAGAAAGTTTGATCTTTGTTGCTATTTTTTTTCCAGTATGTCCCTCCTGATCTTTGCATCTGTAATTTTGTACTGGAGCAGTCTTTATCTGTCAGAGCCCTCCAGGAAATGCTTGCCCACACAAGAAACACTTCCAAGGAAGGGGTAAGTACAATTGTTTTCCTTTGACATTGTGAAATTTCAGTCTTTCAAAAGCAAACTTTTTACTTTTCTCTCTGGACCCAGAAGCCTGGCAAAATAAAGACTATTAACAACAAGTTTTATAATATTTTCAATATTTTCCTGGAAATCTTCCAACCTCTCAAGTTTTCTAAATTTCAACCTGCCTTAAATTTCAGTATAAGTGCATTTAATTGGCTAGGCAGCTACAAAATATACAGCACATTAAAAACTACCTATATTCATTTCTTCAGCTCTTAGTCATTACCGGAATCCAAGTGGCTAATGCAAGATGAAGCATATTCTTGGAGATACAGCTACCCTTTGACAATTCAAAATGTTTATAAATCGAGTTGCATTGAATGTAGGTCATTTGCAGACTAGCATTACTTTTCTGTCCAAATCATTGGAGCAGATTAAGTTGGTAAATTTATTTTTGTAATACTTTGCACTCAAATAAGAAGAGGTTTCGAATTATATTTCGTATCATTCCCCCTTCTGCTTTAAAATATAATTGCATAAACTGAAACTAAGTATTTGAAGAGATGGCTCAAGCCAATACATTTATATATTTGTATCCCACCTTTATTATTTAAGGCAACAAACAGATCCAAAACTTCCTATTTCCCCCTCTGAAAACGACAGCAACAACTCTGTGAGGTGGGCTAGGCTGAGAGAGAGTGACTGGCCCAAAGTCACCCAGATGGTTTACAATGGTAAGGTGGGACTTGGACTCATGATGTCTCGCTTTCCAGTTTGGTGCTTTAATCACTAGACCAAACTGGTTTTCTATAATACATGAACTTAATGGAAGCTAAAGGTTTCATATATATATAAGTAATGATATGGATGATAAACATTGCAATAGGAATTTCATGTAATTGCTGAAATGGGTTGTACCTTTTGATGACTGTGAGTTTCAGATAGAAAAATCCTCTGATCTTGATCAGATTATCTACGTAGAAACTCCTTGAACATGAAATTAGCCAGTGTAAAAGCAGAATAAGATTTCTATGTGAAGAGAGCCTAGTGATTCTGATCTTAGGGAAATCAACTGTCTATGGATTCCACCCAGGGTGAATGGTTTGAAAGAAAAGCCAGTTTTTAATCTCTTCCTGAGAAATTCAGCACCAATTAAAACAACTCAACAGAAACAGAACTATAACTAAGCTGCTCTGGTTACTTTTATACTAATTATACAATCATAATAAAGAAAAATCAATATATTTCCCACTGAGGCTATCAACCCTTGGATCACAGTAACATTGTTCAGTCTTGTTGACAGTTCAGATTTACCCACTTTGATAATTAAGTAGTGAATCCCTCTTTTTCTCTATAGAAGGGATGATGTGGAAAAAGAAATTAAGTTTGATTACTAGTTGATCATAGTGTTTGACTTCCTATCCACAATTTGAAGCCCAGAATAGGTTAAAGCCTCTTCCAGGTCTTGTTTCTCCTGCCGCTATTCCATATACTTTTCAAACATTTTCCATTCTGCCCAACTTTTGCTAGCCACCTTACTCCCTCTATTTCTCTTTCTTCAGGTTTCCCTTCTCTAACTTTATTTCCACACTAAGACTCCTGGATCTCATTTCAATCTGCCTCCCGTGCTTACTGTCTGATTCTATTTTCCTGAAGCAAGCCTCCCCGCTCTAAAAAAAGGCACTCCCCTCAAACTTTTTCATCTTGTTAAAATAAAGCCTTACCAAAACCTCAGTGGGACTGCTTTTACAATTGATATATTGTTCCACAGCCACACTTAACTTTCTGTAATCTGGTATATGTTTGATTTAAAAAAAATTATATCAATTTGTTATCTGAGAAAAATATTGTGTGCATTTATACAGCAAAAAAATCTTGATCAAAACTGGAATATGAGGGTCAGAATACATTGAAACTTAAATAAGCTCCTCATTTCTGTCTAAATTTCCGAATTCTCTAACTTCTGTGGTTGAAGTCTATGGGATCTTTGGTGCTGTCCAACCTCAGTCGTTTTCTTGAAGATCTTTCATTACCAAACTAGATAATATCTTCTAGCTCAGGGAGTACCAAGGACCCCACAGTTCAACATTGAGCTACACATTTTTTTCTTTTTATAAGAGTTAGTCTATTTTATCAAGGAAGCTGTTCTTTTCTTTTTCCCACTGCAAAATTAATTTAGCATTTTCTTATTTGTATTTACATACTTAATTGTGAAACAAACACAACCTAAGGAAGAAAGTTATTGCAGAAACATGGAAAGAGGGTGTATTTACATACATGACATTTCCTGCGAGGACATGTCACAAAAGATTTGTTGTTATAAGGCACCTAAAACAGTGCCTCCCTACCTTTCCGGCTTGGTGGCCTGGCTGGGGGGGGGGCGGCTGAGGGGAACTCAGCTGTGTGAGGGTTAGCAAGCACACATGCATGTGCACAGCTCCACTCATATTACTGTCGGGCAGCATGTATGCACTCGCCCACTGCTTGCGGAAAGGGAGCTGTGTGCGCTTGTGTGTGCTGGCTTGCCACTTGCAGTCTGGTTCCAAATAGGCCATGGTCTGATAGTGGACTGCAGCAGAGGGGATTCTTACCAGTTTGCACCGGTTCGGTGGAACCGGTAGTGGAAATGATGACTGGGTCGCTGAACCGGTAGGGACAGTATGCTCGCCATGCCCCCGAACCGGTTCCTTGGTCACCGCAACATCTTTTTTTTAACCTTTTTAAATGTTCTGCACATGCACAGACCTATTTACAGGCAATTGTGCACACACAGAGCAAAATTGCACGTGCACCAAACCAGCAGTAATGTCAGCAGAAACCCACCCCTGGGCTGCGGCTCATGGTTTAGGGACCCCTGATCTAAAAAACACCTGTCCAAATCAGTTTTAGAGAAAAGGCGAGTTGTGATGGACAAACCATGCATTGGAAAATGAGAGGTCTCAAAAGCAAAAAAAAAATAGAGCACACAAATATAAATGCTGGCAGAATTATTGTTTATGAATAAATAATAAATTACTGCACATTTACTATAGTACATGATTACCAAAATGCAACAACAACAAAAAACCCTTTGATGGGAATGTTCATGTTTTCCTGGGCTTATTATTAAAAAAGAATGTTCTTTATCCCTAACCATAACCCTTTTCCTTTAAACAGATTGTTCAGTGGAGCCAACTTCAAATTTCCCTTTCTGAAAATTAATCTCAGGTTAAACAATTTATACACATTATATACATTGCAGAATATACAGATAAGATTGCTTACATGTATCCCATCATCTTGTCAAGTGAATTGTGTTTAAATAAATACAACCTTCCTTTCTCACTCTTTAATAGAAC
Organism: Thamnophis sirtalis; assembly: GCF_051295495.1. Taxonomy (NCBI): domain Eukaryota; kingdom Metazoa; phylum Chordata; class Lepidosauria; order Squamata; family Natricidae; genus Thamnophis; species Thamnophis sirtalis. The sequence continues at coordinate 116,498,072 of NW_028261381.1, read as the reverse complement.
ATGCAACAGGGGGACTTGCAGTCGTGGGTAATTTCCCTGGGGTCAGTGACTTTGTATTTCTGAATGGGGCTTTGCTGCTTTCAGCTAATAAATCCTGTTTCTGATACAGCAGCTGCATACTTGCTTATTTGGTAAAAGGAGGTCAAATGCAGAAGTTTGTAGGTCAACACTAGGAGTTGAGAAAGCAAAAGAGATTTTTATGGTAGGCAGACAAATCTGAAAATTTATAATACATGGAAACTTATTTGTTTTTAGCAACCTCCCTTATCGTACAGTCACTGGAATCCTGTGAAACACTGAATGGACATGTGCACACAAACACATGTTTAAAAGAGGAAATACTAGTAATCTGCTTTCTAATGTATGGGGGGGAGAATTAGAAGTGGGATGAATGAATACAATTGTTCACCTTGAAAAGATAAGAAGTAAACACTGAATGGCTGGAAGTGCTCTGTGCTTAGTTACTGATCAGAAGGAGCACACAATGATTATCTGATAGCTGTTTTCAAGATCAATAGAGATAAAGAATAAATTAAAAGTGTTTTGACATCAGAATATATCTGGAAATAGTGAAGCAGCCCAGATTAATCTCACATAAAATCTCATATAAAATTGAATTTAGAATGGATAAAAATTTGGTCGTCTCTGTGAGCCTAGGGAAAAACTCATGTGATTTTTTAATAGGCACGTGTTAGACAAAGGATTAATGGATGTGCCCCTTCCCATTGTAATTACATAGTGAGAGGAAGAACAGCAATATCTATTACAGAATCTTTAATACTCATCCAGCTATTGAGTGGACAACAACTGCAGATATTCAAATAATCAGGGGTGCAAAAAGGATTACAAATTAAATTTCATTTTTAATTGTGGGAAAGATCTGTGAAAGGCAGGAACTAAAGTTGTGGAAAGACTTTATAGTTTTATCCTATATAAATCTACTTTGATATAAGCTGTGCTTAATTTAATGGAATTTATTCCAATAGTACATAGAGGAGTACCCTTGAATCCAGTTTCCAGCAGTTAGTGAGATTATTTTTCTAACTCTTGTAGAAACAGAAAGAGCTTCTCATTTATTTTAGTTTTCAGGTATCTTTTCATTAGTGAAATGATAACAGATTGTACTATTTTTTACCTTCAGTAAGTAGAATAATGGAAGTGTATCTCTTTCAGCGGAAAAACAGGACCAGATATTCTGTTACCTGTAGTGCTTGTATCCATCTTTTTCTCACAGCTGAATCTTAAGAGTGATGTTGCTGTTAGAACTTACATTGCACTCATCGCATTGAAATTGTTTTTATATGTGTTGTGTTATTACATATTGATTATTTTTAAATAGCCTACAATGTGTAGAAAGATAGTCTGTGAAAATCAATAAAGTGGTTTTAGTGTTGAGAAGATTGGGACAATCCACTTCCAACAGGCACTGCCAACTCCTGAATTGGGATAATAAACCATGCAGGGAAAGCTGGCAATTAATCATCTTTTTGGTAGATGTAAGTGAAAGTCTGTTGTACGGAGCAAGCCATGCAGTTGTTGCTTAGTCCAAAGAGCTTTGAACTTGATCCAATTCTTAAAGGAGGAATAAGCATGCAGATGAATATATCTCTTACTACAATAAATATTAAGTCCTCATTAGCAAGCTGGCCTTGTAACATCAATTGTCAAATAGGAGATTGACCAAAAATATTTTATTAATACTTGCTTTTGCACTGTTAGTAAGGGGTGGTGGTGTAGGGAATACCTAAGAACTCTAAGTGTACTGGAATGAAACAAGAAGCATGCCAGCTAAATTAATTATCCCAGTGGATTTTCTTGGTGAAAGCACAACCAGCTAACTTATATGCTGACCATTTATTTTATTTTTGGTCTCCCAAATGTGATTATATAAAGTTACTGCAGTAGTTTGGCAAGAATTTCTCTGCAGCCTGATTTTACGTTTAGCTTGCTGCATGCTAGTTTATTTCTTAGAAACATGACTACACAAAGAGAATTGACATTTCATATCTTAGACAAAATCTCATTTTACACCTTTATTTACTCTTTACACAGCTAGTTTTCATGATTTATTTATTTTGATAAAGCGATGAGTTCTGCTGGATAGTTACTTTATGGCTGGTGTCCACCATAAAGTTTTATTTCAGTTCAAAATTTAACAAAATGTTCAGTTCAGTTGACTTACTTCCAGGAAACCGAGTTTGTATTTCACTATTGCTCGTGGTAATACAATACTTTCCTAAATAGTTTTAAAAATGTATTTATTTATATTGATTTAAAGAATACCCAACTGGGCACTTTACATAATTAAAAAGGCAGAACAAGAAAAAAGAAATAGATGTTATGCATCCAGAAGGATCAAATAACAATAAAACAAAATCATATCACAACTAATCTTACAGAGGCTTACGATCCCATCTCAATGCGTGGGAAATAGCCAGATTGTTAATTGTTAATTTATTAAATTTATACACTGCAATTTACATATTGCCAATCTCACCATCCAACCAATCTTTGAATTTTTCATTCCTTCTTAGGAAATGTCATCAAGGTGGGAATGGATTTGTGGGGGGGGGGAGAGAAAGGGGGAATTATTCCAGAGGGCAGGAGCTATAGCAACAGAGAAGGAATCTCCTTTGTTTAACAGAAGTGAACTTGAAGCACACCCACTTTGCTGAATCCTACCAATATAACAATATATGTGTTAGACTAAATTTTCATTTATCGTTTTGTTTTCACTTTTGCTAGCCTAGAGATGTCTTTGAATGGGTATGTTAATCGTTTGTTTTCATATCATCTTCAGACTCTGCATGAAATTCAATCCATTTATTCTTGTCCTAAATACCTCCACTGTGTCAATGTTCTGAATGCTGATTGTTTCTTATGTTTTTGCTTCTTATAATAAAACATTTACAACTAATGACTAGAATGGTGATCTTTGCTGAACTTTTATTTTTAAGTTAACTGTTATTTAAAACTATGCTTTTTAGACCTATAAGATCCACTGACCTTTTTTTTAACCTAATCCTCTACTCCTAAGCATGTTTATGAAAAAGTAAAGCCTACTTATTTCCATAGGATTTATTCCTCTTTCAATATGCATAAGAAAGGTAGCAAAAATTTCAAAAGAATGGCTTGAAAATCTGCCATTAGTTTTCTGGAAAAAATTTCTTCTATGGTGGTACAAGTGAACGTGGAGTTAAATATTGCAGTATGTTGTTCTGCCATACAATTAGGAATGCTTTTGTTAAGCATTTCTACCAATTAACCATCCCCGTCTCTAAAGAGCTCAGACAGGGCTTTCTGCTCCAACTCCCAATTTTCCATTTTTATTTTTCTAGTGATACAACATTTCAAAGGTATTGAGCATAAACATTTTCTTTTCCTTATGTTATCATTATAGGGACCATCGTGCCTATCACCACCACAGCCTTGTCAATCATGCAATTCTTCCAAGCTTGGCAATACTTCTCCCCCCTACTAATATCAATTACTTGTATCCATTATTAGAGGAAGTGATATTCATTCTCATTAACTGGATTATTTTATCTGCATACTTCTGTTTTCCTCTTTTGCATCTTAATCTGCCTTGAGATGAAGGCGAATGGTTTCAGTACTATCAGTACTAGGTACCATGCTGTGCTCCTCTCCAAAATGTACAGAATAAATAGAGAATCATAAGGTTGAAAGGGACTTTGGAAGTCTTCTAGCCCATCCCTTAGTACAAATCCTCATATCACACTTTTAAGCAGTGACTTTCCAACCTTTGCTTGAAAACTTCCAGTGGTGGAACTCTCGAGACTCCATAAAGCAAGCTATTCAACTAGATTCTAATGTTTATGGCAACCTCTTTTTGTTTGCGATAAGAGTAAAGAGAGTTGAAAGGCTATGATAGCAAAATGTGAACTCTTTTAAATGGTTAATTTTGAATAACAAGTTTTGTCTAGGATGTGGTCTTTCTTTAGAAGAATATGTTTCTGTCATTAAATTGAAATTTGTAGCTTGAGAATTAAATGTGTGTTTTTCTATATGACATGCTTCAGAATTTATTCTGCATAAGGAGAAAATTTATTCTTGTGCATCACAGAAAGTTAATTTAAAGCAAGAATCAGAGCTAGTTTCTTCAAGATGGCACTATCAATAGAAAAGGGATTCACATCCCCCTATAATTTTCTTTCACAGATGTGTCCAATTCACCATTTTACTTAATGGTCATCTGTGCCTTCATTGTGACTTACTATCATTAGCAAATGCAGACACATGACACATCAATTGGTTAACAACCTCTGGCAACAATGGTATCCATGCATTTGCGGAAGTCATTAGGGTTGGTTGACTCAATTTGCAGAGAAAAATAGTCTTCAAGAATGAAAGTTTAATATTGAAATTGCTTCATTCCACCCAAAAATATTTGGGATTAGCAATCAGATCACTATATAATATAATCCAGTTGCCAATTGCCTTTATTGTGTTTCCTATGTTGTTATTTCCTTTAAAGCAAATCTTTCTCATTATCTACCAGCTCCATATAACATATAGAGATAGTCAAACCATAATGAGTTATCACTTCCCTATAAGAAAAAAAATCAGTGCCCATGCTCCAGTTAATTGGCAGTGCCACTTAAAAGAATGCTGTCGGCACAATAATGATCTATATCACATGTTTAATATTTTCAGCAGCTCCATGGTTGTTGAAATGCATAATTCCAGCTTGACCTAACTTGAGTTTTCTCAAGTGCCATGGAAGGAACGTGAATCTCCATTTAGCATTTAGGATTGCTGAAAATGTTATGCAAAAATAATTTATATAGCCACTCTTCTCTATTTCCTGTTAAGGCAAAATTGCCCTGACTATCACTTTGTTGCTAAGTACCTCCTCTGCCTTTTCCATTTCAGGACTGATCAGATAATCATTTGTAATTTTTGCAGTGGACAATGGGGGGGAAACTCTGTTAGTTGCCTAGCAATTGCAGGCTTTGTCTCTCAACCATTTATGGTAATCCAATCTGAGTCACAGGCAGAATACCAAGGAACAGTTAATGTAGTCGAAGTAAGATGTAGTTTGGAGAGAAATATACTTAGTACATGCAAGATGGACACCATATGATGTCTCTTCCTCCCTCAAGGCTTGTATATTTTAAAATAAATACATGAAACATCTCAAAAATGCTTTTCCAAAAGGCAACAAACCCATTCCCCACCATTCAGTCATAACAAAAGAAGCTTCCTAGATGAAATGTGAAATGTTTTCAAGAAAAAAAACAACAAGACAGTCCAGTTGCCTGTTGGAAAAGCACCTTTGGGACAACCATGGCCTGGATGACTGAGAATCTGCAACAACTGTCAATCCCACTATTCATGCAATATCATGATTGTATTGGAAAATTATGAGAAGAAACAAAACAAGGTTGAAAACGCTTCAGTGAGATCAACTCTTATGTCCTTAAAATAATTAGAAGATAATTGTTCATACTACGGCTTTTGGCTTTTCCTCTTTTCATGCAAGTAATTCAAAATGTGCATTTAGTACTTTTAGCACAGGTGATGATTGAGAGAAGTTTCACTTAATATTGAAAATGTGATATTATAAATTCAGTTATATTTCTTTCCACATTTCCTGCTCATAGAAATGTTCGTTGTATAAGAATAAAAATCTAATATTCCACAGGATTAAAAAAAAATCCGACAGCTCTAAATCCAATGGTTTTTGCCTCTGAACTAAAATATAGGAAACCTATAACCCACAAAATGTTTTCTAGAAGTAATATAGTCTACCAACAGAACAATATAACTTAGGTTGGAGCAAGGGATTTCTAAAGCAAATGCTGAGCTTTTCTCTGGCCCACTAATCTAATAGTACACATGCCTCGGGTGGATGTCTGTTGTCCCCCCCTTTTCCTCCCCCTAGTTGTGTTTTAAATTAGTCTCCGGGAAGTTTCAGTGGGAGGAAAATAACTATGCCAGCCACTAAACTGGCGTTATTTCTTTAAAAAATAGCTTTTTGAAAGGTAAGAAGCAAAAGGTTTTAAAATCTCTACTTCAGCTGAGATGGCAATGGCGGTGATGTACAGGAAATGTAATTAGCCAGTGTTTTGATAAATAAGCATTTGCATTGTGGCACTTCATTTTGACTCCCTGTGTGATTGCGTCCTAATATGCATAAAATGCTGTGTATACACTCATAATTAAGCATCCATTTCAAGAACAGTTCTTTCGCCTTTTTTGGAATTTTTTCAATATGAAATCTCAAGGACTTGAGCTATTATTGTTTTCTTTTAAGGAAGATTAATAATTAACCTATCTTTTCCTGATATCTGATTATTATTACTTTTGCAATGTTTTCTCTTTGCAAAGACTTTTTAAACTATTCTTCTAATAATTTTCAGCCTTACTTCCTGTAATACTCGACTACATAAAGCTGACAATCAACTATGGGATTCAGTACATCTCAATCTAGGGGCAGTGTATGAATTTATCAAACAGTTTATGCATCCACTTCATGGCTTTCCTTTTTATGAAAGATGTCATATTTCCACAGAATGAAGCTTGGGACAATACTCCCTAACTTTGTAACTTGTTTAATCAAAATTAACCAGAAGGATAATTGTAACTTGACCTAGGACCTAGGTGTCTAGATTCCTGATTAAAACTCTTAATTATATTTTATTAGATTCACGTTGGGCAAAACATGGCACTGAGCCTGAAAATGGCCACATTGCTGTAAAGAAGCAAAAGTATACCATTCCCTCTCCGAGCTATATCAAACATTTATCTGTAGAAATATGGATGTCAAACATAAAGACAAAGAAGATCTAAATACTGCTATTGTTTTTCTGTTCGTACCAGTAACCTTTCCTGCCACATTTCAAGCACAAAATAACAAGCTAGACTCATAGATCTAAATCTGTTTCTGGCTAGCTCTAAACTTTGCAGTTGAGATAACATGTAGGTAATTCTATTCCTGCTTTCTTTTTTTAATCATTGGGTGTGAGAAGATATATTGGAGAGAGAAAGAAAAGATAAAATATCCTCTCCCCAAATGACACATTTTTGTTGCAGCTCCTGAGAACTGTGAAAAGAATCTGTTAGTTTGATCCTAAGTTGCTACAGCAATAACTTCACTTAACTTCTCTTGGCCAGTAAAGACCTAAAGAAAAATCACAAGACATTCTTATTATATCATCTATATTTTTCTTAGTTATGTAATTTAAGTGTTTTGCATTGAAGTCAGATGAATACTGAGGAAAGCTATGGACTATTGTTTCAACTCTACATTTTGTCATTCAATTGACAACCTGAATCAGCATGACTTCCTTTGCTGCCTACTGAGTAAATGTGCTTGGAGTGACAAATCATAACACCTTCCCATGACTTAATACAAAATGTAGCTGTGTGGCTCGACACAGATTACAGAATACTGTAGTTCACACCTCCACACTGGTGAATTGGGAAGAATAAATTGCCATTGTGTGGGTTTATGATCTATTTTTTATTTAATAAGTCTGTATGCCACTGAACCACAGCAATTAGTTTACCCTTAAATAGCCTACAGGATTTGTATTCTTTGCAGGGAAATATAATATATTTCTAGAATGTTAATATTTATGAATTTACCTAAGTTTGTTAGCTGGACCAAGATTTCTCATTAGTCTTTTGTACAAAAGAGACTACCTATTTTTTTTTAATAATATGGAAGGTGTTCTGTAACCTAGGCTCCATCTTTTTATAACTAATTCTCATGACCACTGATTAGGTGCTTCTTGTGTCATGAAATGTTACTATTAGAAAGCTGGCCTTAGGACTTGCTCTAATGTTGAATACTGCTATTACTATCTCTTCCACGAAAATGATATTTATATTCAGAATTATAAAAATTGAATATTCATTTGGAAAATAATAGAAAGAATTTCAGTCCTAATTATATTTGATTGTGAAGGTTTTCCCTACCAATTAGATAGAATCATTTGGTACAGTATGTTGATCTTACATATATTCTTCTCCTTGGTAGTTTAGAAACCTTAGAAATATTACCTAAGGCCTGTTCTTCTGAAGCAATCATTATATTCTATCTGTATCTCCTCCTGGTTGACTCCTGGCAACTGTCTGTACTACTGTTGTCCCTGCCATTTTCTTAGCAAGATTTTCAGAAATAGTTTGCCATTGCCCATTTCCTAGGGCTGAGAGAAAATGATTCACCCAAGGTCACCCATTTGGTTTTATTCCTAAAGTCTTTAAACTCATATTTATATTTTTGTCCTGATGCCTTAATTACTTAGATTTGTATGGTTATAGCTCATAGTCAATGATGTTTCACTTTATTTTTTGATGAAGGATTATCCCTTTCAATCCTTTTCATATTCCTAGCTGTTTAATTCAAATGAACTGACCACACACATTGTGTTATAGTGATGGAGGTGATTTCAGACCCAGATTTGGGCTTGGAACAATTGGAGCCACATCAAGATAAGAAAGGAACTAAAAAATACAACTAGAAAAGCTGGGAGCAGAATCTGATATTGACAGGCCAAGCAGTATGTCATGTTTTTATTTGATATTTTTTTTTATTAGCTTCAGTTTTATACTACCTGACAACTGCAAAGGCTGACAAGGCACATTCCTATTCTTTCTGTGCCTAAGGGTGATATCATTCTGAAGTATTTTGTCATATTGTTTTGGTATCCCTTTGGATGCTTTACCAAGAACATAGTTCAGAGCATGTACAAAGAAGAAAGCAACGTTGGACATGAGGCTAAGTCACAATTTGATTGCACATTTCTAGATCCATCATACACCTTGATATTTTGCATTTTAAGGATTATGTGGAGATATTTTTCTCTACCATCTTGCATACTGCAGTCTTAGTGCCTCCTACAGCATAAGGGAATAGTTATTCATACAGAGACCAACTCTAAAACACTGTCAGCTTGGCATTCTGTTGTGAATTGGATATGTATAGATTCTAATGCTTTGAGACCCTGGGTGCTATACTGTAACTCTCTTCATGGGTCAGCTTGTTCTGTCCTTAAATGCTCTGCAGCTTAAAGCATATAAAATAGAAGAGATGACCTTATAAGGGATTAATTTGTCACATGTTTCAAATATTTGAGTCCTGCTAGTATACATCAAAGGACAAAATAGTCTTAATTGCTTCTCAAGTACAAAGTGAAAATGAGGATGAAATATCTCATCTATCCTCGGCCTAAAAGTGTTTAAAGCAATGCCCTTGAAAGTGATATCAGTAATTGAATTTTATTGGCCCTGTAGTTCCATCAGGTTTTTGCAATATTACTCAATAACTGGTTAAAGGCATCTGTAAAATACTGCAACATCTCAGATACTTTTTATTTCTCAGTTCTTTCTGGGTAAGCTTCAGGTTTCACAAAAACAGCATTCATTGACCATAACATTATTATGGTTGGTTGCATGGTCAGCCAGATAATAATAATAATAATATTTACTATTATTATTATACAAATAATAGCAAATTGCTATTAAATATTTTTAAATAAAAATATACCAATGAAAAGATTCCACCATGATTTCAGCAGCATGTCAGGCTGTGATTTTTTATAAACACATACTTATGATTTTTTTTTTGCATTTTTTTTAATGCTTCTGGAAAGTTTATGACAAAGGTAAGAGATTTCTTTAAATGTTTTATGTTCTGAAGATACTACAGTTGATGCAGATCTGGCAAATGCAGGGGATTCAGGAAAAACAGCAAACAATTTCATATTGTACTTAATGTCTGTGAGAGGAAAAGGAAATGGAGAGAGATGATCCATGGGTCATGACATCATCATACATACGATATTGTAGTTTGAGATATTGGCTTGTTACCAATGCTGCATTTTTTGCCTCTTTGCCATATAAAGGTTGATATTTTAAAAACAAAGTTAAAAAACAGAAAGTTAGACCATATCATTCCCATCTAGTCAGTCAATATGTTATAAAGCATGCTTTTGATTTCTTGCAATCTTTCATCTTGGAATGAACTCTATTACTTCATTCTTGTGTGTCTCTGTATGGGAATGTCATTGAGTGGAAAAAAATAATACTGGAAAGGTCAGTCATTTGGGATCAATACCTTTCGAGAACTTTAATGTCTATGTTCTACTGGGATAGATAAGCATCGTGCTAAATTTAAATTATGATTAATGGATCTATAATCAATTTTCACTGTATGTTCTTTCATTTGTACTAATACAATTTTACAAAGAGGGATGGGATACACACATCAAATTTCTCTGCTGATTAGCTAACACAATTTTGATAGCTCCTTCCAACATCATCTCAAATCTTCTGGCTTATTTTGTAGTGCAATTATTATACCTCCATGCATATATGGCACTTGACCTTGAGCCATATATACAGTTTCAGAATTGGTAATTGATCTAATTGGAATTCTTTCCCCACAAAATGATATGTCTATTGCTATTACTATATAACTCTAAGCCTAAACAAAGTTCTCATCAGACTTCCAGGTGGGCTGTTTTTTCTTTCTTAAATAAATACTTATACTAAGCCTACCTTACTCAACCTTTCAAATCTACTTTTTTTAAAAAAAGAATTTGATGTAAAGGGCAATATATCTGGGGAAGCTGTTAGAACATGATGTTCTCTCTATCTTAAAATACTTCCCAGATATAATGAGATAGGATTTCTGGATGCAGGTACTTTCTAGTTTTCTATAGATAGAATTTTATTTTATATATAATGTTTAATTCTCAGCTTCTGCATCATTTATTCTATAGGCAGCGCAAGGAGGTGGTCACAGAACCCTGCTGTATGGCCATGCGATTCTGCTTCGGCATTCTTTCAGTGGAATGGTAAGAGAGATGGAGAGATGGAGAGAAGAAAGTGCAACAAAATGAAACTAATAAAATATTTGTTGGAGCTCAGTGCCCTTCCAATGCTCCCCAAACTGGGATGAAAGTTCCAAGTCACAGCACACTCTGTATAAATAAATAATTCCTCTCAACCAGGGACTCTAGAGGGCATAGGGGATAGCTTTGAAGGACAGTGGGATATCCATTGCAAAGGGAACAGTCGGACAAGCATGGGTTGAACCCAATCTAAGAGATGAATTAAAGAAACCATCTCAGCAGGTCCCTTTCTCATTCATATGAAGGTAACATGAAGGAGGAGAGATGCACAATCAGAACTTCAAGACTGTGCTGTACGGTGGGTATTTTAATAAGGGATAGTTTGAGACTCTTATTGGTACAGTTTTCAGACTTCTCAATTGATATGGCCAATTTTGAGAAGTCCAGAACAGTTTCAAATTCAAAAAGTCTGAAGGGTAGTCTCATTGTAATAGTGCTCAGTGTATAATTGATTAATTAATTAAATTTGTGCCACCTATCTCACCACTGAGTGACATTGCACAGCTATATTTACTGCACAAACTATTTTAAATTTGTAGCTTTGATACCATTTATTGAATTCCACCTTTCCTATTTTTAAAAAATTAAAAGGTTTTTTAAATAAAATGGTTTAAATCTTAAATTCTTTATGAAAGTCAGCGATAGAAGTTAAGTTGACATTAATAAACATTCGAATTGATATCTATTCATTCCAGTGCAAAAGAATTTGAAACATTGTCATGTTATTCAAGAGAACAGTGGGCTCATATCTCTCAATTCAGATCCAAGGTTTCATTGAGACACACTTAAACAAAATGATTTGAAGGGTCTTACTAACTTTAAAATGTTTTTCAGTATTTGACATGTTTAACAACATCAAGATCTCAGACAGATAAGCTCGCCTTTGATGTGGGCCTACAGGAAAATGCAATAGGTACGTATGCAATATCAAATAAAATATCACCTTAGGTTAAAAGGTCTAAAACATCTGTAATTTGTTTGTGAAATCTAGTTCATCAGTCATGTAAGGTTGAAATAATTTTAAGGGTTGATGTAGCTTCAAGTTTTGGCTGCCTGCCTAGAACTGCCAAAAGCAGAATAATTATTCAGTCCTTGGCAAATTACAATATATGATTACTATCCTGTTATGCATTCATGCGATATTCATGTACCTATAGTGAGAGATACCAATAGTCTCTTATTGTGTTACACAAAATTATTCTGAAATAAATATATGAATTGCAGTTAGGGAAACAAACTACAGTTAGGTGAACATGAATACTGATAATCCTTGTTCTTATCCATGGAGAAGATGAAAAAAATATATTACTCATTGCTGCATGCAGAGAAAGCCTTAATGAAAACAAAAGCCTATTGAGCTTAAAATTGTAATTATCTATGTTTAAATATGTGCCACATTTAATTGTATATACTAGGTTTGGAAAGGCAATTGTGGCAAGCTATATCTTGACTTCCACAGTATACATACATGTATTTTAGCAGGCTCATTGCAGAAACCTAAGCAGAACATCCATATGATAAGAATCTTGTAGAGAATTTACTTCCAACCATCTATGGAGAACTTTCACCTTCATTGTGCAGTTATCCATTCATTGTCTCTGTCAAAACGCATCCTTCGCTCCAGCTCTACTTCCCTAGATGCCTTCCATAAACTACGGGATGAGGGAGTTGGAGGGATGGGAAACCAAAACTAAAGTTAGTGCCAAGACATTGGCTGATCACTCAAAGGTCACAGGCTTGGGAAATGAAATGTAACACCAACTCAACATCTAGCCTGCCTTTTCAGGGACAGTTACCAAAACAACTTCTTTGAATAAGACTGGACAAACGTGAAATAGTCGGCAGTGGAACGAGAAAAGGAAAGTTATCTGGGATACTTTTGCATGCAAAATCTCAGTTCTGGCTTTTGTTTTACTGTAACCACTTTACTTTTAGTAAAAGTTGAGAGTTTTGCTTTCCTAGAAGACCAAGGTGGGGCAGGGCTGATAGTCTCACTGTCTGGTTTAATCATTGGCAGTTTTCAAATGGAGGAGTCTAAGAATTTGGTGGATATGTTTTCATATTTTTAGATAGCCTGAACTTGCTTGAAATGGTCTGATACTTTTTTCCTCAGATGTAATTTGGGCACTTCTGCTTACTATAGGTGAAGCATGCTGGTGGACCATACGCCCTGCTTCTAAACAAAGGTCAGAAGGAGAAAAAGTACGGATTGGAGATGATCTTATTCTAGTTAGCGTGTCCTCAGAAAGATACCTGGTAAGCAGAAGTATTCATAATAACTTTAATGTAACTGATTAATGCTTTTGTTGATTTTAGCCTTCTTTTTGCCTAGTTATAAGCATACCTTTTTCCTCTGCATGCATTTTCATAGAATTATGATCAGAAAATCTTTAGAAAAATCTGAGTTTGGTGGGAAAAACCATCCTTGTTGATGCTTTACTATACTTCAAGAAGAGTCTGGGAAGAATGGATAAGTCTGAGACCCTTAAAGAGGGATTGTGAAAAACAAACTTTAGTTTATGTTGAGATAAATTGACGTAATAAATTATTAAATCTCTTTTAATAAAATGCTCCCATAATGTAATAGCAGAGATAAGAAATAATGCAGAAGAAAATCAAAGACTCTTGAGAATAGTAAAATTTCTTCTTCTTTAATATTACATAAGCTTTAGCTTTAAAAAAAGAAGTAGAATTCTACTTATACATCAATTTACCCAATATTGCAATTAGTTTCCTCCCCTAAAGCTTATAAACCCCAAGATGTAAAAGTTAAAGGCTTTATTTTTACACTTTGCAACAACAATAATAGTTTTCTTGTGTTTTCACTTTTTCTCTTTGCAGCACCTTTCTGTGGCATATGGAAACACACAAGTAGATGCTTCCTTTATGCAAACACTCTGGAATGTGCACCCCACTTGTTCAGGAAGCAAGATTGAAGAAGGTTTGCTCAGTTATGGTTATGCTACTAGTTGAAGTTACTACTTATTTGCAAGTGTGCACTGTAATTTCTACAGCTAAAAATATATTGTAGTTGCTCTTCAGATTTTAAGGGCTTTGAGTTTTGTATAGTTTCCAATGACAAATCTATTCTAGCCTAATCCTCGCAGAATATTTAGATTCCTGAACTAAAGCAAAGAAGACTATGCATAGTTTATTCTGACTTTACTTACAATGTGAAGATGTACTATAGAACTTCCTGGCTGGCTTGAGCAAGGAAAGAATAGAACCATGAAAAAGAACTTATAGTTCGTTACAAATGAGGTGAAAGAAAGCTTCACATCCCTCCCAGATTCATTTTGACATGGAGATTACTACGTAGAGTATGTGCTTTGAAAGTATTGATTTTTTCACTGAAATCAGGTGTCATTTCCCCTTACTGACCTCAGTAAATAGTGTATGTGACTATCTGGGTAGATTCCCAATGTCATCACTTTGTGTAGGGTACCTAATGAATTTTAAGATTCTTTGATTATGCCTTAACTTTTAATTTTTATTCCTCCCAATAAGAACTATTTCATAAGAGAAAGCAGGTCTTTTCTATTTCCCACTTTCAGGTCAGAGAAATGTATGCCTATCAAAGGACAGTATGTACAATAATTTCTGGTAATGTTATGACATTTTGGATCAAACTGATATATAAAACTTACTTCCTTAATTCCAGGCTGTTCCTCTGAAAACTCAATAGGCACCCATACTCCCATATGCCCTTTATCACATTTAGTAAGCGATTGGTGGAAAGGTGAATGGCGGCATACAATATTTTGCATTTTACATGTCAACATTCAGCATTTAAATAATGTATTTGAAATCAATGAATGGAAACTCAGGGTTGACTAAAAGTGGAAGGAAAAGTGGATACGTCTCATAGATCATTGCCAGCAACATAACATTAATAATATAATTATGAATAATGGAAAAATTTAACAAGTTATTAGATACTGTATGAAGAATAATGCACCAATAAGTTTTTAGCATACAGTTTTGCCAGAAGATTAAAAACAGTAATGCATAACATATTTATAACAATGCCTAAAGACAGTTTGTATTTGCAATACTCATATGATGGCTTGGGGAAAAAGTGAACATTTTTAGCAAGTCTTGGAACACTCTACTGCAATTGGGGATTTGAGGAAAGAGCCAGAAGGAAAAAGGGAAATCAGGAGATGTTGTGAAAGATTGGAAAATGTTGTGTATATTGAAAAAAAGAGTTCTCCCTAAGACTTGTTAGAAACTTCCATTCCATTCATCTAAAAGATAACCAGCTTATTAGTGCGAATATTTTATTGTTTGGCCATCAATTGCATTTTGTATTGCAATTACATTTTTTCATGTTGTAATGTTTCTCTACATAAAAAACTAAAAACCTTTTAGCAAAAAGAAGTGGGGGCAAGAGGGAAAGAGGGGAAAAAAGAAAAGACAAAAAGGGAGATAGGAGGGAGATGTGACGACCACTGTATGCATTCTTCTTGTAAATGACTAAAAATAGTGCCAAAGAAATCAGATCCTTTGACAATGTTCTATTTTCAAATGGAAAGCACCTGCTCTTTTTTAATCCCAGTATGAGTGAAATGTGAAAGCTTTTGCTTCAGAAAGGTTTGCAAAATGTCACCTTTCAACTTGATTCTGACGCTTTCATCACACCCAGAAGCCGATTTCCTCTGCTTCTTCTTCTTCTTCTTCTTTTGGCTTCCTTTGTGTTGAAGTCAAGCCTCATTCTGATAAATTCATATGTGCTTTGAGAATTTTTTTTTTTTTTGCTAATCCTCATATGGCTTTTGTTCTGCATAGGTTTTCCCAATGCAAAACTGTGTGGGACCCAACATGATTCCATGAACTTAGGGGAATTTGCCTGAAACAGTCTGAAAACCTCTGAGAAGTTGCATGGTCTAGTGTTGGGCTTGAATTTCTAATTAGTTTAGTGTTTTGTGTTGACAGCATTATATTCAGATCTGTATTCTTATGTAACATTTGTTTCCAATACATATTAATGGGATTGTTATTCAGCAAGTGAATTTAGAGCAATTTCACCCAGAGATACTGATGAATCATTTTCCTCTTATTTGCAATAAGACAATGCCTTCATTTATCCTGGCCTTTCAAGGTTTAATGGGTTGGAAATGTATGTTCCATTAAAATGTAAATCTATAGAAAAGCCAAGCTTTTTACCTTTCCCTGTTCACCTCTTACCTTATGCAGTATTGATTTTATACAAAGGATTAATTTGATGGAATAGAAATAGTGTCACTTATCAGTCAACAACAATTTGTGCTTGCTTTTTTGGTGGTTTATCATGTACCATTGCCATACACTTAACATTTTTCTATTGCATTTATACATTACAAAGTAACATTTCCAGATTGCTTTAGTTTTTACCAGCCAATTCTCTACCAGAAGAACACAAGACTATAGTGTTCCCTGAAAGTTTCTTCTGCTTTCCAGGCGTGTATTGCTTAGGATTTTAGAAATCTCTTAACACCATTAATATAGTTATCTTCTCTGCATTTATCTAGTCTTCTTTTTAAAGCGTCTAGGAAATTCGCTGTTGTAATAGCACATAGTCTATAAATGATACCTATTATGAAGCGATCTTTACTTTCTGTGTTTCAGAACTGCTGCTCCAAGTTATACACATATCTACAAACATAAACAAACATAAATCACTTATATGTCATCTTTCCTACTTAGAAAAAAGAAGCCACATTCGTCTTGTTCTTTAACAAAATGGTTTGTTTTTTTAAGTCACCATCACCTTTTCTCCTGGATTCCTTCATTTGGCTTTGTTTGTCAGTTGAGACCTTGGAATATGCCACTTGGCCAGATCTTATTGAGCATCAGGGACAATTGGGAGTAAGCAAGTCCCTTAGATAGCTAAGCCCTATTCAAGTGATGACAAACGTTTTTGGCACCGAGTGCCCAAACCTGAACGCAACTGACCAATTGGGCAGTGTGCAGGTGCCTATTTTTGGGGCATTTTCAGGCCGTTTTCAGGTTGTTTTCAGACCATTTTTGGCTTGAAGAACTACGTGAAATTATACCCACAAAGAGGGCTTTGCGTGCTACCTTTGGCACACGTGCCATATGTTCGCCATCCCGGCCCTGTGCCATGCAGATCTTCCTAAACAAGCTTGAATTATACCAGCAGCTTATGGGTAACCAGTGCAGTTTGCATAACAGAAACGTTACATGAGCATACCAAAGTATATACCTTGCCTGCAGCATGTATTCTGAATCAGCTACAGCTTTTGAACGGTCATCTAGGGAGGTCGCATGCAGACTATATTACAGAGATGAGTAAGGCACAAATGAATGTGAAGGGGGGGAAAAAACCTCCACCCAGGAAGGAACACAATTGGAATATTAGATGAATTTGAATAAAAGCCCTCCTGGCTATAGATAGGTCTGCGTTTTGAGCAGGAGTTGTGTGTCCAGGAGGACTTTCAGATTGTACACCAGTTCTGTCTGGGGGATGTGTATTCATTCAGAACTATAGATAAACAATCCATTGTTCAGGAGGAACCCGGAATGCACTGTCTTGTCATAGTTGAGTTCAAGATTGTTCTCCTCCCATTTCATAATCCAACAGCCCTCAGGTGCTGAAACAAACCTCAACAACATCTCTTGATAGACCTGAGGTCAAGATATACAACCGGGTATCCTCAATGTACCCAATGGTAACTGATTCTGCAGTCTCCGATACATGTTAAACAAGAGAGAAAAAGTCTTTGTCCTGTTGTATTAAATAGAAGTATCTCTTGAAGCAGGAAGAGAATTACTACAATACCATTGTCTCCTACTGTTAGTCAGTAAATCAAGCAGGATACCATGATCAATGGTAGGAAACATTGCTTGTTATTTGTTATATGAAAGTCATGCATTCAAGTAATATTGTACTATAGTGCTTTATTCAAAATGTTTCATATACATTTGGGGCTCTTTCACATGGGTTGTTAGCACTAAATCTGTAATTATCATACCGTCTTGTTTAGCAGCTGAACAGATTTGCAATGAAATCTTTTGAGGTAGGCAGGGTTCTGTTTTCAGTAATGATACTCTTCAAAGTTGATGAATAGTGGCATTGACAGAAATCTATAATATGCCAACACCAGCATGGTGACGCAATATTGCATATGTTGTAATTACGTACTTTCATCCTGACCTCTGACACAAATATGTGTGTCACCATTTACATCAGGGGTGGGTTTCAAAACTTTTTACTTTTGGTTCTGTGGGTGTGGCTAGATGGAGGGGCATGTGACTGATTGGGTGTGGCTAACTTGACATCACTCATGCCCATGTCCACTCAGTCATGTGTTCACCACTAGCCACACCCACAGAACCAGCAAAAATTTCTGTTTTGCCAGCAGGGAGGCTGGCAAAGAAGCTTCACTTTCCCCACCACCATGGCTCTCATAGTAAGGAGGCAGGTATGCTGGTCCAGGGCTCGCTTCCCTTATCACTCGCTGCTGCCTGCCCGCTTGCCGTGTTCCCAGGAAGGGCCTCAAGAAGCTTTGCTGAGCCGTCCCAGAGCTGTGCAGAGGCTTCCCTGACCCAGCACTCACATGATAGGCTCAGGCAGCATCTTCTGGGGCTTTTAGGTGAGGGCTTTGCCCCCTGGACAGCCTTTTCAGGAGCATCGCAACTCAGCCTCACCCAGCCTGGCTCCCTTCTGAACTTAGGAAGCGGTGCTTCGCACCCAGCACACCGCAGAAACCCAGACTGGGGCACTTTGTGCGGGTTTGGCTGCAGGAAGACCCTGGCGCCAATTTCTTCAAGCAGGGATCCCCTCAAGTGGGGCCCAAACTGATAATGGGATGGATGGGGGGGCCTCTGACCACCTCCCATCCCGGGGAGCTGCTGCATGCCATTGCAGGTGCCCAGGGCAGCCTCGACCACCACCTTCTTGCTGCCTTCAGCCCCATGCAACTTCTCTGCCACCTCACCGACCTAGGGACACTCTGGCTCCACTGGGCAGCCACTCCTTTGCCAGTTGCAGTTGGCCTTTCGGCAGCCCTGCTTCCTCCTGGTGCCCCTTCCTGGCCAAGAGACCCTCCGGGGCAGCTTCACCACTCTGGCCATGTCTGGGCGGATGCTGGATCTCCAGTGTGATCTACCACATAAAAGAAAGTACATTTCTCGAGGCTGGATTTGTACTTTTCAAAATATATTTTATATACCATAAAGGATACTTCAATTTCATCCCAGTGTGGTCCAACTTCGACCTTCTCAAGATGGCAGTGCAAAACATAAGGGCAGAAGTCACCCAGGTTTCTGTTAAAAGGGGCGCTCCAAAGCTTTGCCACCACTGAGATGGCTCAAGTATTTCCTTGGTCGGCGGTACCACTTCTGGGTTGTGCAGGGTCTCGATTCCTCCCTCTCTCTGGCAATGGCCGCAGCGGGGTTATCTGATGCAGAGCTGCAGGCAGAGATGCTGGCCCTGGGCTACCAGCTGGAGCCAATTATTGATTCCACCCAAAAACTTTATGTCAGCATCTCTTGCGGCTGTGCCCTTCCCTAACCATCCACATGGAGCCTCTGCCAGTGGTGCGCTTCCCATTTTGCATTGCTTTTCCTGCCACTGTGGCTCTCAGAGGAAGGAGGCAAGGATGTTGGCCTGGGGCTCACTACCGTTTGCCACTGCTGCCCCTGTGTTGGAGACTGGACTGGGCCCAGCCACCCGGCCACTTGCCCACTCACTCACCGCTTTTCTGGCTGGCTGCCCAGCTGCCAAGACAGGGCCCGAGCTGGCAGAGAGGGGGATGCAGTTCCTTGGCTTGTCCCGGCTGCCGCTGAGTCCATTGCCCTCTACTCCCACCGCCACCCTCTCCAGCATGCGAAGCTTGCCAGTCTGCAATGATGTGGCAACTTTGGGAGACGCTGGCTGGTGGGGAGGGGGGGGCTAGGCTAGCACAAATGCTGCTTACCTGTGTGTAGGCAGGAGGAGGCGGTTGTGTGGATGCATGTGGTGAAGGTGAGGCAGGAAGGGCATCTGGTTTGGGGACATGGCCAGCCAACCGTCACTACCAGTTTGGCAACCCATGCCCAATTACCACTACCAGTTCTCCCTAACCAGTCCGAACCGGGAGTAATCCACCTCTAATTTACATGATAATACCAACACACATGATTCATCATTTCCTCTCCTTGAAGCTGCCCATGACAAGTAAGATTATATGATGGTGGACCACCATGATTATGATTACTTATGATTATAACTGGTCTATTTTCTAGTTGGTGAGAACTCTTATCTCACTCTCTACAGCCTGACTTCAGTTGACACTGCATTTTGTTTTCCAATTGTTAAATTGGATTGGTAGCTTCGTCATCTCAAAAATCCCTTTTCTTTGCCCACTTCCTTTCACAACAGTAACTATTCCAACATCTACTTGGATATTTTTTGTATGACTTGAATTATATGGCATCCTGTTGATTCTAATTTAAAATGCAGTCAATATCAACTTGACTTCTTTTGATTTACAGATTCTTGCAGTAGTTACCAGCAATAGGGTGAATTTGACAAACATTTAGTCTCTCCCTTCCCCTCAGGAGACCTCAGGTTGTACAAAATGTCAAATTAATGCTGACATTTTTTTCCCCAAGAGATTTCCTTATGGATGGAATATTGACAATTTTTATTTCCTTTTTGTAGGAAGTAGGTATTAAACAAATTTCAATTATATCCATTTCATTTTATGTTCAATACAGTACAATATGTACATATTGCATCAAATAATCTGTTTTTGGAACTAATACTTTGAAACCACCTTATTACAATTAAAGCATACAGTAGATCAAGTAGGTTTGTTGAGCCCATGTGAAAATATGTGTGGCTAATGAAAAACAGCAACAAAAACATCTGAACTATTCCTGGGGAAATGATCACAGGAATTAAACATCAGTAAGTTTTATTCCTGTTATTTTATAGGTGATTTGCTTAAGACATATTGGTAGACTCGCAACTGAGCGGGCATTGGAAAGAGAAAATAACCTACACCTTTTAGATACTAATGCAAGGTAGATATACTTCCATTTCCAGATACATATTGTTAAAATGCTGTCCAAGTTAATTATTTTCTCTTCCTCTAGGATACCTACTTGGTGGTCACGTATTACGTTTGTTCCATGGCCATGATGAATGTTTGACCATTGCGTCTACAGAACAGAATGATTCCCCACATAAGTGAGTTGCACTACAGATTATGCATATTTTCCATCTTTAATTTCAGATGTAAATCCAAACAGTCTTCATTCTAAACAATGAACAAGCACATGACAAATATCAGATTGATTTTTGTTGCCATTCTTCTGTTGATGTAAAATAATCCAGACTTTTCCTATAATTATATCTAGCCAGTATAATTCAAGTTAGAGGCACTAATATAACTGGCATCTCTCCCATCCATCCATCCACCCACCCACCCATCCATCCATCCATCCATCCATCCATCCATCCATCCATCTATCTATCTATCATCTATCTCTGTCCTAAAAAAAGCACGAATTAGCATCACGTGGTCCAATTAAATATATAAAAAATGTCTCCCATTATTTACTCAGCACTACATTCTATAGGCATGTTTTTCATAAGTAAGAACCTTCAAGTATCCTTAAAATAACATCACTGTTTACTGTTAAAAGATGAGAATACTTGGCATTGAAGATTAGCACTGTTGGTCCTGTATCAATAGTCACATCACATGCCAAGTGCCCTCTGGCTACGCTGCATCTTGTCCTTGTTGCTTGTTCAACTGTCTGTAAAGATATGAACATAATAGCAGTGAGGCAAAACAGCTGCATCTTGCCCTTTTTGTGCAAGAAATAAAGCAAATAGAATAAAGCACTGATGGAAGCAAAGGGAAAGTTAGCAAAGGGCATTGTGTGACAGACATAAAAAAAACTGGAGCAAATTTTTATAGTTAACTGCTATTGCAAACTAAGATTGTTTAATTTTAGATAAGTGGTATTTGCCAATTTGTAGTTGCTGCATTTCAAAATTGTACCTAGCAGAATTATATATAATATTGTGTTCCACAAACTTTGCAAAGGACACTCAGCTAAAAGTTCAGATTTCGAAACTAAAAAACAGTTTACCTTCTGCATGTTGATTAATAACTGAAGATGTATTTAATCTTGATGGAATGGATGAAAATATGCTTAGGTAAGATCAAACGGTCTTACTGACTCTTCCTAGCTTTGTCATGAAAACTCCTGAGCAGATGGTTGGTCTCCCTGTTGGGATGTCTATCTGGTTTGTTTGGCTATGACAAGATGTCTGTTGATGGCATAATTGAAAGCATAACTGGATCAGTTCTGTCTTTACTGATATAGCACAACTTTGATCACGAATAAGGTTTCTTGTATTTGGGAAGAGTTTTATACTATATGACTGTATGTTCTATGTACCTTCCTGACAGGTTTGGCCTGGGGCTATTTCTCAGCGTCTTTGGGAATGAAATGGAGTTGTGATTATTGGCTCCTGAAGTAGAAGAGGTGGTGGGATGGATTTATTGTGATTATGGATGCTTATTGTGCAGAATGTGTAGGGTTTTATTTACCAATGGTATTATTATTGTTTATATTGTTATTATTTGCTGTTTTAATCTTAGTTACTAGAAGAAAGAATTATAGACTGTTCAGAGTCTGGTCAACTAGAGTTGCACAGAGTCTAAATAAACAAACAAAACCCTTAATAAAATGGATTTTATTTTGGAAATGTGCATCGTTTTATTCTTTTTCACACATTTTTCAGTGTTGCATTAAAAAATCTTGTACAATTGTAAAAGATTACAAAGGCAATTTCACGGGGAAAAGTGCCAACATAAAAGGATAATATGATTAACCTTAATTCTAAAATCACCATGTTTCTCCTAAATATCTGATCATTAAAATCTGGAAACTAATGGGAATATCAATGATTTCAAATGCTTTATTAATAAAAAAGAATTTGAGGTTTAGGCGATTCATGTCCCACTGCACTCCTAATTTCTTAAATAAGATTACAAGAGATCCAGTTTCGATTTATTAATGATTGAATTATTTTACAGTTGTTCAGTTTATATAGCAAAATCTAATTCTGAATCTTACTGAAAGAAGTTGTCAATTATTACAGAAAAAGCTTCAATTTCCAAATGCTGTGTATATTTCAGTCACAGATTATAATTCTGCATACATTTAATAACGCTAAATCTCCCATGCAGTGCATCTCAGTATGTGTAATCTTTTTCTAGGAGGGTCTTTTATGAAGCTGGGGGAGCTGGAGTCCGTGCAAGATCACTATGGAGAGTAGAACCTCTTCGAATAAGGTGTTGTGATTTTACGTTATATTCCTGGTTTTTGCATTATGCTGTCCTATATAATAGAATATACAGTATTTTGGACTGGGAAATCCAGCAGACTTTCTTGTCTACCAATTTACAGATTGATAGGCAGAAATCAGAAAGAAATTTGCTACTTCCTGTTTTTGTTGTGTAGTATTTCTTTTTAGACTTAAATATTTCAGTTGCTCCAATTTTCTCCTTTTAAATTCCTTATTTTATTCTCACCAAGCCTCCTTGTGGATGCTCCTTTCCAACACTGAGGTATCCAATATTAGGAAAATCATCCCGAGTGGCCAGAATGACAGACAGAAATGGGTTTATTTGTTTGTTGCAATTGGATCCTTCCTTAAAAGTTGACCTATGTTGATTGTGTGTGTGTATTATGTCTTATGGGATGCTGTTTCGGGGCCATAGGATTAAAGCCTTAGAGATAACTACTGAATTTAGATGGTAGGTTAATGATGACCCTGAAAGTTATTACCGTAATAGTTTGCACCTCAATTTCTGAAGGAAAAGAAAAATGGAAGGCACTTAACATGGTAAGAAATAAGCATAGAAAATTCCAACTATCTAGGAAAATAATGAATGTGAATGTGAGTTAATTTGTAATACTGTTATGAGACTTTGTTGAATTTATTAAAAGATGCCCCTAAGAAAGATCTTGGGCTGAAATAAATTAAAGTTTAACCAAATAAAACAAATAAATGAAAGGTTTTTTTCATTTTAATGATAGAATTAAGCCTGCACTTAGTGCATGAAAATGAATATCTCCTAAATATAGAATAGAATAGAATAGAATAACAGAGTTGGAAGAGACCTTGTAGGTCATCTAGTCCAACCCCTTGCTTAAGCAGGAGATCCTATACTGTATCTGACAAATGGCTGTCCAGTCTCTTCTTGAAAGCTTCTAGTGATGAAGCACCACAGCTTCTGTTCCATTGGTAAATAAATACATAGGTAAATAAATACTTAGAATAGTCCATGTAAACCATAAACTAAATGTTCTTTAAACAATTTTTAAGCTGGAGTGGAAGTTATATTCGCTGGGGACAACCATTTCGCCTTCGACATATTACAACAGGACAGTTTTTAGCACTGACAGAAGACCTGGGTCTTGTTTTGTTAGACAGAGAAAAGGCTGACACAAAATCAACTTCCTTTTGTTTTAGAGCATCCAAGGTAAGTAATATTTTTACATTAAATGAATGTGGAAAGAACACAAATGCTCTACCTAAATCAAGTCTATCACATAGCAGAAATGAATAAATGTCAACAAATTACGCTGAAGAAAATATGTTGGGAGAACATAAAACTGCTCAAAGAAAATTTAGACATCAAAGAAGATTTAGGGGCACCTCACTGATGTATCTGTTTGCTCTCTAAATTGACTTGTTGCACCTTTCAGTTTATTATGATTGAATTTCACCTACTTTTTGCACATCTACATTTTTGTTTTTGTTTTTTTGTATAAAGTTTTTTTTTCATTTCATAACATATAACCATATGTATACTATTACACAGCCAACATCGTATTATATTATTAAATGTTTACATCAATTCATCTTACCATCAACTCCCCAAAACAATTATTGGCCCTTCTGCTCTCCTTACACCATATTTGTACTTTATCCATCACTTTCTTCTCCCTCTCTTCTTCTCCTATCTCCTTTCTTCCCTCTGTTGTCCTTCTCTTCTCTACTTCCCCTTCCTCTCTCCTCTTCTCTTCCCTTTCCACTCCTTTTTTCTCTCTTCCTCTCCTCCCTTGCCCTTTCTCCTATCCCTCTCTTCTTCCCTTACCTTTCTACTCTACTTCATACTCTTCATCTCATTTACTTGGTATATTTCAGCTTCTGAGCAAGCTCCATTTGATGTTGATGGTATTTATAATTCCTTTTCAGTATACATATTTAATTTTAACATATATCTTCCTCCTTTTTTTTAAAGAGAGAGAGAGAAAAGTATACATATATAATAATTGTACTTTTAAACCACCACCACCCAGCCTAATTTTGGACGAGATTTAGACGTGGTTACAATTCCCACCTATTCTCATCATATTTATATAATTATGCATCCTTACATTATGCATCTGTCTTTAAATCTCAATAGTTTCCCATTGTAAGTATATTTCATGTTCCCTCTCCATTTTTCCATCTCTTGGTTTAGGTTACCCTTAATTGTCTATAAATAACAATCCTTGCTGTTCAATGTTCATTACAATTCCCTTAATCTACTATATAGAATACCAAGCAGTACAAATCTCATTTTGTTCATCACTTAGAAGTTCTATATATGTCCATATTTTGTATATTTTAATCCATACTTAATTGTCCTTCAATTGTCATATTCAATCAATTAGCAACTCAGTTTAATTGTCATGTATAAAAGTGAATCACAAACCTCTGATTTACAATCTCCCCATATCAGTTTCATATTTGTCCATATTCCATATATTTTAACCTTTATTTAACCTTAATTATCTCTCCATTATCATATTGAATCAATTAGCAACACAATTTTATTGTCATATTTAGGAGTAAACCCTTTATCTCAGCTTTATATTTCCCCATATAACAATTTCTAATTGTCTGTTTTTTTTCTAGTAAGTCTTTTGTCCCACCTCTCTATTCTTGCCTTCTCCTTTTTCTTTGTTTTGACACGTCTACCCTCTTCAATTTTCCTCAAGCCACGGTCAAAAAAATCTTTTATATTTCCCTTTGTTGGGCCGTAACCTTCTTCTTCAGTTTTCCCTATGCCACTATGAGCCTTTATAAAATATTTTGTCTAGTTTTTATTTCCTTTTGTTGGGACACATCTCCACTTTTCAATTTTCCCTATACCACTGCCAAACCGAAAGATATTTTTTGTCTGCTTTTTATTTCCCACCGTTTCTACTCCTTCATTATCTCTCCCCCCTTCTTCCTTTCCTTCTTCCTTAAATTCCTGCTTCTCTGGGTTCAGAATTCTATTTAGGCTTGATTTTAATTATTTATGCATATTTTTTATAATTTCACGTAATTCTTCAAATTCCCACCTCTCCATAATGTCCAGTTCCAAGGCTACAGTTAATTACACAGTTCGTATTTCAGAGTTCTGGTCCACCTTAAATTTTTCTAATTCAGCTGCTATGTAGAAGAGCGAGTCATCCTGGTCTTTTGTTCTTCCTTAATGTCCAGTTCCAAAATTGCAGTTAGTTATACAGTTCTTATTTCAAAGTTCTGGTCCACCTTAAATTTAGCTAATGTGAGAAGGGAAGAGAAGCTGGATCTTTTGCAAAGAAAAAAAACCTTCGTGTTTTCCCAGTTCTTGATTTTATTATTATTTTTTCCATTGCTACCTTCCACCTCTCATTGGTTATGATTGCTCAAAACACATTAATTGGAACAAAAACTTGCATACAGCCAAACTTGGGTATGTTCCTCTTCGTCTCCTGCTTTTCCAAGTTCTGATTTATGGCAGGTGGTTAATTGAATCTCCCACACAGGCAAGATTAGGTTATCAGTTGTCAGTGAGAAAATCATGCTTTTTCCTTGATTTTTCTTCCTTGTTGCATTCCACATCTCATTAACTGGAGTTGCTTAAGATATATTAGTTAGAAGAAATGTGGACGAAGTAAATCACCTCAGAATGTTTAGTTTCTACTTCAAATCCAAAACCAAATTTAGAGTTTGTATTTGAGTGGGTTCGTCAGTGCTCTGCTTTCTCCCTTTCTGTCCAAATTGTTTCAAACAAATGGCTTTTTTTTTGGGGGGGGGGTAGTTTTTCAACCCTCCATTTTCCCTTTCTTTCTTTCCTTTTGCCAAAATCCAGATCTGTCTATTAATATTATTTGTACTCTCAAAATTCTTTGCCTTTTCCAAGCTTTGATTTATGACTGTGGGTTAGATGAATCTTCTTACCAGTCTTTCATCTCGACCTAATGCTCCTGTTCAATTGCTTTGTCTGGAAGCCAGCTTCTTGTGCAGCCATGTTGCCATGCTGCCGTCCCTATTCCAATTCAGAAGGCAAATCTCCAACCTGCGAGGGACCTGTTGCCTCCCTCTGGGTCTGATGAGATACTGCTCCTTCTTCACTTCCCCCACCCTCACGGGGGAGGGGTCTGATCCAAAAAGGATGTCGGAATTGGTTTGTCAGACAGAGTTCATGTGAGACTCTTCAGACCCCGCTCGTCTGTCCATCTGGAGAACTTCCGGTCGAATCTGGTCACATTTACATTTTTGTAAGTGTGCAAAAAAATAGGAAAACATTCAATCATAATAAGCATTGGTCATTTTTATGGTGCTTTTCTATTGGATCTCATTTCTAAGTAACCACTACTTATTTTATTTATTTATTTGAACAAAAACAAGAAACAAGTAATGAAATCAGAAAAAGATGGGAAGAGGTTACAAGCTGCACCATATCAAAGCTCCTTGAAATGCTTATTGGGACATAAGGATATCGTTATTGAACACATGGGTAGCAATCACGCTAACTACAAGCTTTACCTTGTTCTTCTCTTCTTTGGCCCTTCCCTCACAGTTAATGCTGAATATATTGTACTATAGGAAATAAGACATTGCTGAGAAATTATAGTTCCATTTGACCAATTCAGAGAATCTAAACATTTGTATAGAGTGCCAGTTTGGTACAATGATTAAAGGTATCAGGCTAGAAATTGGTACACCATGATTTTTAGTCCTGCCTTAGCCATGATGGCACCTCAGTGTTTGTGGGCCAGTCATTCTCTTCAGCCCAAAGAAGAAACTGTTCCAAAATGCTGCAGGCAATTGTTAGGAATCAATACATACTTTATGACTAAATGTAAATAAATGATCTTGACAGACATTCAGAAGTATATTCATTCTTCTTTAAAATATACTACACTAAAGTTTACTTCTCTACATAATCTTTTTTTCTGGATTGAAATAATATATACGAGAAATCATTGCCAGGATATTTCTCTTGCTTACTATTCAACTTAAAAGCAGCAGCCAGCAAGCAGTAAAGATGTAACAGCATTTTCCATTTCTCCGCTTTCTCAATTTAATCTATAGATAGCTTTCTTCCGCATTCTAACATCTCTTTTTAACTGAACTTTTTGTATTTTCAAATACACTTAATAAAACTCATCAGCAAAGAACCGATAGTACTATATGTTAAGTGACAGAAACGTACACTATGTACTGAGAATGTGAAAAAAAAAATTAGTTTTGTATTTATGAGATTGAAAAAGCTGATTAGAGTGTGAACATTCAAGTTGCAAAACACTATTTTTGCAGAGGAATCTATTTTTCCTTATTGTTAATATTCCCTAAAGCTGAATACCTAGAATTCATTGTTGAATATTGTCTGCTACTAGATAGTCTAGATCAGTGTTTCTCAACCTTGGCAACTTGAAGATGTCCGGACTTCAACTCCCAGCATTCGCTGGCTGGGGAATTCTGGGAGTTGAAGTCCGGACATCTTCAAGTTGCCAAGGTTGAGAAACACTGGTCTAGATAGAGTTGCACACTTTATTTCATATAGCAGTCCTCCATCTCTGAGAACTGACATATTTTTTCTCTGCTATTGACAGGATAACAGCTTCCATAAGGAGTAAATTGAAATTCCACTTTATCTTATGACAGAATTATCTATACATATTTAAATTGACACTGAAATTTGACAGCCGTAATCCACAAGCGTAAAATATGAAAACAGGACATGGAATTGGGAGAAAGTAATTCTACTTGTATGCCTGGAATACACAAAAGAGGAGGCCTTTTATTTTATTTTCAATAGAAGTTGGAGGATGCTGAGCCTATATTTAAGATCTGGAGAAAGATGGGAAAGTGATAGTTCAAGTTTGCCTTGCTGGTTCCAGCAGTCGATTTCAATGCAACTGAGAAATTGGTGTTCCAATTATAGGTATAGGTAGTCCTCGACTTACAGCAGTTCAATTAGTGATTGTTTGAAGTTACAGCAGTACTGAAATAAGTGACTGACGACCATTTTTCCCACTTATCGCTGTTGAAACTGTTGTCCCCAAGGACACATGATCAAACTTTGGATGCTTGGCAACTGAGTCATATTTATAATGTTGCAGTGTCCTGGGGTCATATGATCACGTTTTTTCAATGTGCTGATAAGCAAAATCAATCTGGAAACAAGATTCAATTAATAACTACATTTTAACAATTGTAATGATTCACTTAACTGTGATGATAAAAGTTGTAAAATGGGACAAAATTCACTAAACAACTGTCTCGTTTAACAACATAAATGTTGGCTCAATTGTGGTTGTAAGTCAAGGACTACAGTAACCTCTTCCATGACCTCCAGAGAGAGGAAGGTTTGTTGCTGTTGAATTCTAGAGTGGTTTTTCACAAAGTCACAACTACCTAAGTACGCAGTGATTGTTTTTATCAATCACTGATATAAAAATCGTTCATGGAGTAAAAAATTATATATCTTACCTTTCCTCACTTATGCACATAACTTAGGGCAACTAACAATTGAAGTTAATAGAAACACAATCATATTCAAAATGTTAAGAAGCACAACCTAGACAGCATGATAAAAAAAACTTCTCTGATCAATAAACACATGTCTGAATGTACAAAAATTATATATCAACTTAAATGAGGTGTTAGCATACGACACTGATCTAGGTATTTTTTTGGGGGGGCTAAGAATTTATATAATTTTGGTGCTGCCCAAAAAAAGATATTTTTCTGATATGCACAATTGTTATCAATTATTAATAATTTGCTAGTTTTATTCTTTTTCACCCCTGTTGCATAAAGGAAAAACTGGATTCTGCTCACAAACGTGATATAGAGGGCATGGGATTCCCTGAAATAAAGTACGGCGATTCTGTTTGTTTTGTGCAGCATGTAGCTAGCACTTTGTGGCTGACATACAAAGCACAGGATGCTAAAACATCACGTTTAGGACCACTGAAAAGAAAGGTAAAGAGAAAATTTGTATTTTTATTCCGTCATCTGCGATTGTGAATAACTTGCACATGTGAATGTGCGGAAGCTCATACAGCCAGAAAATATTGCACAGTATTTAATTGTCTGCACTGTTGCCTATAAAGATGCAGTGTGAACAGTTTTGGGACATGAGGCTTTTGAGAGTTGCTCACTTGGGCTCAGTTTGTCTCTCTCTCTCTGTGTGTGTGTACACAAATAGGCAGGCAGTACCATCTGTTCTAGCTATTATGGATATTAATTAGTTTGCCCCACTGGTCCTTTTTGTTGAGACATATAGACTCAAGGAATTGCATTAGTCTTCTTAAGACCCATTAACAATAGGTGCTTCAGAGCTGGAGTTTACTTTCCAAATTCTGTGTTCGGTCTCCTGTATTCTTTTTAATACTCCCAGGTATATCATATTTTCATATGAGAAACAGGAAAGCATTCTGATTTCTATAAAGCCCATGGATTAATTCTATAATTTCATCTCTTAACTTATTTGGGTTGAACTGAGATACAGTATCTCATTCTCTTTATCGAGGATAAGAATATAGGGAACAAGCTGCATGCCTTTACAAGACATGCCTGATGTAGCAGAACATTTCATGGTTAGTTAATTCTTTCTTTCTTTCTTTCTTTCTTTCTTTTTTTCTTTCTTATTAATATATTTATTTATTACATTTATGTGGACATCCATCTCACAGAAGTGACTTCCCCTCAATTTAAATCAGGGAAGTATGATTTCAATGGTATCTTCTAATCGTAGAATAGGACACAACAGATCTACCCTGGTTTGTAAAGATTGCTCATGCCACAGTTTGTTCATTTGGATATCTCAGCAAAATGGGGCCTGACAAATTAGAACACATAAAGAGTGGGGGCCAGTAGCTTTATTCCCACACAGCTACCATGACCTTATGTCCTTTATTTCAGAAAGCTGTCTTTTAGATTCCATTTTTCAAAAACTCACTTTTGTCCTTCATTTTGGTCATTTCACTTTAGCATGGTAGATGGTACAACTTAATGGACAGTCTTTCACATTCATGTAAAAAATATGGAAATGTATTGTCTTTTTAAAACAAATTTATATATACTGCTTGATTTTAGCTATTTTTATCAACATATTCATTTCCTTTTCTTGGTTTTGCTCATGA
This sequence comes from Thamnophis sirtalis, assembly GCF_051295495.1. Lineage (NCBI taxonomy): Eukaryota > Metazoa > Chordata > Lepidosauria > Squamata > Natricidae > Thamnophis > Thamnophis sirtalis. The sequence continues at coordinate 116,466,780 of NW_028261381.1, read as the reverse complement.
TTTTTCTTTTCTAAAGCAAAGTTATAAATGTAAATATTTTTTTGTTCTTAACCACTTTCAGATTTGCTCCTTTTTCAGGCTTGTCCTTTATTTTTTTCCTAAGATAATATATCAACCATATACATACACTGTTCTACACTTCTGCTCTTGCTATTTTTCTCAGCTACATCTTATAGCATATTATCTAAAATCCAACTGGGACATATTATCTGAAATTAAAAAGAACACCAGCAAATTAAAATTGCACATTCCTCCCAATCTCACACACTATCATTAGCAAACTGCATAGTAATATTTGAGACCATAATTGAAAACATACAGGGAGTCCTTGACCTACAGCCACAATTGAACCCCAGTTTTCTGTTGTTAAGCACAGCAGTTGTAAAGTGAGTTGTGCCCCATTTTCTGATCACATGAGTCTGTGCAAATGTCGTAAACACAAGCCAGTGGCCAAGCGCCTGAATTTTGATCACTTGATCATGGGAATGCTACAATGTTCCTAAGTGTGAAAATCAGTCGTAAGTTACATTTTTCAGTGCCATTTTAACTTCAAATGCACACTAAACAAATGATTGTATTTTAAAATATTACTTTGATCATTTATTTCAGGTTATATTACACCAAGAAGGGCACACAGATGATGGACTCTCCTTGCAAAGGTGTCAACACGAAGAATCCCAGGCTGCTAGAATTATTCTCAATACCACAAAATTATTCAGTCAGTTTATAAGGTATAGTTTCTTAATATAATAATTAATAATTAGCATTTATAACATTTATAGTTGAATCATACCAGAATCCATATGGAAATACATTCTGTTGATATTGGACTGTAATTTATTATTGTTGAAGATTAATTTTTAAATACATCAAATGAAATTTGCAAAAAAATTGCAGCACAGTTCTTTAACAATAAATCATCTTGATACACGAATATGCTTCCACCGATAGAAGATAATGGTGTATTGAGATACAAAACCTAATCTTGATATTAACAGTTTTTTTCAAATGTATTTCAAATATTCACTACACTAGCAATCCCCAACCTTTTTGGCTCCATAGAGGAAGAGGGGATGGCTTAAGTGCACATAGCCTAATCCCATGCATGCGCAAATAAAACTTTGTGCACTCGCCCACTGCTTGTGTGGCCCAGGGGTTGGGGATTCCTGCGCTATATCTTAGAAAATCACCTTTGCTAAGAGTCTTCAGCAGTTCAGTCTACAGAAAACCTACAAAGCTATTTTAGCAGGATGATTTCACTGACCATTGTTTGTTCCAACATTTACCATAGGTGTCCTCCAGCTGTATGGGGACCCCTCACTCCCTGAATTCCGGTCAGCACGGCTATATATAACCCCAAGGAAGCAGGTTGGAAAATGCTGCTCTAGACTAGCCTCTCTAACCTCTTCCTTCTCCATTCTTACCATACTCTCAGACTTTAGAATGTAGTGACAGAAAATTCCCCTCCCTCCTTCAAAATATGCATTGGTTGTGTTATACTGATTGTGCTATTCAGACTGGAGCCATTCTTCTTACACAGGCTGAGATTTCTTCTTGCATAAGCTGTAATAACACGTTTGCGTGAACGAAAGTTACTTTAAAAAAAATCTGTTTGAGTGATATTCCTTCTCTTCATCCTATGGAACAAATCTTGGTATTTCACAACACTCTATATTGAAAAGTTAGCATTTCCTTCCCCATGACTTTTATCATATAGACATGCATATGATATTCTTAGGACATAGATTGACCAGTTTTGCTGTTTTTTGTATGCAACTCTATCAGCTTGTTAAATTCTGCATCTATGGATCATGTGATACAAAACATTCTATGTGTAAGAAAAACTATATAATAGTAATAATTGTATTCTGATTATTGTTTTGATTCTAGTAATGTATTCTTTTTTATAACTTTGCTTTATCTTTTGATTCACAGTGGAAACAACAGTGTTACAACTCCCATCACTCTTCCCATTGAAGAAGTAGTTCAGACTCTCCAAGATTTAATTACATATTTTCTACCTCCAGAGGAGGAGCTAGAACATGAGGATAAACAAAACAAACTTCGTTCCCTTAAAAATAGACAAAATCTATTCAAAGAGGAGGTAGAAAAGACTATGTTTAGAGTGTTTTCGTTTAATCGGGTGTTGGGATCGATAGTCAAGTGTACATATGATTCGCCTTTCAAAGATGCTTTAAATAACCATTATTTGTATTTGTATTTTATTATTTGTATTTTATTAAATTTATATGCCGCCCTTTTCCCTGGGGGGGACTCAGGGCAGCTCACAACTTAAAAAGGGGGAAGGGGGAAAAAACAAACTTTGACATATAAAACAATACAAATTTAAGAACACAACATTCATACATTATTATTATACTCTGAAAAACTCAGTCTTAGAATCTTGGTTATATTAATCCTTTTGAAGGTGAGATCCAAACGGGACCTTGGGAAGATGATTCCACAATTGTGGAATGGGAAGGGGTCACAAGGATCACCTAGGTTAAAAAAAACACTGGCCTAGTCCATTACAGAATACAATTATGCTTCAGGTTTTCTGAAAAGATCAGATGGTTTGCTCCACAGAATGCTAGTTTCTTTTTTCTGAGCTGTCATAGACAATTGATAACTTAGATCAGGGGTGTCAAACTCCAGGCCTGGGGGCCGGATCTGGTCCAGAGGGTGCTTAGATCTCGCCCAGAGGGTGCTTAGATATGGCCTGAGGGGCTGCCCTGGAAACAACAATGGACTGGCAGTGCCCCTGCCAGCAAAAATTGAGCTCAGGAGGGCTATGGGCAGCTCCATTTTCACTGGCAAAGGGTTGCACAAAGTCTTCACAGCCAAAAACAAAGCTTGGGAGTCCGTTTTTGCTGGCAGACCACTCGGGCCACTACAGGTGTGCCTGACACGGGTGACGTTGAGCTGGCCATGTCCATCTTGGGCTCTGAAGTCAAACACAATCCTGATGCGGCCCTCAATGAAAGCGAGTTTGACACCCCTGGCTTAGAGGAATATGAAGCATCATATATAAGCCTTTATTTAAAAAAGGGCTGGCCGATGAGATATAATTTTGGATTTTCTGTATTAAATCAACTGTAGAGTTTCCTGACTGAGGGATTAAATCTTCTCCTTTGCAGTTCACAGAAATAACTAATAATTTTAAAACTGATTTTAACAAATTGAAAAAAATGATGTTCTGGATGGATATAGTTCTTGTTCCCATCTGGTTTTCATCATTTTTGCTGACAATTGGGTGGCATATAAATTTAATACATTATTATTATAATTATATAATTAATTATCTTTTCACACAACCCATACTTTATTGCTGTTTTATTATCAATAATAGTCATAATATTCTTTAGAGCATATTTGTGTTCTACTGTTTGTAGTATTCATTAAGCAAAATTATTATATAAATTTAATCTTTTAAAGACATTAAAAATAAGGCATGATAACATAATACAGAAGAAAACAACAAACACATACATTTAGAGTCACAAATGTATCAGTAAAAGTAACAAGACCAATAAGATCATTCCAAAGAATATAGGTAAAAATATCATAAATGAATGATTCCAAAGACTGGAACACCTAGTCTGTTATCTATGTAAGAATCAACAAGAAAATATTTCTGAAGGAGATGATTTTGGAGGTGTGAAGCCAAGAAAAAGAAAAGGCCCTGTCCCTGGTGGAGTAATTTCTGATAAAACAAAGAGCAGAGCTTCTGATGCGATCCTAATCCTTGAACAGGAACGTTATAACATGGATAATGGATTGCAAAGCATTTGCAAAGGGTTTGGAAGTCAATACTAGCCCCCTAATTGGACTTGCAATTGAAAAGGCAACCAGTGTAATCAGTGCAAAATAGAAGTAATGTGATTAGACAATCTAGTTGCCAGAGATGTTCTCATTACTGCATACATTCTACCAATAGTTGATTTCCAAACTGAGTTTCAGGGTAGGTGTATGCAGCAATCCAATTTGCTAATGGAGGCAGCGGGATGATTTTCTATTGGGGAAGTGGCTCTTGGGAAGAATGAAAGCTTTCCTTTCTCTAATGCTATGACCCTGGTCCAGATGAGACCTTTATGACTGCTTTAAGCAAAATGATAGTTACAATGGTTGATTTTGTATTTTTGAAATCTATCTTCTCCCACATGTACAGCTAGTTATTTTCTTTCTGGGAAGAAAATTTATTATACTTAATATTTTATAGTTCAATACTGTATTTGAATAATATTTTATAGTTCAATACTGTATTTGAATTGCTTGTTTAGACATTTAAAATGTAAAGGAATATATACGTGAAGATACAAAGAGTGTTTCTAATTATGTGTTTGCAGGGGATGCTGGCATTGGTTCTGAACTGCATTGATCGATTAAATGTATACTACAGTACCGCTCATTTTACAGGAGTTGGTAGAGAAGAAAATAGCGCAGCATGGAAAGAAATTCTGAATCTTCTTTACAAGTTATTAGGTGAGTTATACAGTGTAAACAAATATATGTTGAAGTAAGTCATGCAGAGTTCAATAAGATTTTGGAGAAAATTTTGAATTAAATCTAAATCAGAGGAGCTGAATAATTTTCCCCATAATGAACAACACATTAAAACCAACTCTAAAACTAAATCAATATGTTGTTAGATGATACATTGCAATTTATGTCCTGGTTATGTTAATAAAATATTTTAATAATGTACTTTACAATTTGTAAATGTGGTTCTCGATAGAAGAGAATATTTGTAGTTCAGAGTTGAATTGGTGCTCTCTGAGCTTGGTTGTTTTCTTGCAGATGTTTCATTACCAAACTAGGTAATGTCATCAGTGCTAAATGTGGTTTCCTTTTATGATTCAGAAATGTATGTGTGTACAGCAAAAATAATAATAATAATAATAATAACCCCAGAGAAGAAGACTAATTTGAAGACAAATTAGAAAGATACCAGGCCACATTCTTAAATGCCCTGCTTTCAGTTTCATATTTTTCTTAACTGTTATTACCATTCCCTTTCTGAAGTTTAGTAATAATTAACAAATGTATTAAATGTGGGTAACTCTCATCTCCTATTGAAGATTGCTGAATTTTTCATTGACATCTACTTTAGCAATGCAGAAATTGCTGAATAATATTTTTTTCTTCAAATAGGTGAACCTAAGAACTGTTAGCCTTTTTTCTGTAACTGTATGAACTCTTTATCAGTGGAAGTTTATGAATGTTAGATACAGTTTTGAAAACAAACTATTTTATTTGTAGATTTGATTGTGCTTTTTGAAAACTCAGTTGATTAATAAATTCTTATATAAATAAATATGCTCTGATGTACAAATGTATAGAAAAATAAATTCTTGATTAGATCATTTTTAAAAATAATGTACATGTATTGAAATTCATTCTTTATTCATTGATTATAGAATTAAGAATTATTGAGTTTTACATTTATAACTAGCAGTAATTGGAAGCCACTGCATTTTTAATGACTTTTACAAATAGTTTTGTGTGATTAAATCCAGAACAATGTAACAATGAATTTAGAGCTGAAGATGATGGGTTAATGGTATCAAATGTTTATCCAGTGTCAGAAATATTGAATGTCTACTGGAACAGTAATAATCATATGCCTAGTGAAGGTACCAGTAAACTATATTCCTTTTATATCTAGAATATACAGAAAACCATATAATGGATATATCCTGAATATCAACATGTAGTTGATGGAGACATATTTTATATTTTGGTTTTATTCTAAAATAATTGTATCTATAGTTAACTGATCATCCCAAATCTATCTTTCAGCTGCTCTCATTTGTGGTAACAGAAACAATTGTGCCCAGTTTTCCAATAATCTTGATTGGTTGATTAGTAAATTGGACAGACTAGAGTCTTCTTCAGGTGAGATATACCAGTCTACTTTTCTATAACCTAAAAAAAGGCTGTTAACTCTAATTATAGTTTTTCATTCAAGAATTCCCCATACTATCCATCCTGTTTTCAAGGAACAGTTATCTAACACATTAATTCCTATAATGATATAATGCATTGAGGTATCCTGTTTCCTTGAAAATAAGACCTCCCCAGATAATAAGCCCAATTGGGCTTTTGAGCACATGCGCTAAAATAAGCTCTGCCCTGATAATAAGCCCTCCGTGAAAATATTGCAACACAGCAGCAGCCACGAGGTGACCATGCTCACTGCCTCCTGCATCTCAAAAATAATAAGACCTTCCCAAAAATAAGGCCAAGCGCTTATTTTGGGGGCCAAAATAAAATAAGACCCTGTCTTATTTGGGGGGAAACATGGTATTTACAGTGCAATGCTATTTAGATTCTTCCACAACTTTTGAAATAAAAGCTATTTTTACTTATTCGTAGAACAGATTAACACATTTCTTGAATTAATAATAAAAAAGTTATTGAAGCAAATATATGGAGAAAAATATTGTTGTAATTTAGACCGAGGCACAAACTGAACAGAAACTCTTAAGAATGAATGAAAGTCTGCTGCTAGATTTAGCTTTAGGGCTAAGGGATTTATGTTTCTAAAAATAGCTTCCTTTCCAGTTCAGTTGTCCCTTAATTTGTTATCTGTCCTCAGATAAAAATACCGTAAAGAAAAATCCACATCTAAGTCATTTTGCTTTCTTGAAGCTGGCTGCCTATTTCAGGCATCTTCAATTTTTAAATTTTAAGCATTTTTAATGAGCTTAAAGAAGGATTTTCCCCTTTCATTTATATTTGTTTCAGTGCTTGAATTATCATATATGTTATAGTTTCTACCCCTGAAACTCAAAATAATCTCTTTGTCCTTGGCATTCTAATAGGTATCTTAGAAGTGTTGCGCTGTATCTTGATTGAAAGCCCAGAAGCTTTAAATTTGATAGATGAAGGCCATATAAAATCCATCATCTCCCTGCTGGATAAGCATGGACGCAACCATAAGGTATGCTTTAAAAATGCAAGATGCATCTTTACTATATAACATATTCCATAAATAAAACCAAAATTGTTATAACACCTGTAAATTATATTAAAATGGAATGAAGCACATTGTTATAAAAACCTGCTCTTTTGCCACAAAACAAGTGTGAAAATTTAAATAGAAGGGTTTTTTTCCTTTGTTTTGGCTACTATTAGATTATCAGGAGCAATTTCTTCTGACTGGAAATATAAGTAACAAATTGGCTTGCTCTATGTAAACTGTCTTTAAAATGCTATATATAGTCTAGACAGAGTTATGTAGATGTTATATTATGTTGTGCTCTTATTTTATGAGGTTTTACACGACTTGCTCCTCATTCCATCCCATGAAGAGGAGAATTTGTCTATTTTTATATCCTGTGTGATGTTTTTATATGTTGACTACTAGAAGGCAGTACAAGATTGTTTTTCCCTGCTTGGAGTCAACAGGTATGCCTAAATATGTACCTGAGAATATCCTTTAGTCCCCTGGAATGTGTAATTTCCTACTTTCCAGGAAGTAGCCAAAAACATTTCACATTTCTTTTCAAATTTTAGATAACTAGGGCATTGATTATCTTGGATACCATTAGCATCTATGACAATATGCAAGCTTAAAAAGCAGAAGGATTTACGGATTTCAAACATCTCATGTAAAAATAAATTCTAAAAAGGTTTTGTGCCTCTACTGGCCATACATATAGAAGTTCATATTATTGGACATGGACAGCATAATAGCAATAGCATTTAGACTTATATTCAGCTTCATAGTGCTTTTACAGTCCTCTCTAAGTGGTTTACATTGCCCCCAACAATCTGGGTCCTCATTTTATCCACCTTGGAAGTCAATCTTGAGCCTGGTGAAATTTGAACTGCTGAACTGCAGCTAGCAGTCAGCTGAAGTAGCCTGCAGTACTGCACTCTAACCACTGCACCACCGTATAATCACTGTACCACCCCAGTATTTTTACTCGGCCCCAATGAAGTCACTAGGACTTGGTCTCTAAATAAGTAAATATGGAAACTGTTTGAATGATGGAACAGAATCTGGAGGAATGCAGTGGAGACTTCGGAAGAAATATGCTTATATTTAAGAAAAGAAAAATATTGTACAGGGTTATTTGTTTAGAAAATAAATTGAAGCAATGGCTTTAAGGCTCAACTCTGGTACTTCTCTTGGCATTTAAAAGGATATCTTCTACAGTGCTGTTTCAGACCAACTGTGCTCAAATGTTTGGGTAAACAAGTGAGAGCCAAAACTTTCTTTAGTATCTCTTAAGCAGAAACTGCTCATCAAGCATTGTGAAAGGGCTTGTGGGCAGGACATGTTCTCATCCTTTCACCAGTTTAAGCCCTGTATATTCAAGCCTTATCTCTTCACTGGGCAAATTGCCCAATGGATGCCTTTTTGTCCTTCTTTTGTTAATTTTTCCTTCCATCCATTTTATTTTACATTATTGACTAAACTGTTTATGAAACACTGGTCAAAAACAAATCCTTTGATTCTCATATCTATTCTAGCTCCCACTCTATGTTTCCTTTCTATAAAAATCCTGAAGTTTTTCTTTCTTAACTAGGGACCTGTCTTGCTCATCATAATCTTTGCGGTTCCATTCAATCAGGATGTTGATCTAGGTCCTCCCACTGAGACAGCTCTCTTTGAATTGTTGAATGATGTTTATTATCTATTGACTATGCTGCTGCTCTTAGATAATCAGCTGTATTTAATATTCTTAACCGTCAAATGCTTTCATCCTGATTATTGAATTGTTGGGGCTTATTGATGCATTTTCCTCTAGTTTTTGTCTTTTTTATCCCCTTCTTTTACCTGTTTCCTTTAAAAACTCTTGTTTTTGTAAATTTCCCTTTACAGTTGGTATTGTTCAAGGTTCACTCCTGGGTCATGTTCCCTTTATGCTTTAGAGTAACTTAATACTAGAATTGGTTTTTGATAACACATCTACTCTGATCATACCCAAATGTACTGATAATCTTCCAAGATTGATTCAGTGACACAGAATTCCAATGGGGTTTTTTTAAACAGAAAATGTCATCTTGGATGATTGCCCATTATCTTGAGCTCAGACAAAACAGAGCTCTTAGTGTTTTGCAAAAAATAAAAAAAAACAAATTCCATCTGTCTCCAGGGCTATGAGATTGCCTCCACATCAGTTGCCAGGAATTTGTGCCTGCAGGTGGATAATAAATTGTCCTGCACTCATTCATTGCACCTACTGTGAAGATCTGCCATTTTCAAATGTAGAATATTTGCTGTGTTTTTCAATTCTTGACACTTGATGCAGCAAAGCTTCTCATTCATGCTCTGATTGTGTCATGCATTGATTACTGAAACACCTTATTGGAAGGCCTCCCTGCCTACTCTTGCTTCTTTGTCCTGGGTTCAAATGACTATAGTCTGGATTTTTGTAATCTTTTTCTCTCTCTCGTGTCTCTATATACCACATAGTCTGTATAGGCCAGATACCACTAAACAAACTTAATTTTGGTTTTGGGGGTATTTATCCCTACTTCATTGTTGAGAACGTACATCCCCACAAAATGGATTATTTGGCATCCTTGGCATTTTGGCTGTGTCCACTACTCTGACAGTAAATTTAAGGTTGAGAGCCTTTCAAGATCTAGCCTCATAGCTTTAGAATCAGCTCCTTACTCTGTGATCTATGGATGATTTTCTAGTTTTAATGGTGTGGAGGAATGTTTGATGTGGAGGAAAAGATACAGGTCAGAGGGATCTGGACTGGCTTGGATAATAGGCTTCTCAGAATTTCATGTTTTACATTGGTTAATTTTACCTAATTTAATTAGTTTAATTTATTGTAAATACTGTACTTGTGTCAGAGTTCCAAGTAACACCTCTAACAAAAGACGACTCCCAGGCTTGAAGTTCCTAAAAGTTCCATTTTATTAGAGATGTCATATTGGCACATCTGGGAAACCCCAAATCTGAAAGTTCCAAGTTTTCTCCACCCAAAAGAAAGTCAAAGATCCATCCCCTGCACTCGCAAGTCCATCACATGGTCCAATCAATTTACCCTCCCAACTGGAGACAACCCCCAGTCACTCCCATCCAGACCAAATGCCCTTGACTCTCCGAGAAAGAAATATTGTTATGGCTAATCCTCCACCACTCCTGTAATCCCCCCCATCCCATTTTCCCAGGCACTAAATGTGGCAGCCCTAAAGCTTTAACAGAAAAGATGGCTTCCAGGGCTGACAACTTGTTTGGAATTCTATTCTTTAGATCTGAACTACCAACGTTTATAGTATGTCAGTTTTGTAATTTTTTAAAATTTTCATTAATTAATATTCCTTTATTTTTACTCCATTCTAGAACAACAGTAAGAGTAAGAATAATAAGAATAGATATGCCTGTTCCAAGTGCTTGAAAAGCAATAGGAAGACAAAAATGCCAAATATCTGAATGACTGTGCAATGGACCATAATAATGATATTAGATTTCTAGCTAGATTTCTTTAGCAGTGAAATTAAAACTGCTTGAAATTAGCATTGTATTATGCTGTATATAGTTCTAAGACTCACATCTATTAATGTTTTCTAGGTTCTTGATGTCCTGTGCTCTCTTTGTCTCTGTAATGGTGTAGCAGTGCGTGCTAATCAGAACTTAATATGTGACAATCTTCTTCCTCGAAGAGATCTGCTCTTGCAAACACGGCTGGTGAATGATGTGACAAGGTATCATTATATATCAATTATGTTTATTAAAATATTTAATCTCTGTAACAGGAATTGAGCAGAAAAATCAGTCACAATTTATGTGCTGTGTGAGGATACATAGCAGTTCTTCGTCTGTTTTGTTGGATCTGTAATTTTGTAGGTGATTTTATTTATGCATTGCATCACATTCCCTCTTTGACTTGTCAGTAAAATTGAGTTATAGGAGAAAGTCTTGAACACATAACAGCTGAATGTCCTAGAAGCAAAGTGTTATACTCATGAATTATTATTTAGAAGGATAATTTGGATATTGACTTTACCCTTATATACTAGATAGTTTGAAAACAATGTTCAATGACTACTTTACTATTAACTATGGTTAGCATAATATTGAGGTATACATGAATATTTCTATTTATTTTTTAAATTTAGGGATTGCCTATCTCACTCTCAGTGAGATAGGGCAGTTTATAACTAAAGCATAAAACAATATAATAATATAATCAAGCATAGAAGTAAAATGGGAGCTAACTACCATGTTTCCCTGAAAATAAGACAGAGTCTTATTTTTTTTATTTATTTATTTATTTATTTATAGGCCGCCCTTTTCCCTGAGGGGACTCAGGGCGGCTTACAATCAAAAAGGAAGGGGAGTGTAGGACAATACAAAAAAAGAAATGTGCACAAAGTAAATTAGACAATAAAACTCAACATTCACTCAGCATTCGGGAGGGGCGAAATAAGATTATCCCCAGGCCTGACGGGTTAGCCAGTTCTTGAGGGCTGTGCGGAAGGCCTGGATGGTGGTGAGGGTACGAATCTCCACGGGGAGATTGTTCCATAGTGTCGGAGCCGCAACAGAGAAGGCTCTCCTCCGAGTAGTCGCCAGTCGGCACTGACTGGCGGATGGAATATGGAGGAGGCCAACTCTATGCGATCTGATGGGACGCAGGGAGGTAATTGGCAGAAGGCGGTCTCTCAAATAGCCAGATCCACTACCATGGAGCGCTTTATAGGTGGTGAGTAGGACCTTGAAGTGCACCCGGAGACCAACAGGTAGCCAGTGCAGCTCACGGAGGATCGGTGTTATGTGGGCGAACCGTGGTGCGCCCACGATCACTCGCGCGGCCGCATTCTGGACTAGCTGTAGTCTTCGGATGCTCTTCAAGGGCAGCCCCATGTAGAGCACATTACAGTATTCCAGCCTAGAGATCACAAGGGCTCGAGTGACTGTTGTGAGGGCCTCCCGATTCAGGTAGGGCCGCAACTGGCGCACCAGGCGAACCTGGGCAAATGCCCCCCTGGTCACAGCTGAGAGATGGTGGTCAAAAGTTAGCTGTGAATCCAGGAGGACTCCCAAGTTGCGGGCCCTTTCTGAGGGGTTTAAATTTTGTCCCCCCAGCCTGAGTGATGGTATGGTGGCCAAATTTTTGGGAGGGAAACACAACAGCCACTCGGTCTTGTCTGGGTTGAGTATCAGCTTGTTTGCTCTCATCCAGTCTTTAACGGCTTCCAGTCCCCGGTTCATCACGTCCACCGCTTCATTGAGTTGGCACGGGGCGGACAGATACAACTGTGTATCGTCCGCATATTGGTGATATTTTATCCCGTGCCTTCGGATGATCTCGCCCAGCGGTTTCATGTAAATGTTAAATAGTAGGGGGGATAGGACCGACCCCTGCGGCACCCCATAAGTTAGGGGCCTCAGGGACGATCTCTGCCCCCCCACTAACACCGACTGCGACCTGTCCGAGAGATAGGAGGAGAACCACTGCAAAACAGTGCCGCCCACCCCTATCTCCCGCAGTCGTCGCAGAAGGATACCATGGTCGATGGTATCGAAAGCCGCTGAGAGGTCCAGGAGAACTAGGATGGAAGCATGGCCTCCATCCCTAGCTCTCCAGAGATCATCAGTCAATGCGACCAAAGCGGTTTCTGTGCTGTAACCGGGTCTGAAGCCAGACTGGAAGGGGTCAAGATAGTTAGCTTCCTCCAAGGTACGCTGAAGCTGGAGAGCCACCACCTTCTCAACAACCTTCCCTACAAAGGGGAGGTTGGAGACTGGACGATAGTTATTAAGAACAGCTGGATCCAGAGACGGCTTCTTCAGGAGGGGTCTTACCACCGCTGTCTTAAGCGCGGTGGGAAAGTACCCCTCCCGAAGAGAAGCGGTAACAACCGCCTGGATCCAGCCTCGTGTCACCTCACTGCTGTTGGCAACCAGCCAGGAGGGACACGGGTCCAGTATGCAGGTGGAGGTACTCACAGCTCGCATAGCCTTGTCCACATCCCCAGAGGCAACTTCCTGAAACTCAACCCAGAGATGGTTTGCCAAGTTTTCTCCTTGTGTCTCGGCTGGATCTACTGGGGTGGAGTCCAGGTCCGCTCGAAACCGGGCAACTTTGTCCGCCAAGAACTGGACATACTCCTCAGCCTTACCCTGTAAGGAGTCCCCCGTCTCCCTCCTATTTAGGAGGGAGCGGGTTATCCTAAACAGGGCGGCTGGGCGGGACTCGGCGGACGCTACCAAGGAGGCAATGTATGTTCTTTTTGTTGTTCTTAAGGTCCGAATATACTCCTTGGTGCATGCTGTCAAAAGTGCCCGTTTCGACTCGGACCTATCGGACCTCCACGAGTGCTCTAGGCGTCTCCTCCGGCGCTTTACCTCCCGGAGCTCCTCAGTAAACCAAGGAGGCCTCCGGGGGCCGCTGACCCGGAGGGGCCGTAGCGGCGCAATCCGGTCTAGAGACTCCGAAGCTGCCGAGTGCCAGGCAGCGACGAGGGTCTCCGCCGAACTGTGGGCGAGGGTATCAGGAATAACCCCAAGCTCCGTCTGGAACCTAACAGGATCCATCAGTCGCTTGGGGCGGAACCAGCTGGTCGGTTCCTCCTCCCTACGGTGGGGGTTTGGCCTCCGGAAGTCTAGCCTCAGTAGGTAGTGGTCTGACCACGACAGGGGTATGATCTCATTATCCCTCAGACCAAGATCGTAACTCCACTGCTCCGAGAGGAATACGAGGTCAAGCGTGTGACCCGCTGAGTGAGTTGGGCCTCGAATTACTTGAGTCAAGCCCATGGCTGTCATGGAAGCCATGAACTCCTGCGCTCCATCAGAGTGTTCACCGAGCGAAGGCAAGTTAAAGTCCCCCAGAACTATAAGTCTAGGGAACTCAACCGCTAGCTCGGCTACTGACTCGAGGAGCGAGGGGAGGGCTGCTGCAACGTAGTTGGGAGGCAGGTACGTAAGCAGCAAACCCACTTGACCCTTGAGGTCCAACTTCACTAGCAGGGACTCACACCCGACAAGCTCCGGAGCAGGGATCCTACGAGGTACTAAAGACTCCCGGACTACAATAGCCACACCGCCACCCCTTCCCTGGGCTCTCGGCTGGTGTAGCACCTGAAATCCGGCTGGGCACATCTCGACGAGGGGGACTCCTCCCTCAGGGCCCAGCCATGTTTCAGTAATACATGCCAGGTCTGCGCCCTCATCAGTTATCAAGTCCCGGATGAGGGGGGCCTTATGAACAACAGACCTGGCATTTAGCGACAGCAGCCTGAGACCAGGGTCCTGAACACCCGCGCCATCTGACCTTGGAGTGGGACTCCTAGGGCCGGAAGGAGGGATCTCTATGACACAGTGAGCCCTCCTTCCCCGATGATGGCCTGCCCTAAAGTCCCCGCCATATCTGCCTCTCCCTGTCATGACCGCAATGCTCCGACCCTCACCCGTGGTTGTGGTCCCCCCAACCACCCCCATGACCCCCGCATACCCCGGCAGGTCCTCCGAATCAGTCATACCCAAACTCTCACTCAAACAATCCTCACGAAATAATTAAAACACAAAGTTACAACAGTAATAGTAATAAAAGTGAGTTCATTCATATCATCCCATGCAATCCCATGCACTCAACATACCTATTTAAAATAAAATTAGAAAGGTTGCGCAGGTTCGCAAAGTCCGTACTAGATGGTATACAGAGGGGGAGGATAACGTTTCCCCTCTCTAGTAAAGCTGAAAAAAAGTCCCAAATGTCTAAGAGAGTAATGTGAAACCGGGAGTCCTCCTACGCCCAGATGTTTAGAGGCCCAGCTGGAAAAGGGCCAAATGGCCAATGGGGGAGATAAACTGAGGCTCCCCACTGTCGATAACAGGCAGTAGAAAAAACTCTTCAAGTCCACCAAAGGAGAAATCCACCCAAACAGGGTTCTGAAGAAGATGATGATAAAGTTAATACAAGGGCTGAGTTGCAGAGAGGGGAGGAGGGAGGGAGGAGGGCGTCTGGAAGGGCTATGGGGGCACCTGAATTCAGGATGAAAAAGTCTAACAGCCATCTTAGTCTCGCAGATGAGCATTAAGTTTAAGCCTTCCAACTCTGACTTAAGTGATGTTATAGTGCTTAATGCTTAGTAAATGATGGTAAAGTGCTTGTTAAAGTGCCAATAAAGCCAGCATTTTCTTTTGCCCCCCAAAATAAGTGATTGGCCTTATTTTCAGAGAGATCTTATTATTTTTTAGGTGCAGGAGACGGTGAGTGTGGCTGCTGCTGTGTTGCAATATTTTCGGGGAGGGCTTATTTTGGGGGAGGACATATTTTAGCGCATGTGTTCAAAAGCCCAATTAGGCTTATTATCCAGGGAAGTCTTATTTTCAGGGAAAAGGGATACCTCAATGCATTATGTCATTATACAAATTAATGTGTCGGGTTAAAAAAACAAAGATGTTGGCTGAGCCCAATTTTGAAAGGCCAAGAGAGTGGGGTTTTACTTTAAAGGGGAAAATATTTCATAGGTGGGGACAAGAGTAGAGAAATCTTTCTTCCTGAATCCCAAAACCATGGTATATATTTTATTGCAGTGTGTTTGATATGCTCTTCATTCTCTTCTTTTTTTAGCATAAGGCCAAACATATTTCTTGGAATTGCTGAGGGCTCAGCCCAGTATAAAAAATGGTATTTTGAACTAATCATTGATCAGGTGGAACCATTTCTGACAGCAGAACCTACACATTTGCGGGTTGGATGGGCCTCAACATCAGGCTATGCACCTTATCCCGGAGGTGGGGAAGGATGGGGAGGAAATGGTGTTGGTGATGACCTGTACTCCTATGGCTTTGATGGACTTCATCTGTGGTCTGGTAAGAACTGGTTTAAAATATGAACTGCCACAAATCATATGAAGATTTGCAAAGTAGAATTGTTTTCTTTTTCTTTTTAAGGAATTTTTCTTGCCTCTTTGAAAGAATAATTTTTCTCTCTTAATATTCACAGTTCAAGTGTAATTCATAAAGCTGAATTGCACTTGACTGGAAATAAAGGCGAGGGGATTAATACTTTATCTATATTTGTTTTGTGTCCCTTATTCATTTGTTTATTTATTTTGTTTGGTTTTATTTGGGAGCTATAATGTCTATTTTGTTTGGCTTTGTTTAGGAGCTATGCTTAGAAACCAATGAACAGTAAGCATGCACAAACCCAGTTTAAGTTCTTGTGGATTGCACACCAAAAACACTTGTTTTGTTAAATCCAACAAAACATTGGACATTCATAATATTGACTATTAAATAATGGACAGACGAAAATGAGTTTTCTTTGCAGCTTGCACTGGATGCTGCCTGCCTATGGAATTCAAAAATAATTCCATTGATAACTAAAAAGAATGACATGCAAATTTGCATTTAATTATAACCTACATTATCCTCCTGCAACCATATGGTTTCTATGTTTTTCTTTAAAGTATTCGTTTCTGTGTGCCTAGAATTGCACTATAAAATTAGGAGAAAGCCATTTAAAAGATAATTGCATCCTGATCTGTAAAATAAAATTGGTTGTTATCTGTAAATTGGAATAATATTCCAATTTCTAAATATTTTTCACTCTTGCAAAAAAACCAATTTATTTAATGTGGAAAAAAATGATTTTAAAGTCACGAAAATTTCACAGTTGCTCCCCGGCATTTCTGAGATCATTTTTCCTTATGATTCTCTGCTTATTAGGTCGAATATCCAGGGCTGTTGCATCCGTGAATCAGCATTTATTAGCATCTGATGACGTGGTCAGCTGTTGCTTGGATTTAGGGGCGCCCAGCATTTCTTTCCGCATTAATGGACAACCAGTGCAAGGAATGTTTGAAAACTTTAATACTGATGGACTTTTTTTCCCTGTGGTGAGCTTCTCAGCTGGTGTCAAGTAAGGAAGATTTTTCTTTCATATCTGTCCCAAATGGTTGTATTGAAGATCGTTTAGTAGAGTTAACGTACTCTAAGGCAGTGGTCTCCAACCTTGATAACTTTAAGACTTGTGGACTTCAACTCCCAGAGTTCCTCAGCCACAGGTCTTAAAGTTGCCAAGGTTGGAGACCACTGCTCTAAGGTACATTACAGTTTACAGTTGTCAATCATTATTAGAAAATTCAGGTTTTGTTTTTTTTAAAAAAATCAGAATATGGAGAATGAAAGATAATTTTGACACTGCCTATTTTTGATTTGGATTCTCCCAAATCTTATACTAAATGGACCCATTATGAACTGTTGGTTTTTTTTTCATGATCTATGTGAAATTATTCACTCCCTCTTATATATCACTGGAGAACTGCTTGAAGATAATACTATTTTTCTTTGACAAAAGGTCAAGTTCTCTTCTGACATACAAAGATTAAAAAACAATGATACACTGGTATGCTGTATGATTTATTAATCTTACCTTTCCTATATTCTTCCCTTAAACAATAACATTCTCTTTAACATCCCCTATTATTCAGAAATATGCTATAATAACAGTAATTGAAAATTATATTGGATTGTTCATTCAAATTTTATTTTCTACTAGCTGATAACTGACATTGCCCGAGTATTTCTTTATGCTATTTATTTATTCCAGAGTTATGCTGGAACACATACACACACACACACACACACACACACACACACACACACACACCAAGGAATGTTAGGAATGTGTTAACCCTACAGTATTTGTTTCCAAAGAGTAAGTCATCTGTGTACCAAGTCATTTCAGCAGCCCAGGTGTTCCAGAGGTATGCTGGAACACACACACACACACACACAAACACACACACACACACAGACATACACCCCCACAAGGGGTATTAGGGGTGCCTTACCCCCACAGTATTTGTTTCCAGAAAGTAAATCATCTCTGTACCAAGTTTGGTTGAAATTGCTTGAGGCATTCCAGAGTTACACTGGAACACACAGACAGACAGACAGACAGACAGACAGACAGACAGACAGCAATTCATATGTAGATTTCATGCTATATTCAGCTTCTAGACATTCTTTATGGTGACATGAGACAATCTATGGTTTTCCAGATATTGCTGGATGGCAGCTCCACTAATATACCCAACAGTGAGGGAAGCTAAGAGTTGTACTTTGATAAGAGCTGGTGAGCTAAACTTCCCCAATCCTATTTTTTTCCTGAAACTTGCCAGTCTGGAGTTTAGAGCATCAAATGGTGAGGTTCCATTTTAAAAATATTTCCCATCCTTTACACATCCCAATATAGCTTCCTGTGGCCTGTACACTAACATACAATGGCCAGTTTTACAAAATGGAATTTCAAGCATTTTTGGTAATTTTAGGGACAGTTTACTTTAACAAAAGTAAACTTTGGTGACCTGCTCAGCCCAGAAAATGCCTCTTAGATATCATTCTAAGAGCCGTGATGGCGCAGTGGTTAGAATGCAGTATTGCAGGCTATTTCTGCTGACTGCTGACTGACAGCTGTTCAACAGTTCTAGTTTCTCCAGACTCAGGGTTGACTCAGCCTTCTATCCTTCCAAAGTGGGTAAAATGAGGCCAGATTTTGGGGGGAAATATGCTGACTCTATAAATTGATTAGAGAAGACTGTAAGTGGTATATAAATCTAAGTGCTATTGTTATTCTTTTCAAACTAGGCGGCTTCTTAAAAAAGGTAGCCATGTAGTCTAAGGCACATTTTTTTTACTCCATCTCATGGTTTCTCACCATTCATGTTTATTACATCATTGGATAGAGAATGCAAACAATAGACTTTTTGCTCCTTAGAAAAAAACTGAGTTCCAAAGGAAATGTTTGGAGAAGGAATAAGGCTCAGGACAAACTGGATCCAAAGGGGAAAAGGTGATTTGGTATGCAAAGTCCAGTTCCCTTTTGAAAAAGCACTTTTGGGATAATGTTCATATCACATTTGTTGGCAAAAGGTAGGATATTGTCCTTTCCCTGGGATTGCATGACAGCAGTCACAGAATCCCATAAAACATTTCCTTAGTTTGGTAATAGTTGTAATATGTGTATCCTGAAACCAATTTTCTTTTTCTCTTTAAATATAGATCATTGCCCAATCCTAAAACCTAGCTATTTAATGTCTATTCTGGCACCTAATATATTTAGATAGCAAATATCCCATTTACCTGCAGGGTGGTTAAATGTTTATATAGACTGCCAATGACTTTCTGTAATAGAAATATTCTTGAGGAAAGTTTATTTCTGTGTTACTAAACCTAGTGAATACTTACCTTATTTCTCAACAAAATGTAATTTGTCTGAAATAACCTCCATGTTGAAATTTCCAGTATTATTTCTGAAATCAGAAATTTCAGAAGAATATTCTGGTAAGAATATTCTCTGGTAAGAATATTCACTAAAGAATTATTTTAAGCAATTGACTTCCAACATGAAGAGTGCATTCCTAAAACCTTTACTGGAAGAATATTATTATGCTCTCCAGAGAAATAGTTGTTGCTTTGTCCAAGCTACAGCAAAATGACACCTTAAAGATTAATATCTTTATTAGTGTATAAGCTTCTGTAGCTTATATGTTGATGCATCTGATGTTATATTATATAAAATATATGGCTTAATAAGTGTTTTTATCATCAACATGCCATAGAATCTTTTATTATTGATTTTGCTAATAATAATAATAATCTGAGTAAAATAAACCCAATCATAGCTTAAACTTAGAAACAGGCCTTTGATGTATGATTTCACAGTTTCAGCAGAAATTGCAAATAGGTTTGCAATTATGTGACTGAAATTAATAGAAATTATATGTTAATTAAATTAGAACTTAAACTTGTAAATATCTGCTTAACTATGGCAGATAAAATGTGACTCCATATTGGAGATTGGCAGAATACTAAAAAGATTTGGAAAATATCTCGCCCCCTTTGCTATTCAGCCATTAATTGGGTTTTTCAGTGGCATTTTGCTTTCTTTTGATATATATATTTTGTTTACCATACATAAAAATTACAGTGATTTCGGGAAGGTATAGGTTTTGTGTTTCTGGAAAAGCATTTAAGCTTAGGTAGATAAATGCACTGTGTGCTGAAAAATAAAGTGAAAGAATCTAGCAGATATATCAATCTCATGTGCTGAAAGAAAATATAACAGTCTAGATGTGTTGACATGAAAAGTCAACATCTCAGAGATAAATGCCTTCTGTCTTTTATAATTGAACAGGTGGTGTGTTAAATAGTGATGCTGGAGGACTCCTCTATCTAAGACTCAAAAATACTGTTGCAGGAAAAAAAATATTTGACATGAAATATCCTCTAGCAATGTCCTCACATCTGTTCAGGCAGTTAGCAAACAAGCCTAATAAGATGTGTTGAAGTGAGTGTTCTGATCATTTGTGTCATTTCTGGTAGTAAACAGATACTTTTGTTAAACACTATTATAAATATTTGCATAATTGTGCTTTGTAGTCTTGTGCTTCTCTAGTGAACTCAGAGTTTGCAAGATAATATTAGTTTCAATATATACTTATTTTACATATTTTACATTGTGAATGAATAACATAATAAGGAAGTTTATTATGGAAATCATAATATATTTTAATTTTCTAGAAATCTCATTATAAATAATATTCTTTAAAAGGTTACCGTATCAGAAACAACAACATAATTTTCTAAGTATCTAATTCTCCTGTATATTTTAGTGTTACTAAAGTCTTTACTTTCTTTAATCCAAGAAATACCCCACATATTTTAACTTTTGTTCAATATACACTATTACTTTTACAAAGAATGTGGGGCACATAACATAATAATTAATTCTATCACCGTCATGGTGAATCTATGGCACACATGCCAGAGGTGGCACACAGCACCCTCTATGATGCCCACGCAAGCCATCACCCCAGTTCAGTTCTACTGCGCATGGACCTCCCACTGGCCAGCTGGTCTTTGGGTCTCTGTCATGCATGCACGGGAGTGGGGCGTGTTCAAGGGAAACACACACATGTGTGGGGAATGCAGGGGGATGCACATGCATACATGGGGGTGCATGCAAGGGGCGGGGCACACATGCATGGGGTTAGGGTGCATGCACAGGGCTGTGCAGGTATTGTACTTTGGGGGTTTGGGCTTGCGCGCATTTGTAGGTTTGCACGTACACTTTGGGCACTCAGTCCAGAAAAGGTTAGCCATCACTGTTCTATTATATCATATAAGCTGTTCCAGACTTCAGTATACTTTAGCAGACCTGTAGAATGAAATTCTGAGAAGGGGGTCCGTGTGTTAATAAAATTCTTTGTGGGCTTGGATGCAGAGGATGATTCTTGAGATCATATTTTAGGTTAAATTCATCATGGATGAAACATATTGAATATTTAAATACAAAGCAGAAAAATCCTAATCTACCTTATCTCTATTCAGGTTATCAGCCTTGACAGACAATGAGAATGTCTGAAAATGTAGTGAAGGTTTGTCAAAAAAAAACAACTATTGGCCAGTCAAAAATCATGGTCTTAATAAGATGAAGACTTCATGATGAACCCCCATTTGAAAACAATATTCGAAAGCCAAAGAGGAAGATTTTCTAATCTGATAATGTCAGCAACTTTGCTTTGGTGGAACACACATTTCTATCCCTCCAGGAATCCATACAAATAAATAGAATTCTCCTGAATAGTTTTTCTTGACTTCTATCTGGTTAAGCTAGTATCTGGGCATTCCCAAAATGCCTGGTCCGCTCCTTCTAGCCTGCCTGGTCCAATGAGGCTCTAAATGCTGCCTTGACCTATGTCAATTCTCACTTACCATAAGTTGATGAGATTCCATGGAAATACCCAAACCTTCAACATTTACAGCTTTTGTTTTTCCTGATTATCTGTGTGTCTTCATCTTAGCAACAACTTCTTACCTTACCCTCACACTTCATATTGATTGTGACAGCAGTACTTATGCTATGAAGGCAAACTTAAAAAGTTATGTACACAAGTTATTTTAGCCACAAGCTGAGTTTCAGGTTACAATAAAGCAAGTTATTCTCCCAAGTGTTGGGAAGGATAAGGTTAGAATACGATGAAAAGATTGAGATTGCATCAGGCAAGTATGGCTGTAGTGCCAGAAGAGAAACAGCTGTAGAAAATCATGAAATATAAGGAACTGTGAAGTAGAAGGACTGTGGCAAAAGAAGCAAAGACAGTATCAATGCTAATAAGTACATTGGGTGCAATTCAAAACATCTGGAGCATCCCTTGGACACCACTGTGATTGACAAAATCACCATCAATCAATTGCAAAATATAGCTTTACTTCAAGCATCTTACATTCTGCAACAATATCTTTAATACCATTAAACAACATCTGTAAATCTCAGGTCATTAGAAAAGACTCAAAGATGGATAAAAATGTCATCTGTGTGTTTGTGTGTGTGTGTATAACTTTGGGACATCTCAAGCAATTTCAACTGAACTTGGTACACAGATAACTTACTCTGAAAACAAATAATGTGAGGGTAAGACAACCCTAACACCCTTCGGGGTGTGTCTTCTGTTAAGATACAGCCTGTTGTACCTTAAAATGGCTTTTACTGTACGGGGCAGTGGAGTTGCCATGGTAACAGTACTTCACAAGGGAGCTCCCTCTGGTAAAGGCGAAAGTCCAACATTAGAAATTATGTTTGGTCTGGACATTTTCCCTCTATAACTAAATACACGGACAACGCCAGGTTATCAGTCCAGTATAAATTTCTGGCTCACTGTGCAGCCAACCGCAATAATAACAACTTAGAAAATTATTTAGAATAACTTAGAAAAAAAACTTAGAAAATCTGTGCTTTGACAACATTTTCCAGATGTTAAAATGTTGTTGCAGGGTGTAAACTGTTCCAAGTAAAGGAAATTAAAAAAGAAATATAAAATAATAAAGTGTACCTTTTCACTTATTTTCTATAATTAAATGACTTGCAAATGAGTTTTTAAGAGGCAATTTTTATATTGAATTACTGGATTCATGGCCTATGATGACCATTTTTTTAAAAAAATACCCTCCCTTAAATATTATTACCCTTTTTTTGTATTTCCATTTCTTTAGAGTGCGTTTCTTAATGGGTGGCCGTCATGGAGAGTTCAAGTTTTTACCTCCTACCAGCTATGCCCCTTGCTATGAAGCTTTGCTCCCAAAAGAAAAAATGAAATTGGAACCAGTAAAAGAATATAAGAGAGATTCTGAAGGCGTTAGAGATTTGCTTGGTACTACTCAGTTTCCTTCCCAGGCTAATTTTATTCCTTGTCCAATTGATACCCACCAGGTAAGTTTAATTAAAATATAATGACACATATAATGACCGAACATTTTATTTATCAGGATATTTTTATTTAGTAATAAACCACATTTAGATTTTATTATGTTGTGTGATCATTCATTGGAAAATATGGAGGATATTGCTGCAAAATTTTATCTTGATAAAAATTTACATATTTTCTTCATAGATTGTTTTGCCTTTTCATCTTGAAAAGATTAGAGACAAGCTGGCTGAAAATATTCATGAACTCTGGGGAATGAATAAAATAGAACTTGGTTGGACCTATGGCAAGGTATAATTATGAAGAATTCTTTATGAGAAAATCACCCATTGCATAGCTTTATTCAATTACAGAAAACAGATATACTCTGGACACAATAATAGTGAAGGTTGCTTTCTAATTACAAAATTGAAAACAGAATTTTGTCATGGGTGAAAAACTTTATTCTTCTTCCTTTCCCAAATACAAAACTAAGGTGTTATATAAAAAGGAATTCAGCTTAGAGAAAATAAAAATAATAGATTTTCTCTGAAACAGGACAATTCTGATTTCTTTGTACTCAGCTCTAGAGCCTCCTTCACCAGATCTGGAGAATAAGTAGTAGTAAATAACTAAAGGAAAATTGTGGTCATGCAGATATTTTACTTCATCACATAGTAATACCAATAATCTTTGAAGTATGAGACCATAATTTATTGTTAGACCATAACAAAAGTCTGTAACTTCCAGATAGGCCATAAGTGCAGTTTTCAAGGTCTGCATAGAGTTTTTGGGAGGTCGCTCTGGAACCACATGAGTTATTTATTTATTTTATTTATTTATTTATTTAGTAGATTTATAGGCCGCCCAATCCCGGAGTTATATTCAGTAGGGACAATAGTCCTACATGGGAGACAATAATTCCAGAATTATTGACTAGGTTTTGGAAAATGAAAACATCAGGCGAATGGCATAAAACCGACATGAAAACTGAATTGATGCATTCTCCATGAGCTTAGCTCAAAGTAAAAGCATATTGTGTCTTCTCTGGAGGCAGAGAAAATTCACACCATTTTTATTTTCCCTGCTGCGTGCTTTTAGTTAAAGCAAACCTATAATCTCCATTCCAAGATGACATTTACTGATTTGCAGTCTCACGTTTACTTATTGGCAGTCCTGAGGAATATTTTACAAAACAAAAAGTTGGAGCTTTAATAGCTGAAACATTCAGGGAGGAAAAATACCCACAATGACAGGATAATAAATAAGTTCAGTTTATGGTTTATGGATTGTTACAGCCATAAATAGAGGTTTACTTGGCAACCTAGATGCCTGATAAGAAATTTCAGAACCAAAACTTTTGCCGAGGTCACACAAATTCTTCTCCTTCCATGAATTGGGCAAAATTTTGGTCTTGTTGTTGTTGTGGCCTTCTTTTCCTGATTTGATTAAGTGCCATCAAGTCATTTTCAACTCCTAATGAACACACAGAAATTTTTTCTCCATGATCTTTTCCTAATGCATGCTAATATTGTTTTTCAATTTTCAATCCCGCCTCTCTCATTTTCATCACTCCAAATAGGGTTTGGAGTGACTATATCCATCTTTAACAAATCACCATCCCTTATAGACATTTCTGCCTAGTTATTGCTGAGCCAATGTCATCTGCCGAGAGCAAAACAGAAATAAATAAATAAATAGCTAAGTAAGTAAGTAAATAAATAATAAATAAATATCTTCTCCTGTGAAGTGTCCATTTTATTGCTGCTCCTTCCCAGGATTTCCAAGGTTCATACTTAGCCAATTGCTTTAAAGTTGCTTTATAAGTTTTTATAAGTCAAAAGAAATGCAAAATATTATGAGGAATAAAGGTTTAGTTCTACAAAATATCAGTTATATCTAGACTATACAATAAGTCATAAAATTTCTATGGTAAGAACGCTCAACTATAATTTCATGCGGCAGGTAAAATTTAACCTAGTATATCCAACTACACATCACTTTTTGAACAACAGCTGGGCAATGTAGGTCAGAATCCCACAATTTACTCCAACACATGGGACATTTATCCATAGCTTGTAGAATAAATATCTAAATGAGTTTTCCAGTGGCCATGCTACATGATGGGATAATAATCCTGTTTTAGAGACACCTGATTGAAGAAAGCTGTTCTGCTTTAAAATTCTGATGAATGACTATGGCTTATTTGCAGAAAAAAGGGTCTATTTTTTTTTTTAGCAGAAGTTGCTCTAAGGTTACTTACAGTCTCTTTCATATGTTGTAGATACGAGATGATAATAAAAGGCAGCATCCATGTCTGGTGGAATTTTCAAAATTGCCTGAAACAGAGAAGAACTATAATCTGCAAATGTCAACAGAAACTCTAAAGTGAGTCACAAAACAGAAGGAAAACTATTCTTTAAGATCTATGGATATTCTCAGTCATCCAGGTCATGGTTGTCCCAAAGGTGCTTTTTCAAGAAGTAACAGGATTTTATTTTGTAAGATTTAATTCCATAAGAAAGCATACTGTTTAGTTACTTCTTATGAGCTGGCTCCAGACTTAGCCATTGATAGCAATTTGTTAGTCCTGACAAATTCATCTTTCTGATGTCAGCTGATCTGAATTTATCAGAAAGGGTCTGGAAATTGCACTTAAGAAATGGACCAGAAGGGCATCTGTATACAAGGTAATAGTGGAGGAAGATTTATTTGATATGGCAGGGACTCAATTATTCATTTTTTATACAAGAGACTACCAAGGGCTGTAGGCTAGGCAGGAAAGTTGAAAGTATCCTGGAAAAGTACTGTGGTGAACTTCTCTGGTACTGTTTTCAGAGCACAGCATGGACGTGTCCATGAAATTACGGAATGTCCATCAAATTGACCCCAACTTGAAGGAACCCTAACAAATATTCAATACATTTATTCCCCATTAGCATTATTCAAGAGAACAATTGATTTCTTTCTTAATTTTTGAAATGGTAAATTTCATTTTTCTTAGTTTTTTACCTTTTCTGATCTTAAACCTGCCTATTCACTTCCATGCAAGTATTCATCAACTCCAAAAATCATGTCATTTTCCTTCAGATATATTACATTCTTCTTCTTGCTAGTTTTCCAGAGAGATAGCATATCTATCTCTTCTTTTATTCCCATTATAATTTCATGATCTTAAACATGTACTCCTCATATTCAAAATTATAATCTTCCATATTCTGTGGTCATCATCAATAATGTTGACCTCTATTATCCATTATAACTTGATTGAAAAGAGTCATAATTCTTTTTAATAAGGTAGAGAAGGCACAGGGTAAATTACTAGCCTTAGCTGTACTCATACTACGTGCAGCATACTTTGCTAACAGTATGGAAAGGTTTTTGGCATCCCAAACATGTTAATACTATTGCATCAGTGGTGGGTTACAAGCGGTACGCATTGGTACGGGCGTACTGGAGCCTGCCCGGAGCACCAGATAGTGTTCCGGTACGGTGCTCCGGAGGGCCTGCCCGCCTGCCCGAACTCCTTACCAGTCTTTTAAGTCTTCGGGGCTTCCGTGAATGCGCATGGTGCATACAGCGCCTGCATGATGCTCCGCTGAGCAGCTAGAGCATCACGGAGTTTGCGGAGGTGCTAAGACACATACGCACGCTGCGCGCGTCCATATGGACGCCACCAGGCCTGTTGCAACTGTACTGGTTGGAACTGGATCCAGAACTCACCACTGTATTCCATGCAAACTAAAATTTCTAATCTAAATGCTCCCTTGCAACAATGTTTACCCTTATTCCAATAAGTAGGATGCAATTTCCTGATGCATGTTTAGAATGCATGCCTATATTTACATTTTAAAATTGATTCTATTTTTATAGAACTCTTTTGGCCCTTGGATGCCATGTTGTTCATGTAAATCCAGGTGCAGAAGAAGATCTTAAGAAAATCAAGCTTCCTAAAAAGTAAGTTCATTTATAACAATGATTGTCACAAGTTGTTTTATGTGAAGTTTTTCACGTAAAGTAATAAACATAGAGCAATGAGTAACTAACTATATGTTTCTGGGTACAAGCAAACATTTTGTGGTGCTGCATGTTGTGGATAAGAATAGGCAGTAGGACATATTGTTAATGCTGTTTAATAGTTCAAGTCTGCAGCTGATGCATGGCAGTTAAAATTGCTAAGCTAAGGAGTTTATTTAACCATAAAAGGTGTTCAAAATCTAAAAATTAGTAATCGGAATCACAACCCCACCATATACATTGGACTTCTTTATTTACTTGCAATAGGGGTTCATAACCTCGTTTTCTGAAGAGTTGTTTGTCCATATTTGGAAGAATATGAGGGATGCATCATTATTGATCTATGGTAACTATACACCAAAAGTGCCTCCTTCCCTTAGGAATTATATGGTTCATATGAATTTAGTATGAAAGGAGATAGAAAAGATTGATTTGGATTTAAAATTCCTATTAATAATTAAAGTAGACTAAACATTTACTAAATTATAGATGTACACAGAATATTCTGAACAGCTCTTTGATTAATTAAAATGTAGGTCCATCTTTTTTCTTGTTTACAGTTACATGATGACAAATGGGTACAAGCCAGCTCCTCTTGATCTTTCTGAAGTTAAATTGTTACCTTCTCAAGAAATATTAGTTGATAAACTTGCAGAGAATGCACACAATGTTTGGGCAAAAGAACGAATAAAACAAGGCTGGACCTATGGTATTCAACAGGTAAAAATTACTTTAAGAAAGATTTCAAAGAAAATGTGGGTGATTATAAAGGACCATATCTATCTAAAGCAATAATATTGGGTAATATGCTTATTTCTTAATTAATACTTAATTCTTGACAACTACTTATAGGAAAAACCTGGAGTTGTGTGTGCTATTGTGTATAGTAGGATGGCCTCAGTGGTAGGTTTCAAAAAAATTTGGAACCTACTCTGTAGGTGTGGCCTGCTTTGTGGGACTGGCTTGATGGCCATGTGACTGGGTGGGAGTGGCTTGCCAGCCATGTGACCAGGTGGGAGTGGCTTGCCGGCCATGTGACCTGGTGAGAGTGGCTTGGCAGTCATGTGACTGGTTGGGAATGGCCAAGACGATGTCACTGAATTCTTTGCCCCAATGGATGAACTACAATAAGATTAAAATAAATACAAAAATCAATAATGCTAACTGCAAAAGAAACAAAACAATATTGGACTCAATTGTGGTTGTAAGCTGAGGACTACAGATAACAGAAGGGATCTCTGCTTTCAACCAACAATGTACAGTCTTTTCAGGAAGGATGAGAAACAGGAAAGATATAAACAAACAGGAAAGATATAGTCTTTCATCCAAGAAGTTAGTTCAAGAATAAATGTCATTGGTAGATTCCCAGAGCAATACAGATTTCCTTTTTCTGTTCTAAATTGCTCTGTATAACTTGAACACTATATTGAGCCGTGGTGGCGCAGTGGTTAGAGTTCAATACTGCAGTTCTGCTGACTGCCGGCTGTCTGCAAATTGGCAGTTCAAATCTCACCAGGCTCAAGGTTGACCCAGCCTTCATCCTTCCAAGGTGGATAAAATGAGGACCCAAATTGTTGGGGGCAATATGCCGACTTTGTAAACCACTTAGAGAGGGCTGTAAAGAGCTATATTGTTGCACCTATTCTTTTTAGGATCTTAAAAACAAACGGAATCCTCGGCTGGTTCCTTATGTGTTATTGGATGAACGCACTAAAAAATCAAACAGGGATAGTCTTCGTGAAGCTGTTCGGACCTTTGCTGGATATGGATATAATATTGAGCCCCCAGACCAGGAAATAGGTATGTTAATGGATATTTTGTTATTAGCATTTTTGGAAGCACCAAAGTGTATTTGTAATATGTTTTTCTGTTTTTCAAGAATACTCTGTAGGATTTTTCAGTATGTTGATGTTTGAGTGTATGAGTAGAATAATTTATTTACCCAAATTGACGTCTTTTAAACTTCCTGTTAGCACTCAGTGAATGATGGGTACACTTGGGTCATAAGAAAAAGAAAAAAAATCTTTGGTGGTTGCTGTAGTCTTCTTTTCCCCAAGCCAAATTGAGAAAATAATTTTCACATAGAAGGAAAGCAGCATTTTTCCCTACTGGGGTTAATGAAAGTTTGCAATTTCACACCCTCTCTTGACTTATTCACTGTGTGTTATCATATCTTCCTTTCCCAATATAGATTGCTTTCTTTATTTGTTTGTTTGTTTTACTTTGAGAAGGAAAGACAATGAGAAGAAAAAAGAAAGCGGAGAGGCTATGTATCATAATTCAAGAAAGAATAGCTAAAGGGAAAAAGCTTTGCTTTTCTGAAAAATGTTCCTTCTCTCAGAGGAGCAGATGTACTTGCATATTAAAACACCCTCACTTGAATTTTAATTTCTACAATGCGCACATTCTTGCTTCTGTGTCATATATGTTTAGATAATTGCCATACCAAATATAATTACTTATAATATAAATAAGTAATTATTCTCTGGCTGGTTCAACAATTTTTTTCTGAGTACAAAAACCTGGTGTGTAAGAGCATTTGGACTGGGGTTCAAAAATGTCAAGATGAGAGTTTAATCACAATGTTGCAGGTCTCATCATTTTTGAGGGCCCTAAATGCCCTTTCTGATAAGTCCAGTTATAACTCTTTCCATTCTATTTTTCACAGCTGATCAAACAGTGGAAAAAGTGAGCATTGATAAGATACGTTTCTTCAGAGTGGAGAAATCTTATGCAGTTAAGACTGGAAAGTGGTATTTTGAATTTGAAGCTGTAACTGGAGGGGACATGCGCGTTGGATGGGCAAGGCCAGGCTGCCAACCTGACATAGAACTAGGAGCTGATGACCAAGCATTTGTATTCGAAGGCTCCAAAGTTAGTACGTTTAATTATAATTGGCTGGGTTTATACAGCACAGGTCAGTTCATAGAGTTTTAGGTCATGAGCACGATTACACATTCATAATAAATCCAGTCCATTGTGGGATGAAGCATATAAAGAGAGCCAAGGTGGCTCAGTGGTTAGGGTGCAGTACTGCAGGCCACTTCAGCTGACTGTTATCTGCAGTTCAGCGGTTCTAATCTCACCGGCTCAAGGTTGACTCAACCTTCCATCCTTCCGAGGTGGGTGAAATGAGGACCCAGACTGTGGGGGCGATATGCTGACTCTGTAAACCGCTTAGAGAGGGCTGAAAGCCCTATGAAGCGGTATATAAGTCTAACTGCTATTGCTATTGCTATTGCTAAAGTTTTAACCTCCAGTAGGCAAAATTTGTTTTAAGTTAAAGCGTCCTCTCATAGAAGGACAAGTCATGCAAATACCATAATTCAGTACAAAATAAGTTGCCTACCCCAACATTCCAGAGGTGGGTTCTAGCCGGCATTACTGCTAGTTTGCTTATGCGCGTGCTGCGTGCACATGTCCAATTCAATGAAAATTGTTCTGTGCATGTGCAGCACTCCAAAAAAAGGTGACAGCGACAGGGGAACCGGTTTGGGGGTGTTATCATCCTGAGTCACTGCCTGTTCTGTGACCCAGGCTGGCATATCACTACCGATTCAGCTGAACCGAGCCAAACCAGTAGGAACCCACCTCTGCCACCTTCCTTATTCACTGTTGCAAGAAAAAGAATTTAGGTTGCCTTTCCTTTGTGAAAGTAATTGTCAAAATCTTTACAGTTGTTCTCCTTTTCCTTCTTCGATC
The DNA here is from genome assembly GCF_051295495.1 of Thamnophis sirtalis. Classification (NCBI taxonomy): domain Eukaryota; kingdom Metazoa; phylum Chordata; class Lepidosauria; order Squamata; family Natricidae; genus Thamnophis; species Thamnophis sirtalis. Next base: position 116,435,889 of record NW_028261381.1, on the reverse strand, counting down.
TCCATTATTCTGAAATCATCGATGGGGTATGAGTTGATGATGTCATGAAGTCTTACCAGTATTCTTTATGTAGAAATGTTTCTGTACCTAAATTCTGCCAGAATCAACCAATACGAAAGCATGATGGGTTAGTTTCTGTAGTAGATATAGAGACATCTTGAAGGGCAGGAGGGAGAGCCACTAACAAGGAAACTATAAGGCAAGCACAGGTTGATCTCGTTCCAAGCAACTATTTTGAGAAAATTCCTCAGACAGGTCTCTTCAGAGTTTACATTAATGTAAAATTAAGGATGGGGGAAGCACATTCATACATGCAAGATTCTTTTATAGTAAAAGTAGATCTAGATCTGTATAACATTGGGGTTTTTTTTTAGCCTCGTCTACTTTTAGGCTGACAATTGCTAATGTAAATCAAGTACTTAACCATAATTTAATCTAAAATTAATAAAATTAATTAATAAAATTAATAAATACAATTTATAACAATTAAATTGCTTGTCATGGTTCCAAGTAATGTTCCCAACCGGTACTGATAACCCTCAAAAACCCAAAGAATCAATAGATGGGAAAGGGGCATGTGAGGTGCTATTATGAAAAAGTAGTTAAATACAAATAGGCTTGCATTCTATTTGATATGTGAAAGTATAATTAAGCATTTAAAAAAACACTAACATAATTCAAATAGTCATCAGGACAGCAATTAGGACTGGAATTTTCATCACTATATTGCAGATACTGACTTATTTATCAAAATGTTTTATTAGAGATTGATGTGAAGGAGGTTTAGGTTAATTACAGCTAGGCTGATTTCCAGGGGAAATGGTTGATTATGATGAATATGTAAATAATCTGCTGATTAATAGGGGTGAAGATTTATAAGAGTAATATCAGTGCATCAGAAAATAGATCCAGTACTTCTTCCTGTAAAGAGTCAGTTGAAGTTAATCCTGCTAAAATCTTGGAAGACAATTTGCTGCCTTATTACTTTTTATATATCTATTCATCATACTGTGATGAAGACATTTAAATCATAAGTATCATAAGTATACTTTGTAATCTTCAAAGTTGATGCCATTAACAATCTATGCCCAGACTGTGCAATATGGTTACCATTCACAGAAATCTTCCTACATATATGTGAATGCATATATGTGAATATATATCCTATATATTTTTGTTGATTTTTATCTTTCCTTCTTTCTTTCTTTCTTTCTTTCTTTCTTTCTTTCTTTCTTTCTTTCTTCCTTCCTTCCTTCCTTCCTTCCTTCCTTCCTTCCTTCCTTCCTTCCTTCCATTCATTCATTCATGTTGTATTTCATTTATTTTTCTTTCTGGTTTTGTTTTCAATAAATAAAAGCAAAAAGGCCACAATAAGTTTGACGGTACTAAACCAATGACGAAACATGTGATACCTGAAAACATAACTTATTTAGTGTAGCATTAAGTTTTTGTGGAATATCTTTATTATCTAAACCATTTTACTTTTCAGGGGCAACGTTGGCATCAGGGAAGTGGATTCTTTGGACGAAATTGGCAAGTAGGAGATGTAGTAGGCTGCATGATCAATCTGGAGGACAAGTCTATTATATTTACACTCAATGGAGAATTACTTATAACCAATAAAGGTTCAGAACTTGCTTTTGCTGACTTTGAAATAGATAATGGTAAGATGATTGCTGACCTTTAGAATATATCACAACCTTATCTCTCAGTTGTCTAATAGGAGTTAGTAAACTCCTACTAATAAAGGAGTGTGTAGTACAGGGGTGTCAAACTGCCATCGTCACAGTGGCGTCACATGACGTATCAGGACTTTTTTCCCCTTTGCTATACCAGGCATGGGCGTGGACAGCATGTGATACATCTGGCCCGTGGGCTGGGAGTTTGACAGCTCTGGGGTAGTATAATACAGCCCAATATAATGAAGTATATCTATAGTCAGTAATTAAGAATAATAAAGATTCCAACAATGATAGCATGTTAGTTAGCTGTTGTAGACTTTTCTGCTTTCATTGAACTCATGACATTTTAATATGTTGGTTACTATTTGGCATTTTATTAAATTTTGTGGTAAGTGTTTCCTTTATTGGTTTATTCTGCAATTTTATTTTATTGGATTATCCTGACATTCTGAAAATCTCCATAGACACTTATTCTGACAGTTATACATAATCATGGAAATACAGCACTAATTAAAATAAAATAAAAACATTTATTCTGAAGAAAAGCCCCTTCATCCATTGGAGACTCCTTTATATTCAAGAAGAGAAGCTACACAATTAATATCTTCTGCAGTAAGGCATGCTTCTAAGTAGCACAGACTTCAATATACATTTCGGTATCTTTAATCTTGCAACCTCAGATGAAGTTCCTTGGATATAAAGCCTGCTGGCCTCAGTAGAATTGATGTTTGAATAGAAACATTTAGTCAAGTATGTTAATGAATTGTAACAAATTCCATTTAAATTATGTTAGCTAATTGACTGTTTGTCCTAATGAACTGTTCAGTAGGTTTTGACATCAGATTGTAAAATTTGTTTGAGTCATTTTATTGTAAAAAAATCAGACTAGATATATTTGCTATTAACGATATGTATATTTGTATTAATTCTAAAAGGATTAATCAGTATGTGTGTTATGTGTATAATTAAACACATGCAGATACATATGCAGATATAAAATCCTATTAGAAGAGAGAGAGAAAGATCTCATAATAGCTTGTTTCTCGTAATAGCTTGTTTATCTCTCTTCTTAAGGGCAGTCATATGATCCACTCAGAGCACGCTAGAAACGATTGTCATTTTTTAATTTGTTTTTCTTCCAAGATTGGATAGAAAAGCTATAAGACATTAAGTCATAAATGCTGTTATATTTATCCATTTCATTCACTTCACTGCATTCCAAGTTGTAATTTTCCATATTATATTGTTCACTACCCAGATGTACCCATATATATTGTCCTACTCTATCCATGTAACTTTGATCAATTGAGAATTTTATATGGCTTTTTAGAAATTCTGTGAAAGGTACACTTTTCTTATTTTTATTTTTATTTTAACTTTGAAACTAAACACCAATAGGTGACATTATTTGTCTGGATATAATATTAAGACTAATATTAGATGTTTCAAGATCTCCCACTTAAAGAGGATTTTATAACATTGTATTACACTATCATGTTTACTATACACCATTTTTGGTGCCACCATATGACCATTTTTGACTTTCATTATCTGGCATGCATAAACTAGGTACCCCAAATCTAGAAAATATCTTTCAAGTCCACATCTCACCAAGACAATGGTGAAATTGCATGTAGTGATTTGTTGTTTTAACCATACTGTTGTGTCTTACTCTTGGCAACTTTATAGACAAGTACCTTTTCCTAGCTTTCCTTTCAAATACACTTCTTTCAGTTGTTGGATATTCATCTTTGTATCAGTTTTGATGTTATCAAGCCAGCATGTTCTTTGCTTGCCTGTTCTTGTTTCACTAACCATCATTGACTACTCCAATGCATGTATGACATGGCCAAATGAGGTGTAGTCTTGTGATTTTGGCTTCTAATAATGTATTTGGTTTTGTACAACTCAACAACTCTCTGTTGGTTGTTCTGTCTGTCCATGGTATACGCAATAATTTATGCCGAGGTGGCGCAGTGGTTAGGGTGCAGTACTGCAGGCCACTTCATCTGACTGCTAGTTCAGCAGTTCAGCGGTTCAAATCTCACCGGCTCAGGGTTGACTCAGCCTTCCATCCTTCCGAGGTGGGTAAAATGAGGACCCGGATTGTTGGGGGCGATATGCTGACTCTGTAAACCGCTTAGAGAGGGCTGAAAGCCCTATGAAGCGGTATATAAGTCTAACTGCTATTATGCCACCACCCAGTGATGTGCGGTGAGGTTTATACCTGGTGAGGCTCAGCTGGGCATACTTTTGTGAAGCAGCGAAGCAGGGCAGCGGTCGGCCTCGGCGGGGGGGGAATTTGCATCGCGGGAGCAGCCAAGCACACAGGTCTGCAGCACAGGCGCTTGGCGGCTCCCGCGATGCAAACTGCCCCGCCACCCCTGATGCCGCCGCCCACCCGCTGCCCCGGCCTGCGGCTGCTGCTTCTCCAAGCTCTGCCGCTGGAAGTCCTGGATCGCCTCTGGGGGAAGGCTGAGTGAGAAGAGGAGCAAAACTTCTCCGCAGCCTCCCGGCGCTACACAGAGGCTCTCGCAGGAGTGCGTGCCAGCGGCTGGTGGCCCGGAGCGGCCCCGGCTGTGAGACAAGGCAGCGCTTAAAGCAGCCGCCGGGCGAAGGAGGGGCGGTGGTGGCGGCAGCGGCTGCTTTAAGCGCTGCTGGGGCTGCTCCGGGCCGCTGGCCGCTGGCACGCGCTCCTGCGAGAGCCTCTGCGCAGCGCTGGGAGGCCGTGGAGAAGCTTCACTCCGCTTCTCATCTAGCCTTCCCCCAGAGGCGATCCGGGACTTCCAGCGGCGGAGCCTGGAGAAGCAGGCCGGGGCAGCAGGCGGGCGGCAGCATCGGGGGCGGCGGGGCACTTTGCATCGCGGGAACTGCCAAGTGCCCAGGTCTGCAGTAAAGTGCGAGCCTCCTCCTTTCCCTCCACTCCTCTCTCCTCTGAAGCACGCCCTCCGAAATAGCCCGGCCAACGTAAGCGTGCTCAAGAAAACATGATTCGCTGCTTCCAGATCAGGAGGCGGGAGAATTAGTGCCTCTTTTGAACTTTTTTGCCTTTTAACTCTTTCTTAACTTTTAGAAGGCGAAAAATTCCTTATGGAAAGGAGGCCCCAAGTACTCTCACCTCCTGCTTTGGTTAACACTAAGCAGACACCAAGCCACTGTAACCTGGAATCTGGTAGCAACTATCTTGGCTTTAATTATTTAAAAAAATATTTAAATTTCTTTCTTGTTCCTGAGGAGACTGGTGAGGCTCCGCCTCCCTTGCCTCTAGTGACTGCATGTCCCTGCCACCACCACAGTTCAAAGAATCAATTCTTCTTCAATCAGCCTTTCTTACTGTCCAATTCTCACACGCATACACCATTCAGTGTAGTGATACTTACTTAGAATTCTCCATGCGGGCATTCATAGAAAAAGTGCATAAATGTCTCCACACAAGGGTAGGTTTTACATAAGCCTTTCCTTTCTTAACTGAAGGTATGTTCATCATTAGGGTTTTCAGAGTAGTCATATAATTCTGGGAGGTGGTACAATTAATTTAATGAGTTTTGACAAATTCATGCCTTTGCACAATCCAATGCACCATTCATTTTTGAATCTATAGCACTGCCCAGCTCTATTAATCATGCCATTTAACTGTTTAACTGCTCCTTCTTATAGACCATTATAGTCATTATATTTAAACTATTTCCCCCCAAAATATGAAAGAATAACAAAACCCAAATACCATAATTCTTGAATGTTCTCTTCTATTACTGTTTGCCTAAAATCCCCACTGGGCATATTTAGATTCTTGTTATTTCATATTAATTGCTATAGATCTAATCCAATCAGGTCGCCATTAGCTCTCTGTTTTACAGACATCTAATTTATGCTTATCTAATATTCTTGTTAGTGATTTTAACATCTTATTGCTTGTTATGGAAGCCTTCAGGCAGAGTTTTGTTATTAGACTTAAAAATGTTTTTATAAGACAATTTATAAGTAGTTCAGGAACAACAACTTCTTTATGCTTTAATCTGGGATACTTGGCTGCTGATTGTTTGGCAGGCGGGAAGCAAGGGAGGAGGGAGGGGGAAGGGAAAAGGAAGGAAGGTGAGAAAGAAGGAAAGAAAAAAAAAGACCTGTTTATATGACACTTGATTATAATATTTCAATATAGTAAAGTTCTATTTGGACAAAATACTTTTAGTGGGTATACTTCAGTCATTTTTAAAATAATTTTTAAAAACCCACAAAATATGAATAGTTTAAACAAATCTAAATGTGATCTAAATCTAACTCCACTATAATCTTTTGTTGTTTCAGGTTTTGTTCCTATATGCTCACTGGGTTTGTCTCAGATTGGCCGAATGAATTTTGGAAGGGATGCCAGCACTTTCAAATACTATACAATGTGTGGGCTTCAAGAAGGTTTTGAGCCCTTTGCCGTCAACATGAACAGAGAAGTCGCTATGTGGTTTAGCAAACGCTTACCAACCTTTGTCAATGTGCCAAAAGGGCATCCTCATATTGAGGTAATGCTGAATAGTAAGAAGAGCCATAACACCATTAAGTATAATCCATAATTAAGTACTCCATTAGGTCTGAGGTGTACATTTTGAATGTTGAGAACATCTCATGCAAATATTTAAAACTGATAATCATGGGGGTTTGTAACCAGTCACAAAATGTAACAAGAAAGCAAATCAGTGAAGCTGTTACTTGTGCCCTTCAGATCCCAGAAACGTACTCTTTTATCTTTGCCTTTTTCCCTTGGCGAGATCAGAGGCCACAGTCACCACCATGCTTAATTTCCAAGATTCAGAGGGGCTTAAAATGGAAATAATACTGAAATTTGTACCTAATTCACTACAATAGAAATTTTCAATTTCGTTATGAGAATATGACAACATATCTTTAAATAATGAACAAATTAAGACTAAATGGAACAGAGAATCCATCGGACATAAAAAGTTATTAACAGGATGTTGATGAGCTCACCTTAACATTACCTATCTCTCCTTTATGTCATTAAGAATTTATATTGACAATATAACATAGGAGATAATTTAGTAAGTCTTAACGTAGGCTGGTAGTTTCTTATTTTTTCTAAACAAATGCTTGTAAAAACAAATTTCTGACAATTTAGGTTACAAGAATTGATGGAAACATTGACAATCCACCACGTTTAAAAGTTACTCATAAGACGTTTGGAACACAGAATAGTAATGCAGGCATGATGTATTGTCGCTTGAGCATGCCAATTGAATTTCATTCATCTTTTACCTACAGTCATGGTTTGGAATTTGAGGGCTTCTACAAAAGGTTAGATATATTTTCAGTCCTTTAACTGAAGCATATGTTTTTAATTCTGTCTGCCTTTTTACTTAGGGAATTATTAGTTATTTCCACTTAGCTTGTATTGTTCCATGGCAATGTTCAATTCTTTATTCCAAAACAGAAGACTTTTTTGATTTTGCAGCTAGTGATTTTCAGTAATCAGAAATATAAAGGAGTCAGGAAACAAATGCATCCTAGGCAGGGTTTGTCACTCAAGAGCTTGCTTCAGGTGTTATATTCTTCTCCTAAGATATAGGTAATCCTTCTCTTTAGCATATATATGATTTTTAATTAAAATAGTTATAGAAGTGTATTCTGAGACTGCCTGAATTTGTTTTTGAAGTGACAGAATTCATGCTTCACTTTTATGTTTTAATTTTGCCTAGAATACATTTTTTTCCATTCAGCACACAGGTTAAAATATTTTCAGTTCTATTTTAATGTTTTATACAGTCATTTAATTCTCTATTATGTTGATAATCTTATTACAGAAAACAGAACCAGGAAATACCTATTCATGCAACAACAGTAAGTATTTAGGTTTTTTTTTTTTAGTTTTTTTTTAAAAACAGACTAGTTATCTTAGTTTGAACAGCATTGGCTTAGATTTTGCCCAAAATTAGAACATACTTTGACTTAATTGAAATTCTGGGAAGTTAATCCAGTTATGTTTAAGCATATGGTGGACTCTGACATATATATATATATATATATATAGATAGATAGATAGATAGATAGATAGATAGATAGATAGATAGATAGATAGATAGATAGATAGATAGATAGATAGATAGATAGATATAGATATAGATGATATAGATATAGATATAGATATAGATATAGATATAGATATAGATATATAGATATATAGATATATAGATATATAGATATATAGATATATAGATATATAGATATATAGATATAGATATAGATATATAGATATATAGATATATAGATATATAGATATAGATATATATAGATACACACACACACACACACACACATACACACACACACACACACATATATATATATAAATATATATTCTGAGGTTCGCGGGTGTTAGTATGTAGGTCTTTGGTTATTCGGATTTGCTCCTGGAAGCATGAAGCCTGAAGATGACGAATGAGACTTCGTCGAAACGTTGCCAAGACACCTCCAACTTTACGCGGGAGAAAACCCGAATAACCAAACACCTACATATATGTGTGTGTGTGTGTGTGTGTGTGTGTGTGTCTGTATGTGTGTCTGTGTATCTCTGTGTGTGTACGTGTGTATATATGCACACAAATATATACACACATATATATATATATGTGTGTGTGTGTGTGTGTGTGTGTGTATACACACAGATGCATAGGTATATTTATGTGTGTGTTTGTAATTTAGAAAATGTCATCATTTATATAGTTAGTTTTATGATTAGGAATTTCAGTAAAATTGAAAATGATGTGTTAGTAGAGTTCTCTCTATTTAGTATGGAATACATTTTATCTTTAGAAAAAAATATCTAAGTATTGTATTAATATTTATATTTGTCATTCCAGTATTACTACTCAGTGAAGATCTTTGCTGGTCAAGACCCGTCTTCAGTCTGGATTGGTTGGGTAACTCCTGACTACCACTTTTACAGTGAACATTTTGACCTAAATAAGAATTGCACAGTAACAGTTACTTTAGGAGATGAAAGAGGAAGAGTCCATGAAAGGTTTGGTCTTATAAATTACCTAATGAATACATTAATCCCTCCCTCCCTTCTTTCCTTTCTTCCTAGCACAAGAATAATTATCATTGAAACAATATTTGAACCATAATGTATGCTCTGTATCAATAACAATACTTAGCAATTACTTTATCAAGCACAATTTAAACTATATGGTATAAACTATAGCTATCCATATTTGGATAATTTAACTAACTCTCTAAAGTCACTCTGACTTTAATTTCCATTATAAATTAGTTATGGAATAGCATTTTCATAAATTAACAGTGTAAAAAAATCTTTACGAAATTGCTTTGTGCTAGTTATTTTAAAATAAACATTTAAATTGAGCTTTTGGCTGATCCATGTAATACAAAATAAACTGTATTTTAATTAATCGTTAATTGTTATAAATGTCTAATGCCTTATGTTCACTGAACTTACTTTCTGAACATTGGTGATAATTGCCAGATGGTTTATGAGAGCTATAGAGCCTCCTCGTGGAATATCTTCAGCTTCAGTTCCAGCAAATCCAAACTTTTATTTTTTTTTATTTCATTTTATTTTATTTCATTTTTTCCCCAAATTTCTATCTTATTTGTGCTTTTTATCTTTCCATAGCATACAGTAGGATATTCCACATAGAGCATATATTTAAATAAATCTTTGGGCAATGCTTAACATTCCATTGTTTTCTGGTTGCTATCTTTCAGTGTAAAGCGTAGTAATTGCTATCTGGTTTGGGGAGGAGAATCATTCGTAAATTCTCAAAGATCAAATCGTGGTAATGTTGATCTAGAAATTGGATGCCTTGTCGAATTAGCTACTGGGATGTTGTCATTCACAGCCAATGGAAAAGAACTGGGAACTTTCTATCAGGTATCAATATTTTTTCCACAAATTTTCACTTTTTGTGTTTTAATTTTTATGAATTAATGTTTTATGAAAATATAAGAACATTATCTATGTTTATATTGAGTAGGTTGTACAGTATCAATTATGGTATAGGGTCCCCTGCCTGAGCAAGGGATTAGACTTGAATACCTTGAAGGTCCCTTCCAGCTCTATTCTGATGAATTGATGTGCTGAATTGACTGCACCATTTTAATTTTATGAGAAGTTTTATTGCAATACTAGAAAAAAATAATCCAGGGCTCCCTCAAATCTGCTGGTTAATCATTTGAAATTGTATTGGAGTTTCTGCATATATTCTATACAGCAAATTTTATCTCACATTTCTGTACTAATGAATTGATACAGGTTGTGGAGAATGTAATTGTTTATAATCAAAGTTATGATGTAAGGGTATTATTTAACGTGTGTTTAGCTGAGGAGCAGAATATTACAGATTGGATGTTGATAATGCATTATTGCTGTATCCTGTTTTAGTAATCTGTCCAATAGTTAATATCGGAGGATAGTAATAACAGTGGATCACCAACCAGCCTTCATTTCTTTAAAAAAATTAAACTGAATCTAAATATAGGTTTACCTGAGGATTAAAATTCATCACTGTGGTAGTCAAAACAGGCTGCTGTTTCTATCAATCCCTATACTTAAAGTCTAACCAATTTTTGCTACAATTTTCTCTGAGAAAAAGACTCTCATTTCTCATGAAAATATGATTCTGCCTGTGACATTCTCTTCTATACTTCAGTAAGGTGGAAGATTTAAACTGAGGATGAAATTAATAATGCTATATTTGGGGATATATGTGTTGAACAGAAAATAAACCTGATATGAAACTACAAACGATGAAGCAAATATTACACAATTTCTATGAAGACAATCGATTTGAATATTGTGGGTGGTGAAAGAGATATGGTGTTTGGATAAAACATTAAAATATTGCATTCAGTACACAATTCCAAACAAAGTACAGAGCAAAATTTTAATCATTTTTAAAGGATAATTGTTAACAGTTTTGTATTCTTACTCAGTATTTTTCCTACATTGTTCCTAAGTGTACAATTATTATTGTTATTATACAATTGTATCACAGCGGCCAGTTGTTTCATCAGATTTGGCATTGGTTACTAGTCGGGCCTCACTCAGGGGCCTAGGACGTCATAGCATATTTTCGTAATATGCGTGCAGATCCAAGCAGTGCGGCTTTTTGCATTTGACTGATGGTGATTTTGTCAATTTTTAACTGCTTTAAATGTAATTCCAGTGCTTTTGGAATAGCACCAGTGACGTGCGGTCAGCTTTAGGCCTGGTGAGGCACTTTTTAGACTTGTGGACTTCAACTCCCAGAATTCCACAGCCAGGCATGCTCAGTTCCAATTTAAAGCGACAGCATTTTTCCCCCTTGCAAAATAAGTTTTCCCATTCTTTTTCTTCTCCCTCCCCCTCCTTCCTCCTTCCCTCCCTCCCCCCACTCTCAAACAGACACACACACAGAGAGAACTTCTCTCATTCACTCACTCTCAAACACAAAGACAGAAGCTGGATTGGATATATTTTCCAAAGGCTTGAAAGCAGCTCCTCTGCCATACCCCACCTTCCCCTGCTGCCTTTCAATCAAACTTTTTGAATTCCTCCCCCCTCCCCACACACGCACTTTTTCCAGCTGTTTCAGAGATGATTTCAACTCTACTTTCCCCTGCCCTGCCCTGCCCTGACCTCCCCTCATGAAAGGCCAGAGCTCTGTCAGACTGAGCTAGTTGCTCCCAGAGAACTCTAAAAAGCTTCTAAAAATGCCCTCTACAGGAGGCGAGAGAATACGTGCCTCATTTGCATAAGGAATTTTTTGCTTGTTAACTCTTGCTTAACTCTTAAAAGGCGAAAAATTCCTTATGCAAAAGAGGCCCCTAGTTCTCTGGCCTCCTCCTATGGTTAACACAAAACACTGTTCCAAATCACTGTGACAACTACCTTGGCTTTAATTATTTAAAAAAAAATCTTTAAAATTCTTTCCTTTTCCTCATGACTGGTGAGGCCACACATCCCTTGCCTCTAGTGACTGCACGTCCCTGAATAGCACCCAGTGTGCCAATTACCATTGGAATTACCACTGCTGGTTTGTGCCATAGTCGTTGAATTTCGATTTTTAAGTCCTGGTATTTTGCGATTTTTTCATGTTCCTTCTCGGCGACCCTGCTTTCACCTGGTATTGCGATGTCTATGATTGTGAACTTATTTTTCTCAACCAGTGTGATGTCTGGTGTATTATGCGCCAGTATTTTGTCCATTTGTATACAGAAATCCCACAAGATCTTGACCATCTGATTTTCGGTGACTTTTTCAGGCTGATGTTCCCACCAGTTTGTTGCTGTTTTAATATTATAATTTTTGCACAAATTCCAATGGATCATTTGTGCTACTGAATTGTGCCGCAATTTATAATCAGTCTGCACGATTTTTTTACAGCAGCTGAGTATGTGATCAACAGTTTCATCAGCTTCTTTGCAAAGTCTGCATTTGGCATCATCAGAGGATTTTTCGATTTTGGCCTCAATGGCATTTGTGCGGATAGCTTGTTCTTACGCAGCCAGGATTAGTGACTCTGTTTCTTTCTTTAATGTACCTGTTGTTAACCATAACCAAGTTTGTTCACTGTCCACTTTATCTTTTATTTTTTCCAGAAATTGGCCATGCAGTGCTTTGTTCTGCCAACTCTCCATTCTTGATTTTATCACATCTTTTCTGTATTCTAGTTTTGTCTGTTGGGCCTTCAGTAGATTTTTGTTCTTTACTTCGATTAATAGATGTTCTTGACTTTCTTTTAAATAATCAGCCAGTGCATGTTTTTCTTCTTCAACTGTTTGCTTCACTTGTAATAATCCTCTGCCACCTGATTTTCGGGACAGGTAGAGTCTATCAGTATCACCACGTGGATATAGACTGTAGTGCATTGTCATTTGTTTCCTGGTTTTTCGGTCCAAAATGTCCAAATCAGCTTGTGTCCAGTTAACTATACCAGCTGTGTATCTTATAACTGGTATTGCCCAATATTTATGGCCTTGATTGTATTTCCACCATTCAATTTAGATTTCAAAATTTTCCTAACTCTGTTGGTGTACTCTTGCCTGAAAATAGTTTTTACTTCTCCATGCTTGATGTTATCCAACTGCAGAATGCCTAAGTATTTGTAGGCTTCATTTTTGTTGCATTTAATTAGGTGGCCATTGGGCATTTCAACTCCCTCACATGCAGTGATTTTGCCCCTTTTTAGGGATACAGTGGCGCATTTTTCCATGCCAAACTGCATTGAAATATCGGTGCTGAATACTCAGACTGTGTTTGTCAATGATTGAATTTCTATTTCTGACTTTCCATAGAGTTTCAAATCATCCATATATAGTAAATGCGAAATTTTTTCAGCTTCTTTGGCTGTTTGGTAGCCTAATTTCATTTTTTTTAAGATTACCGATAGTAGGATCATTGCGATGATGAAGAGAAGAGGTGAAAGTGAATCATCCTGGAAAATTCCTCGCTTGATATTAACCATTCCGTAGATCTCATTCCCTACTGCCAACTCAGTTCTCCATTGTTTCATCGCCTTTTCAGTAAAGGATGTAATATTTTTGCTAATGCCATTATTATTATTATTATTATTATTATTATTATTATTATTATTATTATTATTATTAGTAGTAGTAGTCTCTGCCATTACAAAAGGTTTTTTTATGAGGCTATGATCCACATGCCATTGCACTTATCTAGAGGCAAAGCAGCGATTGTTTTAGCAGCATAGAAGCAGTGGTGGGTTGAAGTGGTACGGGCATACCGGAGCCTGCCTGGAGCACTGTGTACCGTTCTGGTACGGTGCTCTGGAGGGACCACCCACCCAAGCTCCTTACCTGTTTTTTAAAGCCTTTAGGGCTTCCGCTCATGTGCATGGCGCATACAGCCCCTGCGCAACACTCCACCGAGCAGCTGGAGCATCGCAGAGGCTTGCGGAGGTGTCACTGGCAGATTCAATGCATGCACGCGCCATACCGGTTGCAATGGGATCCAGAACCCACCACTGCACAGAAGCAATATTTTGGGCATTTTTGACCTATATTTCCTAGATAGTTCAGTAGCATAGTTCTCAAACTCATATCTATCCTTAGACCTCAGACAAAATTGTCATCTAAACCCTTCCACCCTCCCCCAGTGTTCTCCAAAGAATCAGTAATATCTTTTTTGGGGGGGAGATGTCACAAGCCTGTTGATATCTCCAAGTGGTTTCTTTGACTTAAATTGTCTCCCATAGTTTCATCTTATTACAGTGCTTGGTTTAACAATTTCTCTCATATTCTGGCAACTTATCATTTGATATTGAATCAATTATTTTTACTTCAATGTGTTCAATGACCAATACCAAAGTAATGAACATTTTGGAAAATGAGTACGCCTCATAATATGGTATAATATTCCATCCTTTGATATTCTTGTTATTTTACAGTTCTGTAAAATGTGACTGAATCCATTCAAATCTTAGTTTCTGCCATTTGAGGATACACTTGTACAAAGAAGTTTTAGACAGTCACCATAACAACATTCCTACATTGCTTCATTTTGATGATTATTTTGTAACGTTAAATTATAGGAATGCTTATTTGTACATCACCATATTTGTGGGGTTTTTATTTTGGGAGGGAGGATTCCACTATATGTAACTAATCTCAATATTAACTTTTCATTTTGATTCTGCCAGTGCACATAACCTTCACACATTAGATAGAAGTAAATAGTGGCTGTCTTTTTCTGGCTCCAGGCAATAAAGCTTTAAATATTGATTCTAAGATTCATTCCAGTATATTCTACACCTATTCTTTTCTTTATAAATTAGGTTTATGTGTCAACCAGAATAAATCCTCCCAGAGCTCATTGCCATATGTCAAATTTATAGGTGTGGTAATTGATTTTATCTAGGACAAGATTTTCTTGCATGTTCAAGTGGTTTATTGTGTCACCTCTCTGAATATGGCTCTTCAGAACATCAGGTACACTTAATTTTGAAGATTTTCAGCCTAAAGTTTTCAACAGTAGCAAATATTTGTCTTCATCAGAGGTGGGCTGCCAATTTTTTCACTATCTGTTCTGGCGTGCTCCCGCATGCGCAGAAGTGGATGGGCGGAGCTTCCCACCACCGCTACTAATGGTTCAACTGATGCAGGCCAAACCAGCAGCAACCCACCTCTGGTCTTCATGCACCGTTGCCTTTGACTGTGTAATAATGGTTTAGCAAGATGATATTCTAGTAAGACATAAATTTAAGGGGCATACCTTTTCCCTAAATGGAGTACAATATTCTACTATTTTTTTGCCCAATCCTCTTAACACAAGGACTTTAATCAAGATGTGTGACAGTGAAATCAGATTTATTACATTCATTATCTGTGAGCTTTGTGTCTAATGACATGGAACATTATCAGCTTATTTATAGCATCAACTTATTTGCATATATCTAAGAAACCACTCAGGATTTAATTTCAAAGATTGTTATTTTATTTTAGGTTCATTTTAGTTTATTTGGTACAATTTCTAATTTTACTTTTTCTGCCCAGAATTAATGTGTATTTTCTAAAACCTTGATCTAGATTCTGGAATTTGTACTCTTCAATTCTTTCCATTTCAGGATTTATACTGAAGTATTTGACTCCATGACTTTCATTTTGAAAATAGCCTTTCTGGCTGAGTCAGACAACTACATATTTATTCTACTGACAATTTTATCTTGCTTGCCATATTTAGGTAAAGGCGAAAATATAAGACCCTCCCCTCAGTAGCAGCCTTGAGCAGTAGATATCTTATCTAGAAGATGATGATACTCTCTTTCTTCTATGATTGACATACTATGAATGTTTCACTGTTTATTGTTTCATCACACAATTCTCCCTTCAGTCCCATGCGCCTTTCCTTTCCTCTCCTCCCCTCCCCTTTGAAATAGAGAATTATTTTTTTATAATTTAAAGTTGCTGTAATTAAAAATTAAAAATAGGTGTTTGCTTTTATAAAAAAAATGAAAATGTTGATTGAACAAATTTGGCTTAATAAATATTCATGTTTGTTCTATTGGGAATTATGTTCCAATCCCCACAAAACCTGATCTACTTCTTAATTTATTTTGCAATATAATATCTCTTTTCATTTTGCAGTTAGATAAAGTAGGTGGGATAATTATATTTATATGCAGGATCTGCATTCAGAAATGTCTAAGAACCAAATTATGACTACAAATCATAACCTATTTGTCTTATGTACACATATCAAATTCATGTGCACATAGGTGATTTTTTTTCTTATCTAGGGACATGGTTTTAATAGAAATATTATAACTATTATATCATAAGCTTAAACACACAAAACCACATAGAATCTGCCCATGATTTATGAATATTAGTGTATACTAGAGAAACAGAGCAACTTGGCCATCATCCCAAAGTAGGATTTGAAAAGTGATTATTATAAAGTAGGCATTATTTTATAACCATTAGCAGAACGGATGACATTTGCACTGATATAGTTTCAATTCCTCTTAAAGTATGTTTTTTTTCACTTCTTAGGGGCAATGTTTTTTTTTCTTCATTTATTATATTCCCACCCATAAATAATTCACTGTTTTATTGAAGAGGGATTATACATAAAATGCAAATAAAAGGCATATATATGGATATATTTTTACAATAGAATTTATTCTAATCCATTCCTGCATCAGTCTTCACTCTGGACTCTGAATACAACCTGTAGCAAAACTTTTCTTGATCTCCTATGCTCATTTAATTTTCTGACTGCTGGAAGCTGTATTTTTTTAATATTCTGAATAGCTGGCACCATGCTTATTTTACTTATTTGCATGATGGCATCACATGTCATGGTTTCATTCTCAGTGCACACTGCTGCTGTCAATATAACCCTATCACATTTTGTACTATTTGTGTGCATATTTATTTATTGACTTAAGTATTATTCTGAAATGATTGAAATGATTTGCTAAATATATCATTACAGTTTTTCACATGTGCCGCTAATAGGTTTATATTGCATTTTAACTCTATTTTTCAGGTTGAACCACACACAAAACTATTTCCAGCTGTTTTTTTACAGCCTACGAGCACAAACCTGGTACAGTTTGAACTGGGTAAATTAAAGGTATTTTTTAATCAAATTACAATCAATAGATGTTGTGACTCTTAAGTAAATTCAAACAGGCAAGCTGTGTTAACTAGTCAGCATATCAGCAGAGTCTTACATAAAAATAACATTTAATCATTCTTAAGTAAAGTGATTCATGAATAATCACAGGCAAATGTTTAACTATAGGGATAATCTCTGCTTCTATTATTAGTTTCCCCAAACAATATAGAGTTGCAAGACAGCAGGGGTCAAGACAATATTTTGGTAAACTGTAATACTTTTAAATTTCTTGCTTATTTACAGTGCACTTGGTTTTGTTGCTGATGGTTTTCTCACATTTAAGAAATGTGAATCCAATTGTTTTATACTTAGTTAGCAAAATAAACTTAGGAAAGTATAGCAATAGCTGTTAGACTTATATACTACTTCACTGTGCTTTACAGCCCTCTCTAAGCAGTTTACAGAATCAGCAAATTGCCCCCAACAAACTTGGTCCTCATTTTACTGACCTTGGAAGGATGAGAATCGAACTGCCAGCAGTTGGCAGAATTACCCTGAACTACTGCTTTCTAACCACTGCACCACAATGGCAGTATGGTGCTATTCGACAAGATATCCTTCCACAGATCTATGGGACAAGCTCCATCTACATTATATGACATTTCATATTAAATTGCTACATTACCCCAAGTTGGCTTTGCTAAGCTTTGTACCATTATGGTGCCTATTAAATGTATGTGAACCATTGTTTCATTCCTTTCGTATCTGGCAAATAAGGATGAAGAAAAAGGAACTATGCAGATATTTTTCTTCTTTCTGACCAACCTCCTGAGAATAAAATCTGCATTCATTTGACAAACACCCACATAATACATTATGCATACAGAATATTATTCTAAAGGTTCAATTCAAAAAATTTAAATTTCCATGTATTATTTTCTAGAACACCATGCCTTTATCAGCTGCAATCTTTAAGAGTGAAGAGAGAAATCCCATTCCTCAGTGCCCTCCTCGGCTGGATGTTCAAACACTCACACCAGTTGTCTGGAGTAGAATGCCAAACAGTTTCCTGAAAGTAGAGACTGATCGTGTCAGCGACCGCCATGGATGGCTGGTACAATGCCTGGAACCATTGCAAATGATGGCCCTTCATATTCCAGAAGAAAACAGGTATATATATAAATATTTTAAATAGAATGTATGAGTTAGAAGTTATAAGTCAACAAGTCCTACTGTTCAGCTCCTCTAAACCAGGGGTGTCAAAACTTGGGAACTTTAAGACTTGTGAACTTCTGGGAGTTGAAGTCCACAAGTCTTAAAGTTGCCCAGTTTGGACACTCCTGCTCTAAACCATTTCCAGAGATTGTCATTTGGTTTTTATTTGGAAACTTCCAATGAGGAGGAATTCTAGGCAGATCTCATCATCAGGAATTTGTCCTCATTTTCATCCCGAATCTCCTTTTAATTTCAGTCTGCTAATCCTCATCCTTCTCTCAATTTCGACAGAGAAGAAGTCCATCTCATTATACATGTGACAACCATTATACATATGTAATTTTCTTACTTTTCCTTGGTCTTCTCTTCTGCACTCTCAACACATTTATATCTTCAGGTATTACTCATGGACTTGGTTTCTCGATCCCTTTCCATTCTTGTTGTTCTCCAATGAGCCTGCACCAGGTTCTTTCTGGAACCTATATACTGGTATAATACTATATATAATACTCCAACTGAGATCATTAATATAACATGACCGTTAATGATTATTTCTCACGATTAGACATAGTTTTCTGGTGATGCATCCAAATTAACATTGGCTTTCTTGCTGTTACACTGTTGCATAATAATGTTTGCACATATTGAGCTGATGATCTATTACTATTACTGCTACTACTATTCCTAAAACTTTCTCACAGATAATTTTTAATAGTCAATTTACAAATTGACTTAACAAGCCTGATAGATTTATTTATTTATTTATTTAGCCATTTCCTTTTATTTGTTTTTTTATTTATTTACAAAATTTATATGAACACACAATTTACTATATTCATAGTTATACCAAATGTTTTTCAATCACAATTCTTGCAGTATTTTGTGGCTTTTCATTTAGTTTATAATAAAGCCAAGCCCCCCAAAAATTATCTCTGAAAATACACTTGTTTGAAAATTTCATTGAACCATTCATACATAAATTAGTTTATTTTTAAAAAATAACATTGGCCAATTAAAGCTGGACAGAAAGATATAGAATTTCTAGTGCTGTAAAGTACTATGGAGTGGGGTATACAAGCCTAAATGCTATTGCTATGGTATTGCTATTACGATGAAGCAGATGCCTTAACTACTGTTTGAAATGCTAACTTACTATTTTTTTAAAATTACATATAGAATCATTTTGATGAAATGAATACACTGAAAACAAAACAATACAAAAACCCATAACTAAAATGTCAGATATGCGGTACTTACCAACTTCTTTCAAAATTTAGAATTGAAAGCACTGCTTGATTAGAATAGCAATAGCAGTAGACTTATATACCGCTTCATAGGGCTTTCAGCCCTCTCTAAGCAGTTTACAGAGAGTCAGCATATTGCCCCCAACAATCTGGGTCCTCATTTTACCCACCTCGGAAGGATGGAAGGCTGAGTCAACCCTGAGCCGGTGAGATTTGAACCGCTGAACTGCTGATCTAGCAGTAGCCTGCAGTGCTGCATTTAACCACTGCGCCACCTCGGCTCTTATATAAATGAATATAAATGATATTATATTCTTTGAAAATTTAACTTTTTGTTCCTTATAATTTAAAAGAATTGGAAGTGACATGAACTCTTACATCTTCAGTTGTTATATATATATATATATATATTATTTTGCTTGACTGCATCAAGCCAAGAATGATAGTAATAGCAATAGCACTTAGACAGAAGTGGTATTCAGCAGGTTCTGATCAGTTCGGAGAACTGGTAAATACCACCTCTGACTGGCTTCATCCCCATCTATTCTCTGCCTCCTGAGTCCCAGCTGATCGGGAGGAAATGGGGATTTTGCAGTATCATTCCCTGCCATGCCCACAAAGCCACGCCCACAAAGCCATGCCACACCCACAAAGCCATGCCACAGAATCTGTAGTACAAAAATTTGAATCCTACGACTGGCTTTATAGTGTTTTACAGCACTTTCTAAGCAGTTAACAGAGTCAGCGTATTGCCCTCAACAATCTAGGTCCAGCAGGATCGAGCTCCAAGGCGTGGGTAGAGTTTGCCTGCAACACTCTAGTTAAACCACGGTACAGGGCTCATAGAGTTCAGCCTTACATTTTTCTCACACAGTGTCTAATAATGTATACTTAATAAAAGAAAACATGCTGTAGAACTTATTTTTGTTTTTGTATCATTTCAGGTGTATTGACATTTTGGAATTATGTGAACAAGAAGATTTGATGAGGTTCCACTATCATACTTTAAAGCTATATAGTTCTGTTTGTGCTCTGGGTAATAATAGAGTAGCTCATGCTCTTTGCAGCCATGTGGATGTTTCCCAGATATTTTACACAATAGATAATCGGTATTTGCCTGGACTTTTAAGGTCTGGATTCTATGACTTGTTGATTAGCATTCATTTAGAATATTCAAAAGAATCAAAACTCATGATGAACAATGAATTTATCACTCCTGTTACAGATGAAACCAGGAAAATCCGATTATTTCCAGATGGATCTAAGAAACATGGCTTGCCTGGAGTTGGACTTAGCACATGCTTGAAACCAAAGTTTAAATTCTCTACCCCTTGTTTCATTTTGTCCAATGAGGATCATCAAAAGCCTAGTCCAGAGATACCACTAGAGATTCTTAAGACAAAGACCATAAGCATGTTGACAGAAGCAGTCTACTGCAGCGGAGCACATATCCGAGACCCTGTTGGAGGGAAAGTTGAATTCCAATTTGTTCCTGTTCTGAAACTTATAGGAACTTTGCTTAGGATGGGAGTTTTTAATGATCATGATGTTAAACAGATTTTGCTTCTCATTGATCCATGTGTATTTGGTGAGAGCAAAGAAGAAGTAATGGAGCAAACAGAGAAAGAGGATGTTACCCAAATAGAAGAAAAAGCAGTAGAGGCTGGTGAAAAGGCCATTAAGGAAACTAAGACCCCAATAAAGGGGTTGCTGCAAACAAGATTGCCAGAGTCGGTTAAACTTCAGGTAATAACCTTAATATATCTGCAATTATATTATGTTACTAAAACATCACATGTAGTATCCCACTGTGTTCTCAATTTTCTTTTAGTCCTAATATATAACCTGGAATAAATCAATTTTATCTTACTGTGCCAGAAATCTTTATGGATATTTGATAAATGAGACAAATATATATTTATGACATGGAAAACATGGTGATGTAGAAGCATTTATACTGATTCGCCTCTGCTCTTGTGTATTAATAAGCAAATGAGAGATTGGGTTGAATAGAAATACTCTAGCTATCAGACTTTGCAAATGTGTTTGTAAAGACATACAAGCATTTGTGTAGTTACAATAGGTAGGCTGAAGCTGAAGTTAAACTATTATAAATATTACAGATATTGGATCTCCTGTATTATCCAGAACCTAAAATCTTTACTTGTGAATGCACCATTTTATCACAGAAAAAGTTAAAAGAAAGAAAGTTAGGAAAATTTGGATCAAAGTAGTATTGGTCCAGACGAGGCTATCAGGCTGTCAGTCACTGTACTCATCACTTGTTTGTTCAGTGGATTATATCTGGGAGGAGAGGGCCACTCCCAAATTTTCAGATTAGTACATCCTAGCAATATGTAGATTTATAGATTCAATAATGAATGAAATATAACAATGCTTATTTTATCTGGAAAACTCTTACACTACTGAAAGGACAGTTTGAATTGAACTGAGTTTCCTTTTTCATTGCCCACAAAATTGACTTTTCACATATAATGATGTGTATTGCCCTCCCATTTAGAAGTGCATTTATTACACACACAAACACGAATTTTCACCAATATAATTCATTTATTCTTTCATATTAGATGTGTGAGCTGCTCAATTATTTCTGTGATTGTGAACTGAAACACCGAGTGGAAGCTATTGTGTCCTTTGCAGATACCTTTGTCTTAAAGTTACAGTATAATCAAAAATACAGGTATAATGAACTGATGCAAGCCTTGAATATGTCTGCCGCGCTGACTGCCAGGAAGACAAAGGAATTTCGCTCTCCTCCTCAAGAGCAGGTAGATGAAGATCCTTCATCTGTTCTAGCAGGAAGTATAGAAAGAGAGAAAAGGGAAAGACCTTCAATAATCTTAAAATATAGCGTCTATTACAAAGGTGTCTACACCACAAAAAAAATGCTCAGAAGGAGGTATCTTGCAATATTTCTTTACTATTCGGTAATAGTATTGAATTAGAATAAAGAAAGCTGTTGTTTTTAACTTTCAAACTTTTTTAAAGTTTTCAACAGAATTTCTAAGAGTTATAAAAGTGGAATTAATCTAGGAATCTAGAAAACTGTATTGCTGAATCTTATTGGCACATTTTGTATTGTTGGAGAACACTATATCCAGAATTACTAGAATGCTGCGTAAACCAGGGGTGGGTTCCTGCCAGTTCTAACCTCTTCTATAGAAGTTCCACGAATCTACAGTGCCGTTTAGAACCGGTTCCAGCTCCCTCCCCCTGCCCATCCGCACATCATCAAGATGAAGAGCGAGAGGAGGAATTCTGGGAGTTGAAGTCCACAAGTTTTAAAGCTGTCAAGTTTGAACACCCCTGGGTTTTTTTTTCTAAAGAGTTAGAGGTGCAAGGGTCTTGTAACTTGACAGCTTTAAGACTTGAGTGCTTCAAATGCCAGAGATTCTGAGCCAACAATTTGGTTGCTAAGTAAAAGCATTGTTAAGTGAGTTTCACCACATTTTACAAGTTGGCCATGCCCACCCAGTCACATGGCTGGCAAGCCATTCCCACGCAGTCACATGGCCAGCAAACCACTCCCACAAAGCAGGCCACACACCTACAGAAGAGGTTCTAAAAATTTTTGAAACCCACCACTGGCGTAAACTATCTAGTATTTCTGATGCTGGGCATCCAAATAGAAGGAAATAGAATAAAAAACATAATCCCGTGTCCTCTAGGACAGAGTTAAAAAGAAAATGGAGGGAACAGGAAAATTATTAGTGGGCCTCTGTCTCAGATGTTGATGAGTTTTTTAAAAAAATATTCTTATAATGGATTGAAACAAAAATTAAAGTGAAAATCTGAGTACAGTACAACCCTAGTTCTAATTTTAATCTTTTAATTTCAGATTAATATGCTGCTGAATTTTCAGCTGGGGGAAGATTGTCCTTGTCCAGTGGAGATTCGGGAAGAGCTATATGAGTTTCATGATAAGCTCCTAATTCATTGTGGTGGGTAGCAAGTATTCATTTTGCTGAGTGGTCATATTGTTCCTGTGATTTTTTTTATTTATTTTTTTGTCTATAAAAGATTACTACTTACAGATCTTCCATTGTTATAGCATTTTTATAGAAAACATAATATGGACAAAATAAAAAAAAACAATTTCAATGTAAAAAAATAACTAATTTGAAGGACCACATATTTTTTTTTCTAGCAGTGGATCTCACTGAGCTGGTTTTCAATACTTCTCCTTTTCCCCAGAAAAAAAATGAAGTATCTCTTAAATGGAGCTCAACTCCTGGTTATTATTATGTGGATATATCCATGTAGTTTTCTTGGTAGCAGTATAGATATGGTTTACTATTGCTATTCAATAGGAAGTTTTTTTTCAGCCGTTGGTATTCTCATTGGTGATCTCCCATCAACGTACTGATCAGATCCAATCTATTTAACATTTTCAAGATTAATTAAGGTCAGTTGGATGCTACCACTTGCTGTTACTCATTAACTTCCCTAACATAATTTAATGTCCATTGACCTGGTCTGGGCTGTAAACTTCAGGAATTTATGCAGTACAGCATGATTAAATCCTCATTCAATCATTTGCCTTACCTATCCCATTCATTGATGTTTATTCTGTTCTTTGCAATAAAGTTTCCTGGTCCTTTTTTATTTTCACTGGCAGCCCTTCCTTGAAAGATTGTGCTTGTTTAATTACTGCATGAGATGCATAAAGATGGTTCTTTAATTATTAGAATATTGCAAGTATACTATTTTTATTGTCCTTACACACTAGGTATTCCATTAGATGAAGAAAAAGAAGAGGAAGAAAATATTTCATGGGCTGGAAAACTATGTTCTTTGATATATAAAATAAAAGGAATACACAAAACAGAAAAAAGAGAAGCAACAGAAGAAGAAGAGAAATATCCTAGTAAGAATTTAAATTAATAACAGTACTCCTTAAACTAAATTACAGCTTTGTATGAACTATAATTTTGCAGTTTCTCATGCACAAGAAGCACTATCAGTCTCACAGAGAGATCTAGAGTACAGTCCATCTGGAATATATATTAAGGAATTAATCAGATATCCAATCTAGAACAGTGTCATGGGTTAAATATGTCATGCATTTTAGGTACAAAGTTTTAGGTACATTTTAGGCACAAAGTTAAAAGCCCAAATCTCACGATAGTCTTAAACTAATATTACATTCAGGTTGATCTGAATAATTCTGTTCTGTCAATTTACTTATGAAAGGAAGATTTTTACTGGAGAAGGAATGCATTTAGTTTTTATGGTTTTATGTTATGATGTTATTTCTGATATTTTTGTTTAATTTTATATTTTACCATGGATGTTTAAGTCACTGCGTGAGCTAGTTTACACAGGAGATAATAAAGTTTCTTAATCCCCATTTTGGATAATAGGAAGAGGAAAGATAAGCATGTGTATAATTTTTTTATATAACAAAAGAAAAAATATATGTTTTTTCCTGGTCTGGGGACAGTGTTATCATCTCACATAGATTTTTTCTAAGAATATAACTATTTCTATTTTTTTTTCTTTTTTGAACAGACCATTCAAAAGAATCATGGTGAACACCTGTTATGTGTGCTGTAATTTTCTTCTCTAATCACATTTCACGGAGAGATATTCTTCAGCTTTAGGCTCGATTAAAATTGTCTCATTTTAGATAGAGAAAGGAAAAGGAACAGCGTATTCAAAATACATTTGTCTTGTCTTTTTGATTATGCCTATACCACTGTTTCTCAACTTCAGCAACTTTAAGATGGGTAAACTTCAACTGCCAGAATTCCTTAGCCACCAAGGGAATTGAAGTCCACTCATCTTAAAGTTGCAGAAAAATGCTGTCCTAGCTGTCTCCCTCTCAGGATTAAAAGAATGAAATAGTCTAATCAAAATAAGCTTACCCCCTGAAGATGTCATAAATTAGTTCAAAGTGCCTGCCTTTCCACCTCACTGCCTACCTCAGACTCTAATTATCCATGTCTGTCTGCAAAGACCTGTGTTCTAACCAAATCTAATGAATCATTAAATTCAGGACAAGATGATAGGCACTGCATCTTTCCTTTGAGCTGCTACTCTAATGTTTTTACAATAAGCTTTTCAAAACTTCCTGCTGAAAAAAGCAATTAAAGCTAGGTCTCCCATGCTTTTTTTTTTTTTTGCAGGAGTCCTTTTGTGGTTTCTTTTAAAGATATAATCTGCTATGGCATGGAAGCTTTTCCCCTTAAATGTACATTTCTTTTAATATTTTGTTTTGAAACAAAGCTCAGCGTTATTTGGTTAGAATGAAAAGCTGCATTTGAACTTTTCTTTAGTTCATTTATAGCTCCAAGTAATCGTATTCCCTCGAGACGCTTTCATAAACCTTCCTCCAGGCAGTCTAACAGCTAGAAGAGGAACTTCAAGAGAAGGCTTCTATACATATAGAAAAACTCCTTAAGCTTTGGAGAACTCCCATATCCATGTTCTCTTGCTTTTATTCTCCCTCGTTCCCACCCACCCTGGTTACAGTGGCTAGCCCACTGCTTTGCCAGTGTTTGCAGGCATAATCAAGGGTGTAACCTTTAGTTACATCCTTGATTATAGTGTAACTACAATTCTCATGGTGCCTAAGGATTTTGAGGACAAAATAAGCCTCTCTATTAGGTGGTTTGAGCAACATCAATGAAGAATTTACTAGACCAATACATTTATATATTTCTGCAGGTTTTGCTTATCATTTCTCTGTTGTAGTCTGAGGAACTCTCCTTTCCCAGTTCACATCAGAAAGGCCAAGGCTACTCCACATTTGAAGCATCTTTACCAAATATTGGTCTTGTCTACTAAACTAAGATAAAAGATTGTCATTTATCGATTTATTAATTTATTAGTTTATAATTTACTTCTGTACAAGTGCTGTATGCTGTTTAAGTAAAAATGAATTAAGTGACTTACAGCAACATACTGCATAGACAGGAATAATTCATTAAGGGAATTTACTTTCCTTTATGATACAGTCTGAAAATAATAAGTAAGTCACTTTAAGGCATTTAAGAAATCTCCCAACTATGCTGTGAGCATGGAATTCCATCTTAAAATTCTTCCTAGAAATTTATGAATTTGAACCTCACAGTTTCATCTTTCTCATGCATAGAATGTAGAAGGATTTTTTAAAGAAAAAAATTCATTGAACATTTTAATAGCAGTGGTAAAAGACAAGGTCTTCCAAGGAATTCTCTTTCAAATCTGTCATTCTTAACAACTTTTGGAAAATGCCGCCGTGGTTTGGCTTCTGGATGGTGGTTGCATATGGTCTATGGGATGGGTTTGGGTTTGAATCTGGTGAGGGTGATTGGTGGTTGCGTCCTGTGTTGTTCTGGGTCCAGTGTTGGTTTTTGTGGCTGGGACTCGTTTGTTGACTAGGGCTAGTTTCCAGATGTCTGGTAGATGGAAGGTATCATCATATTTATTCATGTTGTGGGGGTGTTTCTCTATTTCGATGGCTTCCCTAATTATTCTCTTGTTGAAGTGTTCAGTTTTGGAGATTAATTTGGTTCTTTAAAAATCAATTTCATGTTCTGTTGCTTTAAGGTGTTGGAAGAGGGAAGAAGTTTTTTCTTCTTTTATGACTGCGTTCTTGTGTTCTGCAATGCGTGCATTTATTCTCCTATTAGTTTGTTCAATGTATGTTCCTGCGCAGATTTTGCATGATATTAAATAGACTCCTTGGTTTTTTAGCTGGATCTTGTCTTTGGGGTTTCTTAAGATGTTGGCTATTTTTTGGTCAGTGCCGAAGGCTGTCTTTGTTGCTCACAGCAACAAATCCCGCACTACACATACCCGCACCAATATTTATAGAAAGACGGGAGTTCCGATTACACTTTGCTCGCACCAGCCTGAAGATGGCAAGTGGGACCTCGTCAAAACATCACCAAGATATATATATTAAAGGACCAGACAAATTTTGAATATTATGAATTTTACAATTCCTAATATAATTACAATTCCTAATATAGGAATATATATATATATATATATATATATATATATATATATATATATATATATATATATATATATATATATATATATATATATATATGTTTTTATTTGTGCTGATAAATAAATAAATAAATATATATATATATATATATATATATATATATATATATATATATATATATATATATATATATATATATATATATATATATATATATATATATATATATATATATATATTTGTCTGGTCCCTTAATCAGTTTATAACTTATAAGTTAAAATCTTACAATACAATACAATAGCAGAGTTGGAAGGGACCTTGGAGGTCTTCTAGTCCAACCCCCTGCCAAGGCAGGACAAATGGCTATCCAACATCTTCTTAAAGACTTCCAGTGTTGGGGCATTCACAACTTCTGGAGGCAAGCCGTTCCACTGATTAATTGTTCTAACTGTCAGGAAATTTCTCCTCAGTTCTAAGGTACTTCACTCCTTGATAGTTTTCACCCATTGCTTCTTGTTCTACCCTCAAGTGCCCTGGAGAATAGTTTGAATCCCTCTTTTTTGTGTCAACCCCTGAGATATTGGAACAAAGTTATCGTGTCTCCCCTAATCTTATTTAGGTTTTGCCATTTATTTCACATTCTTTAAGTTCTTCAGCTCCTAGTTATTTTTTCTTTTATTCTGGAATGAAGGTAAACTTGCTAGGTGGCTTTGCAAGCATGTTTTTTTTAAGATCTCTATTAAACTTAAGGTAGCTAAATACTTAATTTCTGAAGATGATTAGAAAGTGAGGTTAACACACCCAATATTTTTAAAAAGACTTAACCACAACTGAGAGCTTGATGGCTTCTCTTTGTCTCCTATCTGGAATGTTTTGTCTCATTTTATGAAATGGGAAATAAAGTTTCTGGTCACTCCTTGAACTTTGACTTAAGAATTCATATATTGTCTCTTTCAAGAATTCTATTTCATTGATATCTGTATGGCACATATAATCATGTTACTATGTAAATTTTCCTTCATCTTTAAATGATGATTCCCATGGGAATTGCAAAATAATATGAGTCAGGTAGTCCAATATGCACTGCACACCGTGAATGTTTCTTCATGCTTTAGATATTTTTAAAAAATGTGGTGGTGTACTCCTGAAGTCCCATATATAATAGACAGCTGGCTCAATTAATGGTTTAAATTCCACTCAACAGTTTATCTTGCCATCATAAATCAGAAGAAAGAGATTTTGCTCTTGCCTAGGTGTCTCTCTTTTTGGGTTTTACCTATGAGGATTGCATGATCCACCAATCTTTCAATTCTTAGTAGAACCGTAGAGTTTTAGTAAACCTATATCTTTGACCTAAAGTAGGTGAAAATTCCATTTTTTATGTTAGATTTTCATTCTCAAATATGGTTCTATAAATCTATGAATTCAGTGGCACATATTTTTTGCGGGGCGAGAGAATAAAGTGATACTGAAGTGACAGCCAGTGGAAATTATGGCAAATTGGAGTTTGGTTTATTGCCATCAAAAGCCAGATATTAGGAAACACAGAGGATATGAGTATGTGACTTGAATGTTTGTTGGAATTATGTGATGTGCATTCACATTTCATGAATCGAAATATCTCCTATATCAGTAATGCAGCCGCTTGTGCTCCTTTTATTGCAAAAGGTGTAATCATTGACTTCTTCCCTTATTCAAGGATAAGAGAAGGCAGATAACAACATGTATACACATTGTTAGCCTGAAAGTGATGCAACTTATCTACATAAGGTCATTGCATAATTGGCAGGGCTGCGACTACCCGCTGTTCCCACCCAAGATGAAATTCTAACCCCTAAACTCTTTAAGTAACCGTTGCTAATTAAACTTTCAGCTTCCTTAATTGCAGCAAGCTTTTGACAAGCTTTTATGTCAAGATTCGTGTGTATTTTTTCTTTTTTTCCTACCTTTCCCCTTCTATCGCAGTTTCTCTGAAAGAGCTGATCTCTCAAACTATGGTTCGCTGGGCACAGGAAGATCAGATCCAAGATCCAGAATTAGTTCGCATTATGTTTAACTTACTTCGACGGCAGTATGATAGCATTGGTGAGCTGCTGCAAGCACTGAGGAAATCTTATACTATAAGTGCTAATTCCGTGCAAGACACAATCAACTTATTAGCAGCACTGGGGCAAATTCGTTCACTTCTCAGTGTCAGGATGGGAAAAGAAGAAGAATTGCTCATGATTAATGGCCTAGGGTAAGAAATAAATTCTTTAATGCCTTAAAATACAGTTAGAACATTCAGCTTTATTGATTCTTAGTTAAAACATACTCTAGGCCCATTTGTCAACCTGATTGGTTTTGTTACAAGACTGTTCAGATAGTCATTGGTGCAGGACTTTCTGTGGCAAAGGTTCTCCAGGGCTTAAGATGCAAGATGTTTTTTTCAAACCACCTCTATTGATCAAATAACAACCAATTAATGTTATAACAGGCAAGTAACCTCCTTGTTTTTGTATTAAAGTTAGTGCATGCTGTCCCATGAAACCCTGAAAAATTAAGATGGGGACAGATTTTCCCTGCTATGTGACTGTTAAAAGTCAAAATTGACTCAAGATACATTATCAGTACTGTATTTCACAATAGGTCAGAACTATTCACCTGTTTCATTTTTCAAATATTCTCTGTGTTTTATTTCTTTTTTCCTTATTGCCTTTTAAAACACACATCTACGTGTGAAATTTTAAGGAATCTATTTATAAGAGAGTAGTTAAATCCCTCTCTTTCTGAGAGTCCTGATTCTGATTAAAAATGGGAACAGAACAGGTAAAACAAAACCCAAACCACATAATTCAAGATTTAATCCTAAATTCTTTTTCTGCTTTAACAATCTGATTTAGATTGAATAGAACTTAACTGTGCAAACCTTGTCACTTATAATTGAGCATGACCTCAACAAAGTTGCCTTTTTTATGACACTAAACTTGTAATCTGTTTTACCCCCTTAGAATTAAAATGTAGTCTAATATTCTTTTCTAATATGTTTTGAATTGCGGAACTAAAAATGGTGCTGTTGTAAAATAAATAAAAGTACTGGCTTTCACTTTTTTTTTTCACTTAGAGATATAATGAACAACAAAGTATTTTATCAGCATCCTAATCTTATGAGAGTCCTCGGTATGCATGAGACAGTTATGGAAGTAATGGTAAATGTGCTTGGAGGAGACAAATCTCAGGTAATTTCATAGATATTTGTGGTGTTCTGTGCTTACTATAAGTAAGAGGTCTAGTATAAATATGCTATGCACATGTAATAAAGTGAAACAAGTGGTGCAGTGACCTAGAAGTGGAGATCTCGACTCACAACCAGGAGGCTGTTAGTTTGATCCAGGCAGAGGCAGATATTTCTCTCTCTGGGCACACTGAGAATATATCTGCTGAATAAAACTCTGCATTGGTGACAGGAAGGGCATCCAGCCAGTAAACATTCAGCTCCATTCAGTTAATAAGTCACAACTTAGTATATATAGTATACCTGCCTCTATGTGCTTTTCTGATTATGGGAGGAAGTTTGATAGTAACCGATTACATATTTTATTCTTCAAACATTTAGTTTGAAAATAATTTCCCATGACTTTCCCATGATATCGGAAAGTAGAAATAAGATCAAAAGATTTCTGATACATTTTTCTAACATGTGACATTATGGTCTACTGCAAAGCTAATTACTTAAGTTTAAGATCATTGGCTGAACAATGCAATGCAATTATACAAACGTAATATACATATTGTTAAAAAAATGAAATGATTTTAATTTAATGCAGATAACAAAAATGGGAGGAAATTATACTTTCTCACGGAGGAAAAAATTAGACATGTTCGCATTTTAATTCTTTTCTCAGTCGCAATCAGATGATACAGTGTTAAAGTTAGCAGGGAAAAATCCTCATAAAATAATTGCCTGCTGTCAACAAGATTTGGTGCAATAGAGTACCATTTATTTTTTATTCAAGCTGCTGAATTCTAAAGTAATTTCAATGCATATACTTTAGGAGGTTTAATGATTACTGTGGTGCTCTGCAATTTGACACTTGAATGATTGTGGCATTTTTCTCAAAAATGTAAATGACTAATGTTTTAAGATGTCAGAAAAAAAATTGCTAATGGCTTTGAGTATTGACCCAGACATGTCCTCCATAATGCAAATGCTTTTAGTATTAGATAAAAATTGCTGGGTTTTCACTTCTGTTACTACATACATAATAATGAAGAAATATTTTGAATTTCTCATAGATATTTGGATAGAAAGATGACTTCTCCAAAGTCAACTCATGATTTTGTTGTTGAGTAGAACAATCTTGAACCTGGGTTTTCAGTCCAAATCCAGCGCTTTAATCATTACATTATGCTATTTATAGGGCAAAGAGTGAAAAACATGTTGTACCTCTCGAGTATATAATGTCACATGATACATACTTCTTTGAGAGTTCCAGTAATTGTTTATACCAATTATACAAATATTATAGCATATGAAAATGAAGGCATCTGGACCAAAGTTAGAGACTTTTGACAATAAAAAATAATAATAAATATAATGCATCTTTCTAATTTTGGTTAGGGGAAAAAAACAAGCCAGAAATTAGGACAGGTTCCAAGATTCATATTTTAATTGTGAGGACTTTAAAGATAAGGATTTAATAATTAAGTTTACCATAACTTTACATGCAAATATACATACATGTATACATACTATACATAACCTTTACTTGTTTTTATGAGCTAAATAGTATGATGATATCACAACCAAAGAAAAAGTAATCCAAAGAAATTAAAACCATGAGATACAAAAAGGAAAACAAATCATAGCTATAGCTAGTTACCACCAACACAGTTAATTATACTTTCAGTATCTTCCTATAATTACAAAGCATTCTTATGTCAGCCTTATTTATATGTTGTCTCTTTTTTCTTTACATTTTTACTTCCTATTTATACTGAGAACTTAGTTTTCCCCTCTCCGTGTTATGTCCTGCTTACCCTTCCAAATTAGGCATAAACACAAATACTTTCACTACTTTTCACAAATGTTGATTCATCACAATACACAGCAGATTACCCAATATCTCTCTATCCATATGTGTACATCATAAAATTCTCCACCCATTCTCATTGGTAGTAAATATTTTCCCAAGATACTTACTGTAAATTTGTGTATTTGCCCTAGTTTTCTTTTTGTGTGTGTGTATACATTGATATTGTCCATTCAGTTTTCCCTGTAAAACACAACCACCTTGTTCTTTGATTAATTTTCAGTTCAGTTCTATTAATTTTCAGATTCACACTGCTCGTGACTTTGCATAAATATTCCCTGCAAATCATTCATTCAGCCAACAAAGTAACACTAGCAACAAACATGCTTACATTCATGTATCCAAAGAACTGTAATGTTATCAAAAGTATTGCACAAACATTCTTGGAGTGGCCTGATTTGCCACTCAAAAAATAGGAAGCAATTGTGGCCCTTTACAGAATATTTGCTGAGAATACTCTCTCTGTTGGCAATCCTGAGTGGTCCCCCGATTTTTGCAGATTCTCCATTAGTATTATTAAAGTAATTGGTGCAAAGCAGCAGAGAAAAACTTTTTGTATGAATATTTAAATAGAAAATTTGCAGGTTATTTAATGGTGTTTTTCTTCTGCAGATTGCTTTTCCTAAAATGGTAGCAAGTTGTTGTCGGTTTCTTTGCTATTTTTGCCGGATCAGTCGCCAAAACCAAAAAGCCATGTTTGAGCATTTAAGCTACTTACTTGAAAACAGCAATGTTGGACTTGGTATGCTATTTAATTTTAATAGTCATTTGGCTTAATTTGACATATCAAACACTTTAGTTTGTAGCCTGCTACATGAAATCCTAATTTAAGTTATTTTGCATATTGATACTCTTTTTATTTATGTAACTGGTTTTTAAGTTGTGCTGTAGATTAAAGAATTATAAACCCTCTAGAGCTTTTTACAGATCATATTGTAAAAGACATAGAGCATAATTGTCTCCACCACATTCAATAAGATTGAACCAAGCACATTAGTAAGGTGGCTTTTAACTGACTATTCAAGATTAAAACCTTACATATGAAAGATAAGGCATCTCAAGTGTGTTGAGAGCTGGTCAACATTTGAGATATTATATTGGTATTTTAATGTTCCTAAACTATTACTCCAGGAAAATCCTAATACGCACAGTCAGTAAGCATATATTTACAAATCTGGAAAGAAGACTCATAGAATTCTTTGAAGTTATATTTATGTCACATTTTTGAACCAGTCCTTTTATTTTATGTTTAAACTGTCCTGTCTGGACATTATTCCAGAACTACAATGATGATCTTTGAACCACAATAGCTCTGGCCTCTTTAATTATGTTTTTTTTTTGAAGTTCTGTGTTCTGTGTATCGGGGGGGGGGGGGGGGAATCATGTGTATTTCAGAAAGTGAAGATCATTTCATAACATTGCATAAGCAAGTATTTGCTGTTTACTGTTAGTTTCCAGCAAATACCTCCATGTGACATGTACTGTATAGTGACACAAACTATTATTATGATGCATGTCAATTATTGTATGAGGTGGGAAAGTACCAGGTAGTGATTCTGCTTGAGCCCAGAAGTATGCTATTTTGATGAGCACACAACTTTCACAGTCTTTTGCCATTGGTATTTTATACTTTTATGCAAAGTATGTTATGATGTTGCTTTATTATTTTATTATAATTTTATTACAATAAAACAATTAGGAACAAACCAGAAAAGTGAAGATTGATGAATCTCTACTAATTAAGCCATAAAATGCTGAGCTGAAAGCAAACCAACAGTCACAACAACAATCAGCAATCAGTGGATTCTCTCCATAACCATGAAGAAAAAAACATGAATGTTTAAACTTTAGCTAACTGCAAAGTAACTGCTGCCCTCTGCTGCAAAATGCCTGTAACTACATTCCTGATATTTTTAATTCTATGCATAATCATTTCTTTTTCTTCCAGCTTCTCCTTCTATGAGAGGGTCCACTCCATTAGATGTAGCAGCCGCTTCCGTAATGGACAATAATGAGCTTGCCCTTGCATTGGAGGAGCCAGACCTAGAAAAAGTAATTGTTCAACATTGTGTACAACTTTTCATTTTATCAAAACTTGCTCTACAATCTTGATGTTCTCTGATCTTAGTTGTCTTTCTTGCAGAATAGGTAACTCATCAGTGTTGAGAGACAAAGAAGTGAGTTTTCTGGCTGTTGATTCATAGCAG
Organism: Thamnophis sirtalis; assembly: GCF_051295495.1. Lineage (NCBI taxonomy): Eukaryota > Metazoa > Chordata > Lepidosauria > Squamata > Natricidae > Thamnophis > Thamnophis sirtalis. The sequence continues at coordinate 116,401,412 of NW_028261381.1, read as the reverse complement.
CTTTTCCTCTTACATAATGGGGCTTAGTTTTTACTTAGTATATTTATTTAGTATATTATTTATGTGTAGTATATTATTTATGGCTATTGTCACTAAAGTATGGTCTTCTCATAGCAGATGTGTTTAATTTCCTAATTTATATTATATTATGAAGATGCGATGGCTCAGTGGCTAAGACGCTGAGCTTGTCGATCAGTAAGGTCGGCAGTTCGGCAGTTCGAATCCCTAGTGCTGTGTAATGGAGTGAGCTCCATTATTTGTCCCAGCTTCTGCCAACCTAGCAGTTCAAAAATATGTAAAAATGCAAGTAGAAAAATAGGAATCATCTTGGGTGGGAAGGTGTTTAATCATGCCAGCCACATGACCATGGAGACATCTTCGGACAGCGCTGGCTCTTCGGCTTTGAAACGGAGATGAGCACTGCCCCCTAGAATCGGGAATGACTAGCACATATGTACGAGGGGAACCTTTACCTTTACCTTTATGAAGAATCAACATGAACCCTGAGAGGAAATGATAGGGGGCTCATGGGATTTGTTGAGTCCAGGCAACAAAGGGAGCTAGGTTTGTCCTGGAGATGCTCTCAAGCATTTGATCAGGGATTCCTGTGTTTGTGACTGTCCTTGACTGACCCCTTGGTTCATCCATAGACCTGTCAGTCCCAGTCACTTTTTGGGAAAAGAAGAAAAAATTTATTTGAATTCAGTCCTTCCCGTCTGTTCATATTTTTCTCAGTTGTTGTCTCCATGGCTGTTGTCTCTTATGTCTGCTAGTAAATTTATAGAAGTCAGTTTCTTCTGAAAACAATTTCCTATCTCCCGAGAAATTGGTTCCTTACATTTTTTAGAAGCTTAAAATGTTTGTCCATGCATTTTTACCTACTCACACGTATCAATATGTTGTTTCAGCTCACTTTCATTTTGATTGCTTAGAACAAAGCCTAAGATGATATTCATGTTTGTATTGAACAGGTTGTAACCTACTTGGCAGGCTGCGGTCTTCAGAGCTGCCAAATGCTTTTAGCAGCCGGATACCCTGATATTGGTTGGAATCCCATAGAGGGTGAACGGTACCTCTCATTCTTAAGATTTGCTGTCTTTGTTAATGGTAATTTATTTATTTATTTGATTTATATTACAGCTTTCTGTTTAAATTCAATTTAAACACCCAAGGCACTTAAGCATAAATATTGAATTGACATGAGTTAGGATTACACTGCTGAGATTTAATTTTCCGATTTATCCCTGCACAGCCAAGTGAGAGCTGAAACTGTTTTAATAGTGTATAACGGCTGTATAGAAACATTTGCAAACGTATGCTAAAAACTTTTGTTGCTCTAGAGTGGGGGTAGCAAACTCAATCTCATTGAGGGCTGCATTAGGGTTGGGCTTGTTCTCAGAGGGTGCGTGTGTGTCTGGCCAGGGGTATGGCCAGTTTGACATCACCTGTGTTGCGTGCGCCTAAGGTGGCCTGAGCGCTCTGCCAGTGAAAATGGGCTCCCAATCTCCATTTCCAGCTGCAATGGCCTCCAGCAACTCTCTGCCAGTGAAAGTGGAGCCTGTGAAGGCCACTAATGGCCCTCCTGAGCTCTGTTTCCAGCTACGACGGCCTCCTGCTACCCTTTGCCAGCAAAAACAGAGCACATGAGGGCTGTGCGTGGCTCTCCCGAACTCTGTTTTCGCTGGCAGAGGCACTGTGGGCTGGTTCTTCACTGTTTCTAGAGCAGCCCTGCAGCCCAGATCTAAGCATCCTATGGGCCGGTTGGAGGCTGTGGACTTTGAGTTTGACACTCCTGCTCTAGATAATAATCTACTCTATATAGCATATACTTGTACAAATTAGAATCCATTTCATTGCACCATGTATATAAATATACATATGGCACAGAACAATAATGTTTGGCCAATTAGATAAGAGAGGATTTAAATGCAGATAGTAATTATATAAAGATTAGATGGGTGTAAAATGATTACAGGGGCCTCTGGATTGTAATGGCGCAGTCTGTTTGCAAGCACACAGGTGCCTAATGGTCTGGCAAACTGAACCTCTGATTCCTGTGGGGAGAGTCCTACATGGGTCCCCACAACCTCCCTGTACCATTCCCATCTCCAGGATAAGGATATCAGTATTCTGCTATTGCACATACTATTTCAGCACAAGATCCTCTTTGTGTTAATTTTAACTTGATGGGCTGCAATTTACTTTGCTTTCTCAGAGGCCCGCGGGATGCTTGATACTGTTTCCAATTCACAATTTACACATTGTTAGAATTAAAAAAAAACCTCTTATTCCATGTTTTTCGATATTCTTCAGTTCCTTTTTAGAAAATCCAAGTTCTTTCTCCTTCCATAAAATAAAACACATGCAAAGATCTCAGAGTTTAATAATGCAGTTTTATGGGCAAAACTTTGAAGACACTGCAAAGATTACCAAGATGTAATTTTCACCTGGATCTTTTTTATTTGAGTTTATATTTTGTCAGGATAACTGTGTTCTGTGTTTTGTGGGTTTCCAGGTGAAAGTGTTGAAGAAAATGCTTGTGTTCTTGTTAAGCTTCTTATTCGACGTCCAGAGTGTTTTGGCCCTGCTCTGAGAGGAGAAGGCGGAAACGGCCTGTTAGCCGCGATGCAAGAAGCAATTAAAATTTCTGCGAACCCAGCTCTAGATCTTACTTCTCAGGGTTGTAAGAGAAAATTGTAAGTGCATGTTATCAGAAGGCTAACAAACTAGGATAAAGAGTAATCTTAAATAGAAATGCCAGAAGTGCCTTATCAGTGCCAGCTGCTCCATAGGATTTCAAACAGGACTGTTTCCCAGCCGTGGCAAGAGCTTGATTTGGCAGCTTTCATGCTCAACATATGTCTTTCTACTCATCGTTGTATTTTTTTTTTTTTTTTTGTAATTCAGAATATAAAAATCTGGTGTAGCAGTAATTCTGGCAATATCGAGATGAAGTCAGAATGAACTTCTTCAGTGTTTTCATCCACTCATTTGCCTTATGTAGCTGACTGTATTGTTGAGATAAAAATTTGACAAATAGAACTGCAGCCATAATTGTGCTAATTTACTTTGGTTATAGTTCGTTCAGCTTTATTCATAGCATATCTCGAATTATCTATAAAATTTAAGATTAAAATTTAAGGTTTCTTCAAAAGCCAGAAAGTAATGAAAAGCACAATGTCGTCTGGTGGCTCCTCGGGGGAGAGCCTTCTCTGTAGCTGCCCCGGCCCTATGGAACGATCTACCCCCTGAGATCCGGACCCTCCCTACTCTCTCGGCCTTCCGAAAGTCTGTTAAGACCTGGCTGTTCCAGCAGGCCTGGGGCTGCTGATCTCTGATTGAGCTTCAGCCCCATTAACACCGAATGTATGTTGTGTCCTTTTTTAACTCGCTCTGTTTTGTATTTTTAACTTTTTTAGTATTCTGTTTTTTAAACTGTTTTTATGTAAGCCGCCCGGAGTCCTTCGGGATTGGGCGGCATACAAATCTATTAAAATTCAAATTCAAAATTCATTAGGTATGTTATACTGTATAAAATAGTACATATGCATTTTCAGTTAGGGTTGCTCGAACTGTCCATCATATTAGACTGAAATTGGCATTTTAAATCTACATGTTGAGTACAACTCAAGGACCCGAGATAGGCAGACATTGTTGGATGATGTTAGAGCTACTGTTGCAGGATGTAAACTGTTCCAAGTAAGGCTGCGTTCTGCAACTGACCTAGGATAATTTTTTCAATGCCAATAGTTTTCATGTGGTGCTCCAGGTGTTTTGGGATTGGGACCCATGGCACCTATTAATGTGGAGCTGGTATTATCTTTGCTTTCTTTTTGCCACTTTTTTGCCATTTTTGTATCTTTGCAATGGGTAAGCACCCTTTTCTTATCATTACACTGCTTTAGTTAGTTGCCTGCTATGTGAGAATAATTAAAAATATGATGGAAGTAATATTTGAATTAGTGCAATGATAACGATGTCAAACTACATAAAATTTTATGTAGATTTTTATCTCCTATATGAGACAAGTAATGCAATGAAATATCTATAAGGGTTAAAAGGACTTAAAGCACTCTGTTTCTCTATTCTACGGTCTCTCTCATTTTGGTTCATCCAACAGAGAGAGAAAGCTGACATTTTCCCTTTTTCTATTATTGAAAAAGATTCTCTTTGTAATCTAACTAAGAATTATTAAACTGGTTTTACAAAAATCTAAAAGTTGCTTAGAGAAAGAATATTAGTATGAAAATCAATTAGAGCACATTCTATTCTTTTACACCTGCTACTTCCCCACACAAATTATCTTTACCTGGTACTGTTATAATATCTGAAACATGTATTATAATTATGTAAATTAATTGGGAAAAGCAGCTGGGAGAGCAAAGATGATTTGGAGTAAACTTACAATGAAAAGAGAAAAATTAAAACATAGCACTGACTGTAAATCACTTCTTTCCACAATATTTTCGTTCTTTCTCTCCCTCTTCCTTTTAAAGGCTATTGAGAATTCAGTACGTAAGGTTTGATTACTTTTAGAAAAAATACATCTATGCCAGACTACTAAATTAATTCCTCCTAAGAATTTACTAGTATATGAACTACTATAGGGAAACATAGCAGCAATTTCATTTGGAATGTGTTCTATTTACTTACTCTATGTAAGTTCTAAAGAAATAGAATCAATTTTAGTTTAACATTTTGTATTTGTAACAATTTGCTGTTCAGTTTAACATTACAAAAACCTATGATATACAATATAAGGTAGAAAGGTAGTTGAACTGCTTACATTAAAGAAGACAAATTGCTTAAAAACATAGCAGTACTTTTTAATTTTCTAAATAACCTCAATATTTATTTGTGGCTACATGGTTTCTTTTTACTAGTCTAGAAGATGATGAGGAAGAGGAAGAAATAGTCCACATGGGCAATGCAATAATGTCTTTCTATTCAGCTCTCATAGATTTGCTTGGCCGTTGTGCACCAGAACTCCATGTAAGTAGCCTTGTTATTTCTGTAGGAACAGGAAATTTAACACATGAATTTTCTAAATTATCAACACATGAATTATTTCAGTTCAGGCCCACCTTCTGTGGTGGATCATTTGTATTCCATAAATATTATAAATTTATAATTTTGTTAGAAGAAGAAATAAATCCTATCAAATTAAGATGCAGTAATGGAAAGAATTGGGAATTAGAAGGAATAAGGTATAAGGAAAAATAACTCCATTGCATTCCAAGAAAATGCACCATTCTCTCTTGACTGGTAAGGGAATGGATATAATACATGGGAAAAGTTCTGAGTTTCTTCATCAGAACAGAAACATTTAAATCTTGTTGATGTGACCATTAAGCTGTCTTCATTTACTGAATAAAAAACAAGGTGCTTAGGTTTAGGGTTGAATGGAAGCTATTCTAGCAAAGATCTGTTAGATAAGGGAATTTGCTGCACAAGGAGCTTTTATATATTTACTTATTTGTTTCCTTCAGGAGTTAATGCTACTCCACACTAGTTCCTTCTTCATTTAGTACATATATGATCTCAATAAAGAATAGGAAACACACGGCTTAGTTCATATATTCTTACTGTTACCTACGGACGTACATCGCGCAGATTTGCATGTTCACCGCTGATTGGTTCGCCAAGCGGCTAGAAATTTAAAGCGCTGTCAGCGGCTGGCTGATCTGCTGGAGCTCCTTAAATAGAGAGCTCCAGCAGCCTGCTGGCAGTTCATAATACAGCAGCTAGAGAAATAAAAGGTTCTGAAAGTATCCAGAGTCTAGCTTCTTTTCATTGCGCACCGATCTAACACTTACTAACCCCAGGTACAAGGCTGATAGTGGGAAACATTCTGAATTATAATAAAGTAACTCTAGAAGGCCACAACTATGTCTTTTCCTCTCTCCTTTTACTCCAGTCAACCCCCCCCAATCAAAAAATTCCAATTGTTCCTATCGTTCTTTATTGCATATATCAGTATTTAGCAGTAATTTTAAGCCACAGAAGTATTCTTTCAAAATCACTATTAAAATAAGTCCCTATATTTAGGAAAGAGGTCTTAATTCAGTGGAAATCAGAGTGAGAATAAAGAGACGCTCTACTTTATTTATACAAAAGATAAGTTAAATTACATTTAAGTGGATCTTCCCAAAATGGATGTTAAAGTAGAAAAATCTGCTCCTGTTGTCATATTCTCAGTAAATCTAAAACATTTTAATCTGGGGGAAATCACTGGAGGTAAAAAAATTAAATTGCTGTTAGGTAAATAACAAATATTTTTTATCTCTTAGTGTTCTTGAATATTTGTAAAAAAATAAAAAAAACATTTTTGTGAAGATAATAAAAATAAGAAAAATAATATCACATTCTTTTACAGCTTATCCAAACTGGAAAAGGTGAAGCTATTAGAATACGGTCAATTTTGCGTTCCCTTGTGCCAACAGAAGATTTAGTTGGGATTATAAGTATTCCTTTAAAACTACCAACAATAAACAAAGGTAACTATGAAAACCATTCTAACTCGAGTTGGGATGGAAAATCAAAGTGGCAGATTGCTTTGTTTGATTTCGTTCGTAAAGTCTCCTCTATTAATTTTATCATATTAGAATTATGTGCCAACAATTTTGTCTATGGAGATTCTCAGTCATCCAGATCATGGTTGTCCCAAAGATGCTTTTTCAAAAGGCAATTAGACTTTCTGTTTTTTCTTTGAAGACGTTTTACTTCTCATTCAAGAAGCTTCTTCAGCTCTGACTTGATGGTGGAGAATGGAAGGATTCTTCTATTTCACCACCATTCCTTCCTTCCAATCCGCATCATCCAGTCAGAGCTGAAGAAGCTTCTTGGATTAGAAGTGAAACATCTTCAAAGAAAAATCAGAAAGTCTAGTTGTCTCTTGAAAAGAGCACCTTTGGGATGCCAATAATTTGAAATATATAAGGATATAAAACATTCTTCTTCTTGTGCCACATCCATCATTGGACGTTGGCGATCATGTTGGCAATCCTATTTTTGTCAACAGCTGCATGAAAAAGTGTTGCCGAATTTTGTCCAAACCAGTCCCTTAGATTTTGAAGCCATGAAACCATAAAACATTACAAAGTGAATTTAAATTGTATTTAACCAGCTGGCTACATAAATTATATAATAAAGTGAACATTTATTTTACATAAACAGCTTGATTATGTACTTGTTTTATATCCCAAGCCATGGTCTATGTAGAACTATATTTGGAACATTCTAGACTTTATTTATTTATTTATTTGTTTGTTGAATTTATGTTGCTGCCTATTCATCCATAGCAACTTTGCCTCTTACTCTCTTCAGTTTTAGCTATCAGTTCTGTAGACATCTTCTTTGGGGAGACAGCGGTTATTAATTTTAAAAAGTCAGCTCAGTGTAAATAGATGACAGAGTATGTTTTATAGAAGTGTGAGAATCATTCATAGGAGTGTTGCACTTTAACAATAATCCCAGTAGGCTATCTAAACAAAACAACACGTATAAAATACTTTCCTAAATTTCATCAAGCATGTCGTTTGTTTACAAACTTTTGTGCATCAGTTTTTACAATTAAAAATAAGATCACTGGTTATCCATCAAACATAACTAAATACATCATTATCATTGAGCATTATGTGTTCAAGTTACCGCTAATATTAATCATCCATAGAATATACAATACTTATAGTGTGGCCTATTCAACTCCAGAAATAGTTTCCCATTGCTAATCCAAGTAGTTGTTGAACATTTCAATTCATATGTGTATCAATTATTCATTACATCATCATTAGTCCATTTAACATATAAAAATCTTTCCAATATAACATCATCAATACTTACAATTATACATAGGATTCAAATCATCCCATTATTATACATTGAATACATTATTGTCCTTTATATATCATATGATCAAACACTCTATTTCATAGCAAAAAAAACTTTCATAAGGATATCTTCTGTATATTGAAGTTCTTTAATGGACTATACCAAATCTACAAGACAATGTGACATCTTGACACTTGGAACAGCAGGTTTGGAGAGGCATTTTGGTGTCCTGGGGAAGATAATTGATATAGATCCTATAAAATGCATTTGTCTCGAATTTTCTGATAAAAATGTTTCCCAGGACTTTTGTGTCCATGTGTTTGCACTTCAGCAATATCTGGTTGGAATGCATTTCAGAAGTTTATTCTAACGTATTCCCATCATGATTTTTACCCTCACTTCTTGGAATTGTAAAGATGTAAAACAAACTCTGTAGAACATTTAGAAGCCATAGTACAGTGGTGGATTACGACTAGTACACCCTGGTACGGGCATACCGGTGCCTGCCGGGAACACCAGGTAGCATTCCAGTATGGTGCTCTGGAGGGCCTACCCACCTGCCTGCGCTCCTTACCGGTATTTGAAATTTTTGGGGCTTCCATGCACGGAGCGTATGGCGCCTGCGTGATGCTCCGCCAAACAGCTGCTAAGTACACATGTGCGTGCTGCACGCATTAATGTTTTGGGTGCCCGGCCCTGTTACACCGTACCGGTTGCAATGGGATCCAGAACCCACCACTGCCATAGTGCAATGGAGCAAAATTGTACTTTGGTGAATTTACTAAGTCTGCATTGCTATTACTATTAATCTTCTCATCGTTCCTATCACCCATCTCCTCCCACTTATGACTGTATGACTGTAATTTTGTTGCTTGTATCCTTAAGATTTATATTGATTGTTTCTTAGTATGATTTGATTGCTTATTTGTACCCTATGACTATCATTAAGTGTTGTGCCTTATGATTTGTGATGAATGTATCTTTTCTTTTGTGTACACTGAGAGCCTATGCACCAAAGACAAATTCCGTGTGTGTCCAATCACACTTGGTCAATAAAGAATTCTAATCTATTCTATTCTATTCTATTCTATTCTATTCTTTTCTTTTCTTTTCTTTTCTATTTATTGGTGGCTACACCAACCAATACCTATAGATAAACCAGTTTACTTTAATCCTGAATATCTGTTTTCTGTGTTGGGATTTGGAATTCTGATTTTTTTTTTAATTTATTTATTTTCATCTTTTAAAACTGCCTTTCTCCCTTAGACAGGGGCTCTGGATGATGCAGAATGTTGACAGTGTATTCATCCATAGGAACTAACAGATCACCATCTGAAAAATCCTTGACTTGTCTTCCTGTTTTTCAGACAAGTTCATACACAACAAAAAAGAGATTTCTGCTTTTTATATCATAAAGTAATAACAGCTTTTCAAGGTGGAAGAGCTATTATTTATGCAGTTGAAAATAGCACATCATACAAAAGATATCAGAAGAATAGAGGAAATTGCAAGGTCTGCCAAATATATATATATAAAATTAGAGCCTGTAAAAGGAGAAAAACAAACAAAACTGCACACAACAAAACCAAAATGATAAAAGTGTAGAATAATAGATTTGACTCCTGAACTGGATAACTCAAGAGTGCAACATTTTGTTACATTTATGTCCTAAAGCAAATTCAAATTATTATTTGGTCATCTGTTCTGTTTCCTCATTCTTGGTATAAGATTGTGCTTGTCTACTGACAAACAAAAACTGCTTTTTATTAACCATTTATTAACACTTTAAGACTTCAGAAGCCTCAACTGTTACATATATATATGAATATATATATATATATATATATATATATATATATATATATATATATATATATATATATATATATATATATATATATATATATATATATATATATATATATATATATATATATATATGTTATTTTCATATAACTTAGATTTCAAAGATTTTACAACAGGACCATGAAGTGGATCTGTGAATTTGAATTTAGACTACTGTATTTTGGTCTTTCTAGTTTCCCTAAACCAAGGGTGTCAAACTCGATTTCATTGAGGGCTGCATCAGGGTTGTATTTGACCTTCGGAGGGCTGGGACTGGGTGTGGCCATTGTAAGCGTGGCCAGCTCGATGTGTCAGGGGCACCTATGGTGGCTAAGTGCTCAGACAGGACTTCTGAGACCCTTCCTTACTCTCCTTAGAACCCTAACCATTCCTTCCTTCCTTCCTTCCTTCCTTCCTTCCTTCCTTCCTTCCTTCCTTCCTTCCTGCCTGCCTGCCTGCCTGCCTGCCTGCCTTCTTTCCTTCCTTTTCTTCTTTTCCCTTCCTTCTTCCTTCTCCTTTCTTCTTCCTTTGTGCATGGCGCCCCGCACCCCATTTTCAGCCGTGACAGCCTCCTGCGGCCTTCTACCAGAGAAAATGAAGCTTGGGCCCTCCCAAGCTCCGTTTTCGCTGGCAGAAGCACCGTGGGCAGTCCTTTGCTGTTTCCAGGCCAGTCCCACATGCCAGATCTAAGCACCCCATGGGCCAGATCCAGCCTGTGGATCTTGAGTTTGACAACCCTGCTCTAAACTCAAAGTAAGTGAATATTGAAATAATGACAGCCTTAAATAAGTGAATATCAGACCAGCATTGCATTTTCACTTGTTTGTGGACAGAAGCTGTATACAGCTAAATTGAATAAATGTAGAGCAATATTTGTACTGAGATAATGACTCTTTTTTGTTTTGCAGATGGAACAGTTACTGAGCCAAATATGTCTGCAACTTTCTGTCCTGACCACAAAGCACCCATGGTGCTTTTTCTAGATCGTGTCTATGGTATAAAGGACCAAACCTTCCTCCTTCACCTTCTAGAAGTTGGATTTTTACCAGATTTAAGGGCATGTGCTTCATTGGATACAGCTGAGTACTGTTTGCTATTATTCTCTAACTGTATTAAGGAGATTTGGTAGTACTGGAATTTAGCTAAGCACTGTAATTTATTTTCTGCAATTAGAGTGTTGTAATATTAAGAGTTTGCATGTACATTTATCAGCAGTTTATACATTTAAATAAACTATGAACTGCCTTTTATTATAAACTACTCAAGGCTTACCAGAACATTAATGAAACAAAGCATTAATAAACAATGATAAAGAAGATAGTTAACATGGAAATCAAACTCCACCACTGAGAACAGCCTCATTAAAGGTCTTACTCAGGCCTATGTAAATATGTAAGTGATGATAGGACAGGTGATAGGCTGCATATCTATCCATCTGCCTATCTTTTGTCATACATATTAGCTGTAATAAATGATTCGTGATTTAAGAATAAAATAAAAGCCCCATAACAGCTATAAAATCAGTAACTATAAAAATTGTGGCCCTAGCTAAAACACAATGCACTGAAATTATCAGGCTTCAAAACTCATTGTACTTGAATCTGGGGGCTTCCTATGTTCTTTCTCTGCATAATCATGCTAAAAAAGTATGGTGCAGATAATGAAATATTTATTACGTTAGTCTTTCCTGAAATGGTTGGTATTAGGGTTCATTTACTGATTTGATTTAATCCAATCAGAACAGGGACCCTTTATACCATTTCAGACAAGTGACTCTCCTGTTCCTTCTTAAAATCGTCCAGTGATGAAGCACCCACAATTTCTGACGGCAAACCTGGTTAATTGTCCTCACTGTTAGGAAGCTTCTTCTCAATACCAGGTCGTTTCTCTTCTTGATTAGTTTCCATCCATTGTTTCTTGTCCTGCTCTCTGGTGCTTTGGAAAATACTGCTACCATGTCTCCCCAATCCTTTTTTTTCTCTAGACTAGCCAAACCCAAATCCTGCAACCATTCTTCATATGTTTTTAGTCTCCAGGCCTTTAATCGTCTTAGTTGCTCTTCTCTGCACTTTTTCCAAAATTTCATTTTAATTTTAATTTCTCATATAGTGCCTCTGGGAGGGTGAACAGCACATGAAAACAATTAAAAACCTGGTTTGGGCAAATGACTTTATCTTCCTTAGCTGGCGTTAAGGGAGGTCTAGGGTATCTGAGGAGTTATCTTGTCCCAGTAAAACTAGTCCATCCCACTTGCTCCAGCAGAAGAGGCTTCCTGCGGACCGCATTGGTTAAGGAATTCTGGCTGACAGTATCAAGGAGAAGAAACTTTTCTTCTGTAGCCCCCATTCTAGGGAACATTCAGCTACCAGAGGTGAGAATTGTTCCCGTCCTTTTGGTCTTCTGGAAGGGCATTAAAATCTAGTATTGCTGGTTGGCTTGGGACCCTAAAGGAGACACACTCTGCTGGAGGTGATTGAGAGGATAAAAGTAACAACTCACCCTTGTGCTGTCTGTCCCCTTGGTTTCAGATTTTTATGTAACTCTTCTTAATTTTAATTGTTTTTACATTTATCTTTTTCTCCCTGTAAGCTGCCCAGTCATCTGATCAGCGAGATGGGCAACATATAAATTTAATAAATAAAATAAATTAACAAAAGTAAACCACAGTATATCAACCCTCAAACCATAATTTGCACATTTAAATGGCTGATATAGGTAATAACAATGCAAAATTATTTTAAAACATTTTATGTGCCCATACCAGAGTTGAATTCCACTTACCTTTGCTACCGGCTCAGTAGCAATATGAGTGTGTGCGCATTCACACATGCACAGGACCTTCTGCGCATGCGCAGACCTCTCCTGCAAAGATAAGCGAACAATGAGGGAAAGAGAAATCCGCTGTGCCACACGATTTTGATTAGCTAGAAAGCAGGAAATTCTGCTTTCTAGCTAATATAAATTGCATGTCACAGTTGATCATCAGAAAAAACAGTTTGCCTGAACTAGTAGCATTTTTTTTACTACCAATTCGGACGAATGAGTAGCATTTTTACTATCGGTTGGGTGAACTGGTTCAAACCGGTAGCATTTCACCCCTGGCCCAGACTAAGCTCCCAGGACCTAATCCAGGAACATAATGGATGTTTATAACCTGCAGGATGTAACCTATTATGTTATAATTTTACTATGGTATTACATTTATATTCCATGGTATTATATTTTATTATATTACACTGCTGGTATATCTATGTGATGCTCAGAATCAGACATGATTGGAAGGACGTATCATATACAGATGATAGATAGATGATAGATAGATAGATAGATAGATAGATAGATAGATAGATAGATAGATAGACAGACAGACAGACAGACAGACAGACAGACAGACAGACAGACAGATAGATGATGGATAGATACTCATTTGATACACTAAAGATTAAATGCAGGATGAAAGAAAAGAATGAAGGAAGAAATTGAGTAATTCTTTGGTTTTGAGCTACAGTAGACTGCTCAATGAATGTATTACTTATAGATTGAGTATTTGCATGTTGTAATACATATAAAAGTAAAAACCATAAGGGAAAATACAGAGAATAAAAAAAAAGAACCTCAATGAAAAAAGCAAATATAAAAAGAATATAAAAAAAGAAAAAAAATGGATGTTAAGCAGCTTTCCAATATTCTTGACAGTGTTATGGATACCTAAAATATTTCAGACTGTAAGAAAATCTCTTTCAGGAGGAAAGGAAAGACTGGTAAAAAGTACACATGTTAGCTTTGATGATGCTGTCTCCTATATCAATCCAACAGCCCTTTCACTGTAGTATATTTTGGAAGTTCATTGACATCTGTTCTTTTTACAAACTATAAAAATAAGAGAGGCAAGAGCTTTCATCAACATATATTCATATATCTGGCCTAAAGGTCCTAAATTACTATGCAGTCCTCTGAGAAGAATTATGTTCAGAGTATTCAATAATAAAATAGAATATATATTAATCAGGCAGTAACCATATTAATGTGTATCTTCTATGCAGATTTCTCTAAGTACCACGGAGACAGCTCTTGCTCTAAATAGATATATTTGCACAGCTGTGTTCCCATTACTCACACGGTGTGCTTCTCTCTTTTTGGGATCTGAGCATTACATCTCTCTGATTGATTCCACTCTTCATACAATATATCGCCTGTCCAAAGGTCGCTCTCTTACAAAAGCACAAAGAGACACAATTGAAGAATGCTTGCTTGCTGTCTGTCAGTAAGTATTTACATACAATCTTCTGGTATTTCTTGCAGAAATAATATTTCTAATATAATTTGTACGACACTCATTGGAAAGGAAAAGGATTAACCTATACAGAAACTTAGAATTTGTGCCAACGAAGAGATTACAAGAGAAGGGTATATACAGGTAGACCTCGACTTAGTGACCATTCAAAGTTGCAGCAGCACTGAAAAAAGTGACTCATGACCATTTTTTACACTTATGATCGTTGCAACCTGGGGTCATCTGATCAAAATTCAGATGCTTGGCAACTGGCTCATACTCTATGACCACTGCTGTGCCCCAAGATCATATGATCATATGAACGGTATAGGGTTTCCTGCCTAGGCTTGGGGTTGGACTAGAAGATCTCCAAGGTCCCTTCCAACTCTGCTATTGTATTGTATTGATCTCCTTTTGTGACCTCCTGACAAGCAAAGTCAATGGGGAAGACAGGCTCACTTAAAAACTAGGTTACTAACTTAATCACTGCAGTGATTCACTTAACAACTGAGGCAAGCAAGGTTGCAAAATGGGGCAAAAATCACTTAACATATGTGTCACTTAACAACAGAAAGTTTGGGCTCAATTATGGTCATAAATCAAGGACTGCCACAGGGGTGGGTTTCAACCGGTTCGCGGCGGTCCCTGCGAACCGGTTGGTCGGTGAACCCGGAAGTAAGTAACTTCCGGGAACAGTGAAGGGCCCACCCGCGCGCCCGCGTTCCTTACCCAGTTTTGACGAGTTCTGCGCTTCCACGCATGCGCAGGACGCATACAGCACCTGCGCGATCCTCCAGGAGCAGCTGGAGCATTGCACAGACACTAGTACACATGCGTGCACCACGCACGTGCACAAGGACGCCGCCCACCCCGTTCCAACCGAACCGGTTGGAACGGGGCGAGAAACCCACCCCTGGACTGCCAGTATAAGGGAACAAGGCAGGTTTAATTCACTTCGTCTATCTTCATGACAGAGTATGAACCAAGTTAGATTTAAATAACACATGTTCATTCCCCAAATAAAGAAGTATTTAAAGTAACCTTTAAAAAAATCTATTAAATGTAGAAGGTGCACTTTGGGGGTGAAAAAAGCAATAGTTTTTCTCCAATTTTCATATCCATTCTTTCTATGTATTTGATTTAAGAGCAATATCAGTTAATTAAGCGTGTTTTAATAAAACAATGATTTTGAAAATAGATGTGATTTCAGATCTAAATTCCTGATATTTCACACTTTACTATAATATCGTTATTCAACAATATTTTAGCCTATAAATTAAATACTAAATTATCCTAGTCATTGTAGAATATAAAAGATTAGCATCCTTTTTTGTAATTAGGAGCAACATTATTTATTATTTTAAGAAAATTCTCAGCTTTAGGGGGCCACAGGAAGTCTGGGCAAAGGATATGGTGAAATCACTGTTACAAGACCAGTCATCACTTTTTGCTTGCTTAATAAAACTGTAAAGAGATGTTTGCATATTATATATGGTCTAATAAAGTTTTCTATGAATTCTGCCTTTTTGATGAAATGAATCTTTTAGACATCTTTTTTAATCAAGTATTTGTATTAAATGTCCTGCATTTCAGCTGACCCAGTAAATGTTTTGTATATTCATTAAAAAGATTGAAATTACTGTGAACTTCTTTTTCAAATTATAGCCACTTACGGCCATCGATGCTACAACAACTTCTACGGCGATTAGTTTTTGATGTACCTTTACTTAATGAATATTGTAAAATGTCATTAAAGGTCAGTATTTCTATTTCTGCTGTGGCATTAAATATTTGAGTACTGTGAGTGCCTTTTTCCTGCTCTTCGCCATTTCCCATCTCCTGAAGTAATGTTAGCTCTGCCAATCCATTCCAGTTCAATTCACTTTCTGTCCCGGAATGTTTATTAATCTCTTTTCTCTACAAATTAAATATCATATTCAGAAATTGGAGCACATCAGAATCATCACAAGTTCAATACTACTAGAAAAGTTATTTTTATTTAGATGAAGAAATCAATATGAAGAAGCTCTATTTCAAAACTTAACAATCAGTTTCTCTCTCTCTCTCTTTTTCCCTTATTTACACAAACATTCCAAGGTTTTAATTCTAAGTATTTTCATCCCACCTTATTGAATAGCAATAGCAATAGCAATAGCAATAGCAATAGCAGCTAGACTTATATACCGCTTCATAGGGCTTTCAGCCCTCTCTAAGTGGTTTACAGAGTCAGCATATTGCCCCCAACAACAATCCGGGTCCTCATTTTACCCACCTCGGAAGGATGGAAGGCTGAGTCAACCCTGAGCTGGTGAGATTTGAACAGCCGAACTGCAGAACTGCAGTCAGCTGAAGTAGCCTGCAGTGCTGCATTTAACCACTGCGCCACTTCGGCTCTAAGTGGGTTTTTGGTCCTTTTTTCAGCCTTGAGCACCAAGAATCTAGTTAGCAATAGCAAAAGCATTTACTTATATACTGCTTTGCAGTGCTTTACAACCCTCTCTAAGCAGTTTACAGAGTCAGCCTATTGAGCCCAACAATCTGGGTCCTCATTTTACTGACCTTGGAAGGATGGAAGACTGAGTCAGCCTTGAACTGGTGAGAATTGAACTGCTGACAGTTGGTAGTCATCAAAATCAGCCTGTAGTATTGCATTCTAACCACTGTGCTACTGCTCTTATATAATGGTTTGGTCTGGGCTAAGAATCATTATTTCCTGCCTCATCAGCCCTTATATTAGTTAGGAAAGCAACTATAAGCTGTAAACAATGCAGCTCTCAGTAAAACCAAAGAAAGGAGTTAGAAATCATCTGTCACAAGATCTTCTCTTTCTTTAACTCTGTAAAGGAACACACACTCTCTGAAGTAGCAAATGTGTAACTGGGAGGTTTCTTGGGCTCACAGCTATTGCTTGTCCATCAGGTGAAGGCTGTGGCCAAAACCTTTGCCCAGCTTTGGCTGATGCTTCCCTTGTGTCTGTTTTTGAAACAGGATTCCTTGACAATAGTAACACACGTCTTGATAACCTCAAACTACTGTACTGTACTTTATTTGGGGCTAAATTTGAAAACTACTTGGAAGCTGCAATCAGTGCAAAAGGTATTTGGTCACTGTCTAACAGCTGAGAGTCCGTTCAGGCATGTGACACTAGTTTTGTGAGTCCTGGATTGTTTTTTAGCAGAGTTCCAGATAGAGTTCAAAGTGCTGGTTTTAAACCTATACAACTTGGCTACCAGCTACTTTCAAACCATCTCTTAACCATTTGAATCTCTCTTTCTGTGTATTTAATCCAGGGTAAAATGCCTTAGAGTCCCTAATCACAACCTGAAATTATTTTAGTTGGAACCCAGAAAAGACCAATGGCTACCCTATTATTATGAAATAACCCGACTGGAGGTCTGGACTA
The DNA here is from genome assembly GCF_051295495.1 of Thamnophis sirtalis. Lineage (NCBI taxonomy): Eukaryota > Metazoa > Chordata > Lepidosauria > Squamata > Natricidae > Thamnophis > Thamnophis sirtalis. Next base: position 116,384,061 of record NW_028261381.1, on the reverse strand, counting down.
TTTCACATTACTATCAACCAGGAGGCTGTTAACCATTCAGCAGTCTTTTGTAGGCTAATCGCTTGCTTGATTTTTCCTAATAGGAATTATGGAAATGGGTGTGCATGTGGTTATGAAAGATTTATTTTAATATAAATGTTATCACTTTGAATATTATTATGTAGTTGGTTTTGTTGAATCTGGATCACATGGCTGTATATGACCAATGTCGACTGATTTCCATAGAAGAAACCAAACATTAAAGAGTCATTTAGTCAGATATAGACACAGTTCAACTACTTCAACAGCATTGCTATGTAATTTATTCAGTTTTTCCCTTTCAAAATTCATATATTTTGCTATCGCCAATGGGGCTTGCATTATTTGAAAGATTAGGAGATTCTTCTGAACCATAGAGCATGAACCACGAGATAAATAGCTGCAGTAGGGATGATGTTGATTAAAGGTTGGGTGTCTCGTCTGAGATGAGCATATGTATTATCTGCAAGAGCAAAAATATATTTTGCAAGATGTGACCCATTTAATTGAGGCAAATTTTGAATGTATGAACAATGGAAAAAGCTTAATTCATTTGTTCACTTCCATTGCTTTCCTTGTCTCGGTGGATTAAATGTTAGATGCATATAAGGAACAAGAAGATATCTGATTTGCCAATAAAATCTCTTTTTTTGACTGATGGTAACAGTTAGGTTACATTATTATCCAGAAAGTGTTGATATCCATAGTAAATATAAATCCAAGTATTACCCTTCTTTATGTTTTAGAAAGTACACTAAAAGGCAATATTCCAAATATTTTTCAATGTATATTTGGTAAAAAGTATTAATACTTAATACTTTTTTTCCAAATATACATTAAAATTAATACTAGGCTTGTTACATAAAGAATAAAAGGTCATAATCTGCATTATATCATACCAACATATTGATTTTCAGTTTGTTTTAATATATTTTAAAATGTATTTTTATGCTGTTTACAGCTTTTAACAAATCACTATGAGCAATGCTGGAAATATTATTGCTTGTCTTCAGGATGGGGCAATTATGGAACAGCAGCTGAAGAAGAATTACATTTGACTGAAAAACTTTTCTGGGGAATATTTGATTCCCTCTCTCATAAGGTAAACATAAAACTTCTAATTAAAAGGCATTGCTTGAATACACATACACCAATATAAGCACAAATACCCCTAGAAAAAAATTGTCCCGTTCATATCACATTCACAATCTATGAGAACTTAGTGATTAACAAGAAGTTAGATAATAGCACTTTTCCTCTACTACCATATGTCAGATATACATGCTGGGCATTGTTAGATCAGATGCTTCTCCTATGCAAACATACAATTTTCTACTATCCTTATTTTGACCTTTCATGAGAAATGGAAAAACAATATTGTGTAACTACACATGCGGTCAGAAAACTACCTTAGACTGATAGGAAAAAGCTAACACAGTCATGTTTCACTCACCTGCAGTAGATTGCATCAGAAGAGGTATTGTTCAATTCAGCCTATTGTAACACAGAGAGATACATACATACATAAACACACACACACACATTCTTATTTTTCTTTCTTTTTATAAAATATGTTTCTCCATTTACTATCAGCATCTACTAATGCTGCTTCTACAGGGCTTTTTTCTTTAACCTTAACTAACACTTTGCATGTTTTTTTATTGGACTTTCCAACCAGTTCCTATCTCTCCTGCAGAAGTATGATCCAGAGCTCTTCCGAATGGCCTTGCCTTGTTTAAGTGCAATAGCTGGGGCTTTGCCACCAGATTATTTAGACACTCGAATTACCTCATTTTTAGAAAAGCAGACGTCAGTGGATGCTGAGGGAAATTTTGATCCCAAGCCTATCAGCACAGTGAAGTGAGTCATAATATCTTTACTTTTTCTAAGGATTCTTATTTTGTTATTTAGCACTGCTAAGAAATTCACTGATTCATTAACAGAATATAATACACTAGTTCAAAAATATATTGTTAACTTAATTTTGTTGTTCCACTGAGTTATGTATAATCTGGTTTTCTCTGAAATATGAATATTAACTGATCAATTGGTAAGTGGTGATTGTGGTGTAAATCTAAATCTAGGGTAAGAAAAGACTATTGTTTGAATTCCAACTCTCATCAGCCCCTGCTAGAATGGCCAAAGTCAAGGGTTTGTGGATTGCAATTCAAAAAATTTGGATCACTCTAGATCGCCACCAGCTGGTCAACCCTTTATCTGGAATAGAATAGTAATTGCAAGATGTAACTGTAATAACGTTTATTTTCTAGCCTCTTAAGGTAAGTCAGACTGTAATATGTAACTAAGAATTAATATTAATACTTAGTCACATATTTCTTATTCAAATTTATATTAGTACAAAGTTTTTAATGCTATAATTGCCTGGATTTGTTAAATCCCTTTATTTGTTAAATTTATTATTATTTGTTAAATTTATTATTATTTGTTAAATTTATTATTATTTGTTAAATTTATTATTATTTGTTAATTTTATTATTACTTGTTAAATTTATTATTATTTGTTAAATTTATTATTATTTGTTAAATTTATTATTATTTGTTAAATTTATTATTATTTGTTAAATTTATTATTATTTGTTAAATTTATTATTATTTGTTAAATTTAGTTTGCTCCTGTCATGCCATGGGACTATTCTATGCAGTTTACAATAATAAAAAGGCAGAAAATGAAAGCAGTGTAAACAAGTAAAATAATAGAACAATAAAGGAAACAATGAAAAAGAACTCAATAAAAATACATCAATATGATAAACAAAAATATGGCTGGGTGGACAGCAGAGTGCAAGGTAGGGAGGAGGGGGATTGTGCCATCAATTCAACAGCCACTCAAATGTGGAACTGCCCCATTTGGTCCCCAGGCCAAACAGCAGAGCCAGAAGGAAGGATCGAAGGGTAAGAGCAGATGTTACCTTAGAATCCAGAGGTGGAAATGGTCCTTTTTTTGACTTGTAGACTTCAACTCCCAGAATTCCTGAGCCACCCATGCTGGTTCAGGAATTCTGGGAGTTGAAGTCCACAAGTGGTAAAGGGGCATAGTTCCTCCCCTCTGCCTTAGAGGGTAAAATGTCCCAAAGGGGGGGAGACTCTGTCCACTTTGTTAGACAGCCATATAAATGTATTTTTTTGATAAATAATTAAATTGTAAACAGAATTGTAATAAAAAACATAGTTTCATATATTTAGTGAAGGCAACATGATTTAACTCATATATTATTTGTATAGAATGTTATGTTTGTTTTGAAAAAGAATGGTATGGACTGGTATAGTATTACCTAAGTGAAATAAGTTACATATAATATATTCTTTTGGTTTTTAGTGTTATACTTCCTGAAAAGTTGGAGTTTATTGTCAACAAGTATGCTGAACACACTCATGAAAAATGGGCCTGTGACAAGGTATGGATTATTATAGTTTTAACAATTGCCAGAAAACAACAGTCAACACTCAAAGTGAACTTTAGAAATGCATTCAACATGGCTCCATAGTACTGAGATTATAGCGCAGCATATATTTCTAGCAGGGTCTTTCCACAGTCTTTTTTTTCCATTCCTCATGGAAAACCTGTGGGTTTTCTGACAGCTTTAAAGCTATTATAAATTATAACATTAGAACATGTGTATTTCGATTTTATCAGTTGGAAGAAATTTGACTTACATGCAATTTAAGGGATGGGAAATGGAAGTCAAATTTGCATCGCATTTGGAAGGAGGATGAGCCATTGTATATGTATGAGTAGGGCTTGGCATTTTTGGCTTTTAAAAATGTGCTTGTCTGTTCAAAAGCTTACATTATTCATCTATTTAACACCTCAACATGACAGAAATTGGTTTTTAATTTTCAGCATTCCAATGGCCACAGAAAGGACATTCAGAGACCATAGATTGGCTTTGACTTCTTTCTGACTTATAAAACTGTTGTTTGGTGCGTTGTTCTTTAAAATGAAAGACAAAAACATATTAACAGACTATTTTAAACATAGCCAGATAGATACAGAGCCTTCTAAATTGTTAAACTTTTTGTTGCTATTACCGTTGTTATTGGTTAGCAGAGCATTGATATAACTCAAAATCCCTTTTGTTATTAATCCAACCACATTAAGGAGGTGGGGGGACCAATTGTACTGTGGTTGCTATGGAGTCAGTTTGATCTAGTGCTTAAGGCATCAGGCTACAAAAACAGGAGACCGTGAGTTCTAGTTCTGCCTTAGGCATGACAGTCAGTTAGGTGACCTTATGCCAGTCACTCTCTCTCAGCCTAACCCACCTCACAAGGTTGTTATTGCGGAGAAAGTAGGAGGAAGAAGAAATATTAGATATGTTTGCCACCGTGAGTTATTTATAATAATAATAAAGTCAGAAAATTAAACAAACAAACAAATGTTGTGACTATATAAAGTTTCTGACCCACATTGAGAACTCTAATTGTCTATAGTTTGTAAAAAATCTCTATGTGCATTCTGATGAATGTTTGTGGCTGAGGAGGAAATCAGCTGTCCGTTACTGTTCTCCCTATGTCAATATAGATATTATTCAAATAAAAATCTGGTTTGTGGTTTTATTTTTTTCAATTTTGTATTGTTGCCTTAATTGAATGAAGTTATGAAGTGCTTTAAAATGTTCTTTATGCCAGAGAGCAATCTCTGAATTTTGATGTACAAAAAGCACTTATTTTTTTCAAGTACAGCAGAAATGAATTGTCCTTAAAAGGCTGATTAATTCTTATGCTTCCTGCCTTGCCACCTGTGCTGGAAATTCCGTGCCTGTTTTTCAGCCAATCTCTTTAACTGTCACTCTTGCAAGTCCCTTTTTCATCCTATTTGCTTGTTTTGATTAGTCATTTTTCATTATTGTGAGCCATGTGGAAAATATATGCTGAGGTGGAAAAAACAGAATCAGGTTCCAGAAAGCACAATTACGCTAATGAAAATAATGGTTGCTTATAACCAGACATGTTCTTTTAATTCACATAGGATTCTCCCCATTCATTGACGTATAACTCAAAGGATAATGTTGGGATGGAGTATTCTAACAATCCACCTGTGTGATGATTTTGCTTTCCAGTTTTATATATGAGATTATCTATCTGCCCATGTGATCTGTATAATACTGATAAGAGCTTCTTTTTCTATGAAGCCATTATTGCCAGAGGTTGCATATTGTTGTGCATAGGCCAGCAAACATGATATTTTCCTACTCATTAAAAAGGCATTGTATGTTAATGACCATTATGACTATTCCAGAAAATTAATTCCTGGAATTAATTATGCAGTGTGGATTATGCTTTTGTTTGCAGAGCAATTGTGGATGGAAATATGCTCCATTACTTGATGAAAATATAAAGACACATCCTTTAATAAGACCTTTCAAAACATTGATTGAAAAGGTAATGAAGATGAATTTGCCCAGGCAAATGTGAGGTGCAGTTTGCATTAATGTTCATCAGTGTTCCATTTATTTTGTCAATGGAAATAAAAATCTGAAAATGTAAAATGACCAATTGGCTAAATTATAAATGGAGGTGTATTTTTTGTATTCATTTTTTAAATTTAATAAGCCTTGTTTTCTAAACACAGACCTATGTGTATGTGTACATACATACATACATACATACATACATACATACATACATACATATCATACATACTTTCGTAAAATTTTAGTAGACATGACCATTGCCTATGATACTGATTTGTTTCATATTTTAATATGAAATGACTTAATTCATACTCCTGGAATTAGAATATAATTATCTTCTAGTTCTCATTTCCCTTGATAATTGCAATGCTATTTTTCAAATCCATAATACATACAAAAATGCTTATATTATGGTACATAATATTTTTAAAATATATGATATGAAATACCTTGCGAACACCCATATGCTAGAACGAAAAGCATAGAAAACATGGTGATATTTTTGTGCTTCTAAAAATATGCATAAAAGGTTTTGTGCAGAGTTTTAAAGAAAAAGAAATGGAACTTGAGAGAATATTATACATATTCATTTCCCAAGATCATCAATAGTTGGCATGAGAATTGATATCTTAAAATCAGCATTGAGATCATGTGGAATTGAGCAAATGTTCCAGTCGGTCTTCAGTGAATTTTGGCTCATGCAGCACAAAACCTCTGTGTGTATGCGCACGTGCGCACATGTGTGTGTGTCTGTCTGCATGTGTCTGTGTGTGAGAGAAAGAGACAAGAGAGAGAGAGAGAAACAGACAGACAGACAGAGTCAGTTGACTGCAAACTTGCATGTTTATTCCTGGGGAAAATATTTTAGATTTTTTTTTCTACGTGAAACATAAGATTTTTTTTAAGGAAAAGGAAATCTATCGATGGCCTGCCAGAGAATCTCTAAAAACCATGTTAGCAATGGGATGGAGTCTCGAAAGAAACAAGGATGGAGAAAATATAACTCAGCAACGTGAAAATGAAAAGCTCCGTAGCATATCACAATCTAGCCAGGTAAAGTAAAAACAAAGCAAAATGTAAGATTCCTGTTTCTTCAGAACTAATGCTACTTTTATTTCTTTTTACTTTTTACTTTTTTGGGGAGGGAGGAGAATTTTATTATTCCAAAAATGTGTTAAATTCATAGAGCTTCATACTTATAAAAAATATTATTCCAATTGCTCTAAAATAGGTATTTCGTTGAAATTTTAGTCATTTTTTTTTAGTCATTTATTTGACATTTATAGGCCGCCCTTTTCCCTGAGGGGACTCAGGGCGGCTTACAATTAATAGGAAGGGAGTGCAAGACAAAACACAAGAAAAAAAAATGTGAATAAAAAAATAAACCAGTAAAACACAACATTCATTCAGCATTCGGGTGGGGAGAAGTTAGGGTCTTATCCCCAGGCCTGACGGGATAGCCAGATCTTGAGGGCTGTGCGGAAGGTCTGGACGGTGGTGTGGGTGCGAATCTCCATGGGGAGATCATTCCAAAGCATCGGAGCTGCAACTGAGAAGGCTCTCCTCCGCGTAATCGCCAGTCGGCACTGACTGGCGGATGGAATTCGGAGGAGGCCTACTCTATGCGATCTGATGGGACGAAGGGAGGTAATTGGCAGAAGGCGGTCTCTCAAATAGTCAGATCCACTACCATGGAGGGCTTTATGAATGGTGAGTAGCACCTTGAAGCGCACCCGGAGATCAACAGGTAGCCAGCGCAGCTCACGGAGGATCGGTGTTATGTGGGCGAACCGTGGTGCGCCCACAATCACTCGCACGGCTGCATTCTGGACTAGCTGAAGTCGCCGGATGCTCTTCAAGGGCAGCCCCATGTAGAGCACATTGCAGTATTCCAGCCTGGAGATCACAAGGGCTCGAGTGACTGTTGTGAGGGCCTCCCGATTCAGGTAGGGCCGCAACTGGCACACCAGGCGAACCTGGGCAAATGCCCCCCTGGTCACAGCTGACAAATGATGGTCAAAAGTCAGCTGTGGGTCCAGGAGTACTCCCAAGTTGCGGACCCTGTCTGAGGAGTATAAATTTTGACCCCCCAGCCTGAGTGATAGAACGTTGGCCAAATTGTTGGGAGGGAAACACAACAGCCACTCGGTCTTGTCTGGGTTGAGTACCAGTTTGTTAGCTCTCATCCAGTCCTTAACGGCCTCAAGACCCCGGTTCATCGCGTCCATCGCTTCATTGAGTTGGCACGGGGCGGACAGATACAACTGTGTATCGTCCGCAGTAGGGGGGATAAGACCGAGCCCTGCGGCACCCCATAAGTTAGGGGCCTCGGGGACGATCTCTGCCCCCCCACCAACACCGACTGCGACCTGTCCGAGAGGTAGGAGGAGAACCACTGCAAAACAGTGCCTCCCACTCCCACCTCCCGCAGTTGTCGCAGAAGGATACCATGGTCGATGGTATCGAAAGCCGCTGAGAGGTCAAGGAGAACTAGGACTGACGCATGGCCTCCATCTCTAGCTCTCCAGAGATCGTCGGTCAATGCGACCAAAGCGGTTTCTGTGCTGTAACCGGGCCTGAAGCCGGACTGGAAGGGGTCAAGATAGCTAGCTTCCTCCAAGGTACGCTGAAGCTGGAAGGCCACCACCTTCTCAACCACCTTCCCAACAAAGGGAAGGTTGGAGACTGGACGGTAGTTATTAAGAACGGCTGGATCCAAGGATGGTTTCTTCAGGAGGGGCCTCACCACCGCCGCTTTAAGTGCGGCGGGGAAGTGCCCCTCCCGAAGGGAGGCGGTAACGACCGCCAGGATCCAGCCTCGTGTCACCTCACTGCTGTTGGCAACCAGCCAGGAGGGACACGGGTCCAGTATACAGGTGGAGGCGCTCACAGCTCGCATAGCCTTGTCCACATCCCCGGAGGCAACTTCCTGAAACTCAACCCAGGGATGGGCTGCCAAGTTATCCCCCTGTGTCTCGACTGGATCTGCGGGAGTGGAGTCCAAGTCCGACCGAAACCGAGCAACTTTGTCCGCCAAGAACTGGACATGAAGAGCCGAGGTGGCGCAGTGGGTAGAGTGCAGTACTGCAGGCCACTTCAGCTGACTGCTAGTTCAGCAGTTCAGTGGTTCAAATCTCACCGGCTCAGGGTTGACTCAGCCTTCCATCCTTCCGAGGTGGGTAAAATGAGGACCCAGATTGTTGTTGGGGGCAATATGCTGACTCTGTAAACTGCTTAGAGAGGCCTGAAAGGCCTATGAAGCGGTATATAAGTCTACTGCTATTGCTATTGTTGACATACTCCTCAGCCTTACCCTGTAAGGGGTCCCCTGCCTCCCTCCTATTTATCCTAAACAGGGCGGCTGGACGGGACTCGGCGGACGCAACCAAGGTGGCAATGTGTGTTCTTTTAGTTGTCCTTAATGCCCGGATGTATTCCTTGGTGCATGCTGTCAGAAGTGCTCGGTTCGATTCGGACCTATCGGACCTCCACAAGTGCTCTAGGCGTCTCCTCCGGCGCTTCATCTCCCAGAGCTCCTCGGTGAACCAAGGAGGCCTCCGGGATCCGCCGACCCGGAGGGGCCGTAGTGGCGCAATCTGGTCAAGAGACTCTGATGCTGCTGAGTGCCAGGCAGCAACAAGAGTCTCCGCCGAACTGTGGGCGAGAGTATCAGGAATAACCCCAAGCTCTGTCTGGAACCTTAAGGGGTCCATAAGTCGCCTGGGGCGGAACCACCTGGTCGGTTCCTCCTCCCTACGGTGGGGGTTTGGCCTCCGGAAGTCTAGCCTCAGTAGGCAGTGGTCTGACCACGACAGGGGTATGATCTCATTACCCCTCAGACCAAGATCACAAATCCACTGCTCTGAGAGGAATACAAGGTCGAGTGTGTGACCCGCTGAGTGGGTTGGGCCTCGGATTACCTGTGTCAAGCCCATGGCTGTCATGGAGGCCATGAACTCCTGCGCTCCATCAGAGTGTTCACCGAGCGAAGGCAAATTGAAGTCCCCCAGAACCATAAGCCTAGGGAACTCAATTGCTAGCTCGGCTACCGACTCGAGGAGCGAGGGGAGGGCTGCTGCAACGCAGTTGGGAGGCAGGTACGTTAGCAGCAGACCCACTTGACCCCTGAGCTCCAGCTTCACCAGTAGGGACTCACACCCGACAAGCTCCGGAGCAGGGATCCTACAAGGTGCTAAAGACTCCCGGACAACAATAGCCACACTGCCACCCCTTCCCTGGGCTCTCGGCTGATGAAGCACCTGAAATCCATCTGGGCACATCTCTACGAGGGGGACTCCTCCCTCAGTGCCCAACCATGTCTCAGTAATACATGCCAGGTCTGCCCTCTCGTCTAAAATTAAGTCCCGGACGAGGGGAGCCTTGTGAACAACAGACCTGGCATTTAGCGACAGCAGCCTGAGACCAGGGTCCTGATTACTCGCGCCATCTGACCTTGGAGTGGGACTCATAGGGCTGGAAGGAGGGATCTCTGTGATGTAGCGAGCCCTCCTTCCCCGGTAATGGCCAGCCCTAAAGTCCCCGCCATATCTGCCTCTCCCTGTTATGACCGCAATAATAATTTTATCACGTTTTACAGCATTTTAGAACAGCAAGAAGCCATATGTGATACTTTTATGAATGTATATGAATCAGTATTTGCTTGAGCAATTGTTCAATTGAATGAAAATGATTAAAAGAATATCAATTACTTAGAATGATATTATTTTCCCTCTGTATGCTGATGTTTTTACAGTGGATTTACAAAAACTAAGGCCAAGTTACATTTCTTCAGAGAAGTATGAATAGAAGTTGTTTTATCTTCAGCTTCTTCCTTCATGAATTTGTCTTTATACAGTCAGGGTAGCACACAACAAGCAACTCTAGGCAGGAATCTCTGGTAAAATGAGATAGAGAATCTGTGACCTACCAGATGTACCTAAGCAATCACTTTCACCATCTCTTTCTACTGAAAGAGAAATAAATTAACTCAGCTTAGCCAGGTTTATTCCTTTGATATATTTAGTGACGACTTGGAACTCTGCAAAGTGGCAGAATAAAACAACACCTGATACTGCAACTGTATGCTAAACCTCTGTAGGACTCTTGTGATAAGTTATCTGGGCATAGAATTCCATGTTAAGAGAGCACCAAAAACATTAAGGTGAAATCCCTGCAATTGACATTTCAACTGTTCTTTATTTCACTAAAAACTTGGTGGCGCAATAGATAGAATATAGTATTGCAGGATAATTCTGCCAACTGCTAGGAGTTTGATCCTGTCTGTCTCGAGGTTGATTCAGCCTTCCATCCTTCAAAGGTTGGTAAAATGATGTGTGGTAATAATACAGCCGTCTCTGTAAACTGCTTAGAGAGAGGGGTAAAACACTGTGAAGTGGTATATAAGTCTAAGTGCTATTGCTAGAGATTTTTTTCTAAAATAACTTCTTAAATCTAATCAACACTCTGTCAGGGTTCCAAGTAATACACCCATAGCAAAAAAAACTACGAGGCAGGTAGATTCCTCAAATAATATTTTATGGCATATATCATATTGGCACAGTTCTGGTGAAAACCGACTCTGAAGATTCCCATGGTTTTCACCTAATTAAAAGTAAAAGTTTTTCTCCTTCCCCAAATAATCAGTCACATGGTCCAATCAAGGCGCTGTCCAGTTGCCTGGTAATGTCACTGCTCCATTCTCTCTGATCAGGTGTGAAAATGTCCTTGGTTCCCAGGAGAAAGTATTTTGTTTTGGCTACAAAATTCCAGCTATCTCTATTCCTCTCTCCCTATCCCTCCCAATCCCTCAGCTTCAGTGTGGCAACACTGAACCCGCAAAATGCCTTCGGTCAGATCAGCTTCAGGGTTGACACATTCCTTTAATTTTACATAAGTCAGACAATGAATTAGTAGAAATCAAATGATAAAGTCTACCACTAGTAAATCTTGCTTTACTATATAAACATGGGAAGATTCAGAGTAGCAAAATATAGGAACAACCTTCTTCTCTTAGTGCCCCAGAAGTCAACCTATTGACTTCTGGGGGTTATTGTTTCTTATGTTTTTATATTGAGTTTTTATCTTTGTCAGTTGCCCAGAGTCACTGAGAGTGAATTGGGCAACCATATAAATTTTCTAAAATAAATGATCAACCATGAAAAATTATGCATATCATGGTCAAATCAGGTCTTATATGTTAGCTGTTCTATACAACCACTAAAACTCATTAAAAGAAACTGAGGCTCCTGTTCTACATAATATTCAAATTTCTGACACGACAAGGATAAATGAATCATAAGTTAAATGAATATCTTTGTATTTTTTTAAAAAAAGTCTATAATTAAAACATTTTCATTGAGCTAACGTAGTTGGTATACAATAGGACAGGACTTTGTCAAGGCTTTGTCTCTATAGTTTATGCAATGGATAATTATGGCCATTTGCCATGTCACTGAAAGATAATGAGGCAATTTTATTTTGCAAAAATGTGAGAACTTTAATTTAATATATTCTGTTTGTTGCAATGTCGATATTCGTACATCGACATAAAATTGCAAATACCTACATAACCACATGCAAATTTTGTGGCTAAACAGCACAGATGTAGAAACAGCAAACTATCTACTGTTTTCCGCAAAAAAGAAATAGTTTATTTAAATGGAGATAATTAATTCAGGAACATTTGGTCACAATAAATATTACATGGTTTATTTATCAAAAATACTGAACGAAGAGAAAACAGCTAATTTAATATACCAGTCCTTAACATATGGACTGGTGTATAATTTCTTCTAAAACTCCTACCACATACAGAGAAAGACTGAAAACATTAACCTCTTGGGAGTAATGTTTTAATAATTGCTATTAGAAATACACAACCAGTTTTAATAAATTTAATTGTTTAATACTTCTTTTAGCATTGTATTCTGCTGAATTTGGTGACCATCAGTGTTTATTTCTGTTCAATACAAAGACATTATTTTTTTTGCCAAACATTTAATATAGATTATCTAGTGAAGATATGCATCACCTTCCATTGCTTTTTTCCTTTAATTTGTTTTCTTGTAATTGCTCTTTTTTGCATATTGTATGTCTTAAATATTGTTGACATCAGGATTGAAAAGTTTATATTTTCTGGATTTGATTGTACATAAGGGATGGGATATGGGATGGAGAGATATCTATTTAACCTTATTGGGGAATTAAGAATTACTACATTTGTTTATAGTTTTGATGATTGTTTGGAGTTACATATTTGTATACTTCTTTTCATTTTCTTGATTATATTTCTTCCTTTTCTTTATTTCTTTTTGTCTTGTGATTTTATACTTTTACTTTTCTTTTTTATTTCTTTAAGCTTAATTTATATTAGTTGTTACTACTACAATCAAAATCCTTAATAAAATTATATGTAAAAGAACTGAAAAGGCATAACAGCATGTAATCTGCTAATGAAATTCCAGTCTTAAGTTCAGGTAGCTAACCAGTTTATTTACTTTTTTAAAAGCTAGTGTCAACTGCTCAGATCTGCTCCTTATTTCAATGCCTCTTTGCCACTCAAATCATTATCATGTTCTGCCAAATATCTGGAAGGATTGTGAACTGTATAGTTTTTAATGCATGGCAATTGCTAAGGTGGTGAAGTCCATAACTCTTCATATTATCTGAAATATAATAAAGAATAAGAACAATCTGCTTATTACTTTATTGTTTAAAATTAAATACAAAATTGTGCATTTTAAAATTTCCTCCTGTTTCTATAATTCAACCTGAAAGTCATCTCAAGAATGAACAATAATGGCCAATTTATCTTCTTTTGACAACAGGGGAATGGCTACAGCCCAGCACCTCTTGATCTTTCAAATGTTGTACTTTCCAGAGAACTCCAGGTTTGTCTAAAAGTGTCCAATACTTTGTAAAAATTGAAATGTAGAGAAAATTTGAAACATTTATGTAGTCTGGCTGAAGCTGTGAGAAGAGTTCTGAAATTGGGGAAGTTCCTGACAAAGTAGAACTAGAAGAATTGTGACCCTTCCATCTGCCTTGAGTAAAGAACGGAGATTTCTGAAATGCTGAGTGAAGAAGTGGAGATTTCTAAAATGTGAGGAGTTCCTAATAAAGTAGAAGATAAGATAGAACTATGTGTTGTCTTAGTGTTCTATGTTGAGAAAAGAGAGACAGTGACTTGACAGAATGAAATTCTCCAGTTTGGTTTGAAGATAGTGATAGAAGGGGTCCTTCTGGGTTCTCTGAGCTTCGTTGTTTTCTTGTAGACGTTTCATTACCCAAACTAGGTAACATCATCAGTGCTGGTAAGGAGTGCAGTTTGCTGTCAGTTCATATTCTAGTGGCTTGCCAGTCAGTGTTTGTGGGTATGGTCTTAAAGATTCTTTGTTGGGCTGTTTGCTGCTGACTCTTTGGCAGTTTCATGTATTGTTTACTTGATTGTTGATCTGATGTTAACCTTGAAGTTAATCTATGCTGATTAGATATCATCTTATATCTAATGCTGATTGCTGGTGGAGAGGTACTTGGGTCTTTTTGTTTCCTTTTGGGCTGGGTGATAGTCTCTATTGCATAATCTATATATATAGTTAATTCCTATGTGTCTATTGATGGCCGATTTGTCTGGCATTTTTGGACTTGGCTTGATCTAAGATAGTCACATTTTCCCAATTGAAACTATAGTTAAATCTATGTACATGGTGTGAAATTTAAGAATTTTCATCATGTCTTCTGGCTGCTAGTTGGTATTTGTGGATGCATTCTGACAGTCTTCGCCTGTTTGTACTACATAGTGGTTGTTGCAGTCCTTACATTATATGTTGTAGATGATTCCTGTTCTATCTTCTGGTGTTGTTGGGTCTTTTGGTCTGCTTAGGATGTTTTGAAGAGCTTGTGTTTTATGCTGCTTCCCTGTGGTTGTAGTAGTCTGCTGATGGTTTATGAGATATTCTTGATGCATGTCAGTGTAAGTCTTTTTTTAGGGATTGTGTTGTTTTTGCTGTATTGAGTTGAGCGGTCAGTGACTTTTTGATAAAGTTGCATGGATAGTGATAGAAGAAAGGAAATCCCGCCTCCCAGTTGCAGGAATCAGAAGGCAAAAAGGGACAAGCTTCCAACATTTCCATATTCACGAAATGTAGATGGAGCATAGAAATTGGGATGGACTGAGATAGATGGAAGTGGTTACCAGACATTGATAGAAACAGATGGCTTCCTCTGTAGATGAACTTTGCTTAGAGACTTTTTTCCAAGTCTAGCTTTGGTAAAACGGTAGTCCAATGTCAGTGCAATGTCAGGTATTCTTTAATTTATTACCTAGAGCTGGCTTGAGTGTATACAATCTTCACAAGCCAAAGCATTGTGATATGTAGATTGGTAGTTTGGTTGCCAGCTGGCAAAATATGATAAGGCAGAAGAGGTGGAAAGGCATCATCATGATTGGCTTACCTCCACTAGACCGATTAGATCCCACAGATTAGGCCTCCTCCGAATTCCATCTGCCGGCCAGTGTCGACTGGCGACTACCCGGAGGAGAGCCTTCTCTGTGGCTGCTCCGACCCTCTGGAACGAACTCTCCGTGGAGATTCGAACCCTCACCACCCTCCAGGCCTTCCGCAAAGCCCTTAAAACCTGGCTGTTCTGACAGGCCTGGGGCTAAAGAGCTGTTGCCCCCGTCTCGAATGGTATGACTGTTGTGTGTTTTCAATTATGCATTGTTATGCTTTGCTTTGTTTTTTTTAAAAAAATTTTTGTCTGTATCCCCCTTCCCTGGTTCGAGTTGTGAGCCGCCCTGAGTCCCCTTCGGGGGAAAAGGGCGGCATATAAATATAATAAACTGAAACTGAAACTAACAGATACTGTAACTTCATTGACACATATCCAGTATGAACCTAAATATTTTTGCTGACAAAAATTTACACATAGCTCAGATTCCTTTCAGTGTATTTGTGAAATTGGGGAAAATGCATCACTTACATTTATTTAAATTGAATTGCCACTTTAAAGTGTCCTTTGGGAGTTATTCACTGTGATTTTTTTGTACCAGTGAATAGAGCGATATCATCTACAACTGAGCCAGCCGATTGCTTAGCTCTAAACCAAAATAATTTATGAACAAATTAAAAAATAGTAATCCAGCATAGAACTTTGAGAGACTACACTTCTTATTTTCTTCCATTGAGAAAATTGCTTATTTTCTTTGCATTCTGATTTTAACCAAATAATAATATTGCCAAACTGTTCAGGAGTTTGAAGGTATCTGTCCTACATTCTATGTTCTATGGGTGGAAAAAAGAAAATCCTCATTGTGATAACAGCTAAAGGTTTGTTAGATCTCTTCAAGAACTTTATAACATGTGGAAAAGCAAGATGGAAAAGAATGATCCCTAAGCAGATATTTTCATTAATGTACCTCCTTTACTTAAGACTTATAATTACTTATGTTAATGACATATATAATTACAGCAAATAATGCAATATATATTTCAATGCAGTGATATTATCTATGGCTTAGCACATGGTTATTTTGATCTTTAAATTATTCTTTCTTGATTTCTTGGTGATATAGGGAATGGTGGAAATAATAGCTGAAAACTATCATAACATTTGGGCAAAAAAGAAGAAAGTGGAATTGGAAAATAAAGGTAAAAATGAAATGTTTTAATTAACACCTGACATTTGATATAGGAATATATGAAAATACCAAAAACATGATAGTAATTGTCTACGAATATTTTCAAAATTTTGCTATTGCAGTAAATATTACTTAAGTTACGGTTTTCCTATAGGAGGAGGTGGTCATCCATTGTTGGTACCTTATGACACGTTGACAGCCAAAGAGAAAGCTCAAGATAGAGAGAAAGCCCAAGAACTATTCAAATTTCTTCTTGTAAATGGCATTGCCATATCTAGGTAAGTTATGCATCTCATACAAATAAGATTCTCTGTTCAAGTGTTCTGTTTTGTGGGATTTTAGCAAAAACACAAGCAATTACTTAGTATCTTAAATGAAATAAAGGGCAGTTTTACATGCACAACATACATATGGTACTCTGTTGACAATCCGTTGTTCAGGGAACCATTCAAAATTAAGATGGTGTTAAGCAAGTGGTAATTGTGGTCCTAGTTACTTCACTCTCAACCGTCCTGCATTCACATGATCACAATTCAGTCGCTTCAATAAATATTTATTTATTATTTATTTATTTGATGTTGTCAAACAAAAACGAGAACAAGAATAAAAGGAAAAAATTACAATGACAGGGACAGTAGGCATGTTAGTGCACTTATGCACCCCCCCCTCCACATTGCATTATCCTGTGGTCACCTGGTTACCATTTGAAACTGTTTTTGGCAGCTTCCTCCAAGCAAAGTTAATGGGAAAATCACCAGGAAATAAATAAATGGTGACCCCATGATATCCTTGCTTAATAATCTGCAGTGATTCGTCAGCAGTGCTAGAATTTCCATCACTGTGCAATCATGTAATGTTTCACTTTATGACTTTGGTGCTTAGGAAGGGAAAATATATGGTTATATAATTCCCAGCTATGCAAGATAGGCAGGCTTTTTTCATTAAGGATGCATTAGTTGGTTTGTAGCACTACCTAGGAACTCTTACCTTCATAAGCGACTCGACAGAAAATTGATAGAAAAGATTATAATTATTGGTAACATTTAAATATGAACGAATGGAATAACAAGATGCTAGCCATATTATGGATTGAGAGAAGGTGGCCCGCCCTTCAGTTTTTCTCCCCCCCCCCCGCTTACAATCTATTATGGCCTAAAAGTACAGGTTTTACATAGAAATATGTCCCATTTGTGGCATCAGTCTAAGGTCAAAATATTCTTAATTGCTTTTTGCTTCCCGGAGGGAAATATATTTTGACGTCAGGCACCAATAAATGTTCTTTTCAAAGGTTTTCAGCAATTCATCTTCCTCTCTTTTCAAAGTTATTCTGCAGCTGAACATAGTCTTGCTCTTTCATGACTGCCTTTCATGCAGATAATTCATGGATATATTTCCTTTCCATTAGAAGGGGGAACAATCCAGGGACTGAAAACTGCTCAAATGACAGATGGGAGGAGCATCAAAGGCAGTCAGTATTTGACTGGGTCGGAGGGCACCAAGGGCAATCACATTGGTTGGTTGGTGAAAATAGGAAATAGTTTTCATTGCTTTTCCTAGCATCTGATGGAATTGCACAGTAAAGTCATTTTTCAGTGCAGTATTTTAGAAATAATATAGGGAAAAAAAGATTCAGAATTCAGAGGAGTATAAGCATAACACTCTCTACAATTCTTTAGAGCAAATTCATGGTCTTTGTAACCATACAAGACATGGGCAATCTTGATATATTTTGATCATGATATAAATAGATATATACTTGTAAAAATTACAAACTGGAATATTATTTTCACATTACCCTCATTCTGTTAATGAGAGTATTGGAAATCTTAATTTATATTTATAAAATCCATGCTTTCTACACAATGGCTACAAAAACTGGCTATGGTTCTGCTATAGTTCTTTTGCTGTCAGTGACAACTAAATTAAAATCAAATTTTAAGAAAAATAAATAGATATTAATACCAATCTCATCCTAGTAAATATATGCTCCAAACAATCTTGTAACCTAATTTAAGGAGGTAAATGCTAAATATGCCATGTTCGATCATCTGAATTTTTAAACATAATTTTTAATAAATTTATTTAAAATGATAAAACCTTAAATTGCAATAAGCATAGTGTTTCAAAATTTTGTGCTGCTTGCTAGATTTTTTTAAAAAACTATAGGTTAAACTTTTGTTTCACTAGAGGCTTAAATGACTTGGAATTGGATACTTCATCAATGGAAAAGAGGTTTGCTTATAAATTTCTCAAAAGGATCCTTAAATATATTGACTCAGCTCAAGAATTCATTGCACATTTAGGTAAGTTTTGCTAATGTTTTTAAAAGCTAGTAATGAAAAAGACACCTATTGTTGCACCATTGCTTACGTTAAGTATTTTTATTAGCATTATATTTATTACTGGTACTATAATAATAAATATTCATTCCCTCATGAGAAGATGTGACTTAAAGAGGGCCCAGACTTTTCTAAAAACAGATGTTAGAAGAAGTGGGAGCCCTGGCCAGTTTTCCCCCTGAAGAATTGAAACCAACTCAATGTCCTCTCCCCCTGGTTCCTTTGCTTTAGTATACATTTCTGTGATCGAGAAACAAGATGACAAAGTAGCTATGAACATGGTCTTACATGTCCCAGTATTTCTTCTTCAGGGGAAAAAGGGGACTATTATTCTTGGCCACATGAAATTTTCATCTTAATAGGAATGGGACATTGTAGGAAGATTCAAATAGGAGATGTCATTAGGAGCCTAGCTCCATGTTATGCTGTGTAATATTTTCTTAATCTTGTTTGCTCTTTCAGCTACAAACTGTATGACATGAAAAAGATAATTACATAATTGCAGTTTTATTTAATTTATTTATTAGATTTATATACTGCTTTTTCTCAGAAGCTTACATGGGGATATTTCTTCATTTTATTCAGCAACCAATCTGTGGAGGTGAAAATGAAAGAGAGAAAGAGTGACTGATCAATATCAATTTCAGTAATTAAGGATGTTTGTTTATTATGTTCTCCTTCAGGAACTCAAGACAATACCTTCTTTCCTCCTTTTTTCCTCCCACAATAAATCCCTGTAGAGAAACTTAAGCTGAGGGATAGTGACCAGCCCAAAGCCACGTTGTGAGCCTCCATAGCTTAGGATGAGTGTCAATTAGATCTCTGTGGTCTTTAACCAACACATTGGACTCAACACAACACTGGATGTCTTACATATTTTTCCATATGTAAAATAAGGTTTTAATAGGGGAAAGCAGCAATTGAAAAAAAACCTTACTCCACATATTATTTTCTTAGCTTCATTTGCACTTGTTTTCATCTCTTGAAAAATCCAAAGCTGCTCTATGATCTTCAACTAATTCTTCACCCTTTTCTAACTGAAGCTGAAAATAAATTTAGTAGAATGCAGAAGAAAGATATGTAGAAAAGATACAGTAATATTCTCTACAATAGCAATCCCTCCCCCCCCCCCAAAAAAAAACTCTTTCAGAAGTAGGAATTGGGCAATATGAATGGAACTTTCTTACTTTGATTCAAATTTATAAGTTTGCAAGTAGTCTTAGTATTGACTACACTCAGTGGAGAGGATCGATAAATAGAACCATATGTTTAGGCTTCCTGCAGAATAAATTGTTGCTGCTTCTGGAATTCCACAAGCTTTAAAACTGTGATAATAATCCTGCCTAATGTTGTTTATCTTTACATTGTTTCTTCACAGAAGCCATTGTTACCAGTGGAAAAACTGAGAAATCTCCACATGATCAAGAAATCAAATTCTTTGCCAAAGTGAGTATTGTGTTATCTAAAACAATCTTCTTTAATTCCAACATTCTGATTTTGAGAGCTATGTGTAAAATAAAACACCTGACTTCACTGTAGATTATAGAAGAAATCAAGAGAAATAAATAAGAAAAATATATAAAATCCCCAAATTATTGTATGGAGGTACACATTTAAAATTGTTCTTCTGCACCAGGGGGTGTCAAATTCGTGGCCCGCAGGCCAGATGCATAATGTCCTGGCCATGTCCATCCCCAGTTTAGCGAAGGGGGGGGAAAGGTCATGATATGTCACATGACAACAATGTGACACCATGAATTTGACATCCCTGTTCTATGCAGAAATTGTTATGATTCAAATTCAAAGTATTTCATTTAAGCCAATAGTCAATAATAATAATCCACTGAAACCATAATTTCACCAGTATTATTTGTTTTCAGAGTTTATTTTATTGTCAATATTTCTATGCTGAGCTTTATCTTATGATTGTCAATGGTTCTATGTCATTGATTAACTTGGTAGCTAAGATGTTATAAGCATACATGCTGTGATGTTACTATAGATTGCTGTTGAGCACAAATTGTGTTGAGATACATTATGCTACTGACTGATTGCAGTGAGATATCATATACTTGAGTTTGGTATATATAGGGTTTCTCCTGCCATAGTAGATAATTGGCTTAGTATACAGGGAGTGTAGAGGGCATTGTAATGAGGAGCTCTCATTCCTCATAATTTTTATGATTTAAACATATGTATTCTATATCAGCACAGTTACTGCTCAGAATGTTTCAGAGCTCTAGCCTTTCATTGGATCTGTAGCTCATTTCAACTCTCCCCATTCTCTTCTGATCACTAATAAAGTTCAGACCAGCAATAATGGATTGAGCTGTTTTTTGTCTGTTGTGGCCATTTCTGTTATTTTTTGTTGAAACCAGGAAGTGCTTCTACTATCTGCTATCGATGTAAGTTCCCATATTGTTGACTTGTCTCCTTCAGTGAAGGGCACTTTGTGGATTCTGATTCTGCTAAAGGATTACCTTTACCAGGCTTACTACAATTATTGTTTACCTTCAAGCATTAATTGATGCACCTATAGTAGTCTCAATAACCAAAAAGGCCTTATTTCAATCATCCCACAACAGAATTCATTTATTTATTTACTTGTTCCAAGTTACTCATGCCAAAACAATTCTGATTATACCCCTTCATACAGCATTAGGATTAAAAACTACTAAAAGTAACAAAATATAAGTCAAATCAATCCAAACATAAGTTATTCATCCAAACCCATCACTAGGCACTACAACCTTGGAAAGAAACAACCAACAGTCCATTTTTTCTTCATAAGCTTTCTAGAAAAGCTAGGATTTCACAGGCTCCCACAATGCTAGGAGGAGCACATTGTCCAGATTTCTGGAGGGAGGCTGTTCCACAAACAGGAGAAATTTCACTGATAAGGCTTGCTCTTCCTGACAATAACAGTGACCGGATATGGACCTATGGTAAACTTTCTTAAATTTCATTGGATGAATAGAGTTCATACAGAATAGATAATCTGGAAGCCATACGCATCCAGGCTAAAACCAGTCACAGAAAAACCTGGCTGGGAATTTCATTATAAGCATCCATAGGAGAGCCATAGAAGAGCAAGTAACATGCTTAATGACATACTCAAGACAGAATCTCCCAACACCAACACAAACACAAGAGCCAAGGTGGCGCAGTGGTTAAATGCAGCACTGCAGGCTACTGCTAGATCAGCAGGTCAGCGGTTCAAATCTCACCAGCTCAGGGTTGACTCAGCCTTCCATCCTTCCGAGGTGGGTAAAATGAGGACCCAGATTGTTGGGGGCAATATGCTGACTCTCTGTAAACCGTTTAGAGAGGCCTGAAAGGCCTATGAAGCGGTATATAAGTCTACTGCTATAATTGTTGCATTGTAATAATTATATCAGTGCATGTATGTTGCATTTTGACACCATCATAGTTTACAATGGATAACCTTGGGCTTTGTCTTTGTATAGTATGTTGTAGGATAGTGGGAGCTGTTACAAAATGTCATTTTAAAAAGCCCAACCTGATTTTTTGTGCATATGTGTGCCTTTATAGAGCATCACTTAAAAAGCTACAGTCAGCTCCTTGGTATCTGACCTACCCTTGTGGCTTCTGGTGACTTTTACAGATCTAATAATGATTCTTAAAGGAGTCAACCTTGAGGTGGATGACTGAGACTCTCCATAGACAATAACTGTAGAGAAATAGCTATCACTCTATATAGGTATCTTATAGTCATAATCTACAGTTTGTATACATCTTTACTTCTTTAGGTTCTGCTACCATTAGTTGACCAGTATTTCACCAATCATTGCTTGTACTTCCTCTCTTCCCCAACAAAACCACTTGGTAGTAGTGGATATGCTTCCAATAAAGAAAAAGAAATGGTAGCAAGGTATGTAGAAAGAAAACATGTATATAGCAATGTACATCAAATGAATCAGTAATGGAATTAGTTGCATATGATTCTAGTCAATTTGCTCGTGTCACAGAAATGTGTCTGTAGAGGTAATTCTCTATGTACAACCACAATTGTAACATAGACTAAACTATGCACTATATAAATAGATTTATTGTTATAGTATCATCAAGGGCAATTTTAATTTCAATTACAGTTATGGCACCTAATACCATTTACTAAAATAGTGGGGGAGGGGAATTTTTTTTGTTTCTCTTATTTGTAACTTAATTATAGTAGTCCTGCTTACAGGGACCAAATGCTATATTAAATGCTATATTGATTTTATTTTACTGCATCGTATTGAACAGTGTAAATGGACAGTATATGATAATGTATGCATGTAATATCATTTTTTTTGATGTTGAAATATTTGGAGCTGGTAATTCTAATAAAATTCCTGGGAGCAAGTTTTCCATAGGAAATCTGAAATCTGCAATCTGAAACTTCAAAAATATAACCAAAAACAAACCAACCTCCCTTAATTTTCACTTTCCCAATTCAAACCCTCTGTCCAGACATGTAGGCTTTAAATGATCTTTGAAAAATATTGCTTCTTTTTTTTCTACAGCATATGTAATATATATATATTTTTCCTTATAGAACATCTAGTTCTTTTTCCAAAGCCACTTTTCAGCCAATTTGTAAGATTTCTTTCAAAAACCTGGCATTAAAGATTATACTGTCATATCTGACAATAAAGGATTTTAACTTTGAGGAAGGTAGACAGTATGATATTTATTTAAAGATTAAATATATCCTTAGCTTGATTGCTACTATCACTGTGAGTAAAGCTAACAGAAGAACCTAATATATTCCTAAAGTAATTTTACATTCTGCCATATTTAGGGAATTGATTCTCCTACCATTTTGCCATAAACCATTCAGCCTTTAGGCAATCTGGGGATAAGACTTTCTTCTAATACACAGAGAGCACTCAGTATATTTTTAAAAAGTTCTCAGTGGGTATTCATTTCATTGAGCTTTAGATCTCTTATTTATTTTATTTTCTCATTTCTTAAGGTTTTTAAAATCTTCATGAAATAAATTAAATTATTAGTGAAAATATTGGCACATAAATGGGAATAAAATACTTTATGCATTCAAATTATTAATACATCACAGTCTTACTTGACTTTACTAAGCAGATGCCTTTATCTTCTCTGAAGTATATACAAGATAAGGTGGTTCTTCCTCTCAGTAGAGATTTCAATGGGCTCCAATTGCCCCTGGAAAATTAGACTTTTAAAGTAGATGACAAGTATCAGCTATCAGTGTGTTTTCCTCTCCATGCCCCCCTCCCACAAAATCTTTTAATGAATTATTACCATGGGATTTTGGTGAATGTATACCAGCATTTTCACAATTAACATTGTCTGATTGCTGAAAAATAGAATTAATAAAATAAAATTTATCATTTCCCCCTAGTTTAAATTATAATTGTATATAGCAGGGGTGTCAAGCTCACAGCCCACAGGCCAGATGCATCCAGTGCCTGCCACCCCCACCCCAAGTTTAACAATGGGGGAAAAGTCATGATACATCATGTGAAAACAACGTGATACCGCGAGTTTGACACCCCTGGTATATAGCATTTCAGAAACTGTTTAACTTCAGAAACAGTTAACAAAGTAAATGTCACAGGAAATAGAGGTTTTTTTTAGAATAATATTTACTTTTTTCTAGGTGTTAAAATATGTAGGCTTATTGAATTTCTAAAAACAGTTACAGCAACTGTTTTTCAAATTAAAAGGAGATATGGTAGTTTTTGCTTAGCTGTTATCCACACAAATGCTTTCTGTCTATGCTTCATCCTCTTATATATATATTTTGTTTGTTTTAGCCTTTTCTGCAAACTTGCTGCTCTTGTTAGACATAGAATTTCACTGTTTGGTAAGTTAAAAAATGGTTTTGCAGAAGTTTCAAAGTGTATGAAGTTTAGTTTGAGTTGCTTTTCAATTTTTGAGAAAACAGTGTCATTTTTTTTCTATGTTGAAGCACTATGCACGCACTTCCCATTGGAGGAACAATGTTGTACGGTTTTCTAATGTCTATATTTGCTTTTAAAACCGTGACCCATCAAAACCGCGGAGGACAAAATCGTGCTCGACGAAAGCGCGCATTTGACATCATCACAGTGCGACGAAAAAAATTAAAAATTGAAATAAAATTAAAATTAAAGCAAGCCGATTCACATAAAGGTAAGGGTTAGGTTTAGGTTTAGGGTTAGGGTTAGGTTAAGGGTTAGGGTTAGGTTTAGAGCGTTAGGATTACGTTTAGCGTTAGGTTAAGGGTTAGCGTTAGGTTTAGCGTTAGGTTAAGGGTTACGTTTAGGGTTAGATTTAGGGTTAGGTTAAGGGTTAGGTTTAGGGTTAGGTTTAGGGTTAGGTTTGGGGGGGTTAGGGTAAGGTTTTCGCTTTATTTTTACATTTTTCGATCACAGCGCAATGTTTTCATCGCGCTGTGATGACGTCAAATGCGCGCTTTCATTGAGCGCGATTTTGTCCTCCGCGGTTTTGTGGTGGAACCTTTTAAAACATGTTTTATTTCCTAATTATTCTGTCTCCAGCTGACTAGACAAAGTACATTGTTGTACAGGGAAGTTATACGGTTGATTTGTAAAATAGAAATTTGATTATTAATGCATTATTTTACTACATATGTATTTTATCTGTGTTCTGTGTGGATAAAATATTTTTACAGAGGTTTATGGATTATGTTAACAGTCCCAACTGAAACAATGTCATAGTGCAGTCTTTCTGGACCTTCACGTTACCTAAATCCAGTGTTTAGGTCTCATTTAATAGGTTCTGTTAGTTCTGTCACTTTCCTTTGTACTTATCCATCTAATCTGCTGAAATGTCTTAGCAGAAGTGAATTAAACTATATAGTGGCTCCATTGCCATTATTAACTTATGGGTTCTATACATTTAAAGATTTTGATACAAGTCCTGGACTTAATGTTTCTTGCTGTCTGCTATCTAACAATTTACTTAGAAAATAAAAGCTATTGCAGCCTAATCTCAAAATACTTATGACAAAGTTAACGTGATCTTATGGTGCTTCAGAAGTCAGTGTGCCAGATGTTATGCAGCCATTGGGAGGTGTAGTAAATCTTTTTTTTCCACAGGTGGAGGTGTAGTAAATCTTATTAGAAAGGCTCTAGCTCCATAAACTCTTCCCCCCCAAAAAAATTACTAATAAGGAAAATATCAAAGCAAAGTATTAAAGTTGAATAAAATACCAATTCTTTTATGGGACTTATTTTTTAAAAAAATTGATGGCAGGTTTATTCCATCCTGATGAAATTTCAGGATGGAAGTACTCCATTTCAAGCAAATAGAGGAAAGGGAGAAGTTGGGTGGCCCAGCTGAATGGTGATTAATGGAGGAAGTAACATCTTAACTACAAACATTGTGATAATTCTGAGTCCCCTTCGGGGAAAAGGGTGGCATATAAATCTAATCAATCAATCAATAAATAAATAAATAAATAAAGTATAAATCCCAATCAGGTATCTTACATTGCTTAGGAATAGGAAGCCGAAGTATTTTTTCGGCAAGGATCTGAGGTTATGAATATGAATATGAAGTAGAAGTTCAGATAGAAGGTAAAGAAGATGTACTTTTATAGTTCTTCTATGAATTTCAGGTAGCTAACCATGCCAGAAATAATTAGTGGAAAGGGTATGGGTTTATTTTTTAGAATAATTATGGAGTTCTAATACAAAACAAAATGCCATGACAAAATCCTCTTTGAAGGAGTAATGTCTCTCTTAACATTTTAAATCACAGGTGAGTAGCCTGTAAATGACATACGGCCTCAATAGCTTTAATGTAGACTTTATATTAGTCCTAGATTGCACTGCAAACATGCTGAGTTTAACATAGGGAATTTTAAAAATGATTTTAACTACTATACTAGGGAAAAAGGCTGCTACAAAGAAGTTGCTTATCCATACTTGAAATATAGAAATATTAATGGGAAAAATTTGCAAAAGGAAAGCATTAATGTCTGAATAGTGTTTGCGTACTTAGATGAAATAGCAAGAAAAAGAAGAAAAGTTTCAACTTTCATTATTAGAGTAGGCTAGCAGGTTTCCCTAGTATAAATACATTTGGTAGACATTTTATTTAAAAATAATTTTCTTGTAGAGAATTTTTTAAAGAACAACAGTTGTTATTTCCTTCCATTTTGATTAGGTAGTGATGCTGCAACAATGGTTAGTTGCCTACATATCTTAGCTCAGACTCTAGATACAAGGTAAGTTTGATTATTTACTCCTGTTTTCCGTTCCTACCAGTCAATAGTAAAAGGAGGAGAAGCTGTGTTGGGCTGCTGCAGCAAGATAAAGTAAAATGCAGTCTCAGAGCACGATAAAAGCGAACACATTTATTACAGGTTAGGCTTTCCTGGACGAGAGTTCATTTCCATGGATCAGTGAAGTGCTCTGTTGTTAGATATTAAATTGCGGTTAGGTTCTTTGTGTTTTTGCTGATGTAACTCACGTATTTTTTGCAAGTTTTCTCTTTACAATTTCTACCTATGAAAGATTACAAATTATGAATTCTGTTTTATAGAGAAGCTTAAATCATACAAACTTCCTTTTGCAGTTTGAAATAGCATAGCTTAAATGCAAAGTTACCAAATACTAAGAATGTTATGATAATATATAAAAGATAAAATCACTTTTCAGCTTTTTAATGTACACAACATATAAAACCCATCTGGGATTAATACAGATTGTATGAATAAATGCAAACAATAACCAATAAGCATTAATTAATAAAATAATATTTAACCATACAGAGAGTTGCTTTCTAAATGACGTTTTCAAAATTATATTGTAGAACAGTTATGAAATCTGGTTCAGAGATGGTTAAAGCAGGATTGCATGCCTTCTTTGAAAATGCTGCAGAAGATCTAGAGAAGACATCAGAAAACCTTAAACTTGGAAAATTTACCCATTCCCGAACTCAGATTAAAGGAGTCTCCCAAAATATCAACTATACAACAGTGGCACTGCTGCCTATCTTAACATCCATTTTTGAACATGTCGCTCAGCATAATTTTGGTACTGATTTGCTTTGTAAGTCTTCGAATGTTTTAGCTTTTTATTATTACAATTGTTCTATTGTAATAAAGGAAGCATGAATGTGGTGTTA
Source organism: Thamnophis sirtalis (assembly GCF_051295495.1). Classification (NCBI taxonomy): domain Eukaryota; kingdom Metazoa; phylum Chordata; class Lepidosauria; order Squamata; family Natricidae; genus Thamnophis; species Thamnophis sirtalis. The sequence continues at coordinate 116,356,510 of NW_028261381.1, read as the reverse complement.
CTTATCCGAAAGTCTAAAATCTGTATAAAAATCAAATCCTGGGTAAGGCTCAGATCTTCAAATAATTCCAAAATGATTGAATGGTACTAATAAAATACTTTTTCTTCCATATTAGACTTTGTTTAGTTACCCATGGCTAGGCAGATGGGAGGCTAACATGACTCAACATTCACTACAAGCATAAAGGGTTATCTCTTGTAAAATTTCATGTGAAAAAAATAAATGAACAGTGTTTTGTAATCTTTGTTTAGAAATTGGAAAATATTCAAGTGTTTCTTTTGCCTTCTGTAATCATGTCTTATTATTGTATCTATCTCTACATGCTATGAACCAGAAAGTTGCATTGTAGTCCATGACCTTCAAGGAAGAGGCTTTCATCCTGCAAAGGACCGATTTGAGTTGATAATTATTATTATTATTCATGCAATCTGAAAGGCATCCAGAGTGATTTTATAAAAATACATAACTGATAAATTCTTCCTTGAGGCTTATGGTCTCAAAAGACAGAAAGAAAATTGTAAGAGAAAAGGACTGAAACATTTGTATTAAGAGGAATTCAATAACATTTCTTTTTTTCTTTCTTTCAGTAAATGATGTCCAAATTTCATGTTATAGAATTCTTTGTAGTCTGTACTCTCTTGGGACTGGAAAGAACATTTATGTTGAAAGGTACTTGATAAAAATAACTGGTTATGAACACTTTTTTTATTTTCATCAACAATGAGACTGCTCCAAATATAATTTGCAACATCTCAAATTGCACAATATTTTGAATTCAAGTTACAGAAATTAATATTTAACTATGTTTTAATTCATTTTATTATATTTAGACAACAGATGGGGTTTTAAGCTTTTGGTTCTAGACTCATTGAAATGATATTAGATTCAATATAATTCCCTACCTCCCAATCATCCTTAGGATGTTGAGAACGGCAAATTTTGTTGGCAGGATTACATAATTACATAGTCATAAAACCTTAAGAGCTTTTTTGCTCTGTTTATTAAAGATTAGATATTTGGGGATAGGGGAGAATCAGACAATTCTTTCTTATGTAGTCCTTTAAAAAATATTCTTGAAGCTAACTGTCACCAATCTGGCTAGTAGCTGTCCCTCAGAATTGTTAGTAAGGGTGTTCCTTTCCTGGCTAGTTAGGGTAACACATCTTCTGCTTTCAGTGATCCTAACTAGACTTTTGTATCTTCTTACTCCTATTAGTTTCACTAGTTTTCTGTTACACCAGGTCACACTGCTCCAACAATTAGGAATTGCCTGGTTTTTTTTAAAATAACTTCAGTCAGGACCATCTGACCATGTACTCCAGCAACATATGGCTTTACTCAAGTTAGTTTTAAGTAGACATTCAATTCACCAGTGCTATTTACCAGTTTATCCCTTATAAACATGAATCTCTCTACATTATGTTATTTCCAGGATATGTAATGCCCTTTGCAAATCCCTATCCTAAAATCTACACATTTTATTACACGTGGCTATACTGAATAAACTTTATGGTTTATTGCAGTCTGCCAGATGTTCAGATTGGATTTGACATTTTTATCCACCTTTCTGGTCCTTCCCAAGAACCTGATATAGGTAGCTGTTGATGTTTTATGGAGTTAGAGGTATCATCCGTAGGATATAAGCTGTTACAAATTGCCTTTTGCAATTGACCGGTGATGAATTTATCAATGCTGATGAAGTTCAAGTGGTGCTCAGGTGTTTGGGGATTGCACCCAAGGTGCCTATTCCTATTTTCTATTACATCCAATGGAAATTCAAGAAAATAATAATTATTACTTTGGTAATAAGTGATCAAATTATAAATAATCCACCAATAGGTGGATAATCTTTGGCTCTACTAGAGGGGGGGAAGGTCTAAACATCAGTATTCTCCTCTTAACAGAAAAATTAGGTCTATATATCAGTGGTGGTTAATCTTTTTGGCACAGAGTGCCAAAACAGGAGTGTGTATGTGTGCACTGGAGCACTGAAACCCAGAAGAGAGTGGCTGCGTGTGCATGCGCGCCATTGCTAGCTGCATTTACGGATTCTGTCGCACACATGCATAAAGACCAGCTGGCCAGTGCGCATATGCATGATGGAACCTGGAAGAGATTGGCTGGCCATGCACGCCCACTTGCTGGACCAGCTGGCTGGCACACATGTGCGCAACGGAACCCGGAAGTGCAGTTGGCAACGGCGAGCGTGCCCACAAAGAGGGCTCTGCGTGCCACCTCTGGCATGCGTGCCATAGGTTCGCCATATATCATATAGAATTTAGCAATATTTAAAGATACTGTTTTTACACTATGTCCTGACCTCTGTTTAGAATTATCTGAAAGAAAAATGTGTGCAATTGCTTGAGTTACTTCAGTTAAAGAGCAATGCCATTTTCCCTCATTGTAGGAAAAAGCTAAGAAGACCCAGCTAGCTATTGAATGCACTACACGCAGAGAAGCTTTATATTTCTGTTAAACTGCAGGAACTTATCATCAGTAATGCCATGCATCAGGGGGAGCCTTAATACTTTATCTATTTTCCGGCTCCAAATCATCCCCATGGATTTTTAATCTCATAAAGTACAACATGCAAACTTACAAGACAAAATTTATATTATAAATCCAAGATGTGAGATGAAAATTGAAAGTGGATTTACAGACTATGGTAAAATGGAACCTTGGTCTGAATCATAGCAATACAAAGCTATTCTTAATACTAGGAACAGAAGGTGGGATGAATGTTCCAGAGATGAGAGGAAATGTTATTTGTGAAATACTGAAAAGAATCATACAAATTTATTTTAGAAAGTTTATGAGATGGGCAGAACAGCTTGCTCAAACGGTATCAGCAATAAATTTCAAGTGGAAATTCACATGAAGATCTTTTTTTCTCTCCCTTTGAATTGATAAAAAAGGTGAATCACTGAGGAAATAATGGTAAATCAACCCTCATTGAACTTCTTCCCATTTTCTGCAGAAATATATAACAATAAAAATAAACAATCAGCAGCTTTTAAATAATTTAGAGTTTATTCACTCTTTTCATAAGGCTTTTATTTTAATCAAAGTAAATCAGTTATACATCCCACAAGGGTACTTTAATATTTTAAAGTACAAAAATAAGTATACCAAGTCATCAGTAATAATGTTTGGCCCGTTAGAAAAGGATTTCACCTATACCTTATTTAAAGCAACAGAAACAACAAACAGCAGTTCTTTAGTTGTTCTGAAGATATTTTAAAATACATACTGTTCCAAATTGCATTCTGAAGCACTATTTCATTTTGAAACATTTCTTATGCAAAAGCTGAGACATCAGAGCTTAACTCCAATGTGATTTGGAGAAATAGACTCATTTTTTAAAGATTTAAAATACATAGGATAATTTCCTACATTAATAATATTTTCTCTCATTTGTAGGCAAAGACCAGCTCTTGGTGAGTGCTTAGCTTCTCTTGTAGCAGCAATTCCAGTTGCCTTCCTTGAACCTTCTCTCAATCTTTACAACCCCCTCTCTGTCTTCAACACAAAGTCAGCAAGAGAGAAAGCGAGTGAGTACTTCAGAAAGTATAAAATTCTTTGTAATGAAGACACTGCATTTTTTTTCTTTTAAAAAATGTCTAAAATTCTTATAAAAAATTATTAATGTGCCCTTTAGTTGTGCATGATAGAAACATCTATAACAGTGTTTCTCAACCTTGGCAACTTGAAGATATCAGACATCTTCAAGTTGCCAAGGTTGAGAAACACTGGTCTATAACAAGACTCCATTTCTTTCAGAATGAATAATATGAATTATATATAACTGAATTCCCATTCTTATAATCTCATAGGCACAAATTAATAGTAGGCAGTTTTCCGTGTTTTTATAGGTACCTCATTTAAGTGTTTTCATTTCATGGTGTAGTTATATTAATTCCATATTTATGCAATCAGACTTCATAAGTAATTTAAAGCCAGAGTAGAAATCTGTGATCCTGATCTCCTTTGATGTTTCAGAGGTGGGGGTGAATAAAGTTCACAACTATAGCCCTGAGTTAGGGGGCCATAAAATTTTCTACTTCTATCACAGTCTTGATTAGCATCATGCTTCCTGAAGTTGCTATTTGCCTCTTGGGAATGAACACTCAAGTATCAGCACATTTCTTTCTATAAGCAAAATATCATCTTCAGGTGTAATTTCAAGAGAAGAAATTGTATTAAATATCCCACTGAGATGCAGACCCAGTCTTGTTATAGATTTCATTTAATAAGAGTCAGGGTTGAATCAAAGCGGCACTTTGAAATAAATCCAAATCTGGAATGTAAAGCTATGAGGCAAATCAAAACAAGAATCAAACAGCAAACCAGGAACAATGTTTAAACGAGGCAGGACTGGGGAGCGAGACAGATATAAGCGTTAAAAACAAACATAATATATAGTAGACAGGAAGACCCTATAGCAGTGTTTCTCAACCTTGGTGACTTTAAGTCCTATGGACTTCAACTCCCAGAATCCTGGGAGTTGAAGTCCACAGGACTTAAAGTCACCAAGGTTGAGAAACACTGCCCTATAGATTCATCAACAGATATTGAAAGCCGTTGAGTTTTATTCTGTGCAGCATAGAGTCAATCCATGGATGAAATGTCCTTAATGAAGACTTTGCTACTTGGAGTTCAGTGTTTCAACACATAGGGAGTAGCATGCATATTCAGCCTTAATTTTGAATTTTCATAGATCCAAAAGTACCCTTCCCTTTAAAAAAAAGGCTATGTGAAGACAAATATGGAAACCGCTGTATATTAAAGATACTGACTCTATAAGATTCATTTGAGATGGTTTAGACATCTTAATTTTCTTCCCTTTGGATTGCTCATGACAGTGACAGCTGTGAAATAAATGATTCTTATGACTTCAGTGACTGAACATTTGTCTCAGTCTTTTTTTTAACAATCAAGTTTGCTTTCCTAAGCAAATTGCCCAGATAATCCCTGATTTTAATAATAAGCAGGATATATCAAACTTTGAATATTTAAAGTAGTGGAATATATTGCCATTCTTTTTAATAGCACTAGCACTTAGACATATACCACTCCATAGTCCTTTACAGCACACTCTGAGCAGTTTGCAATGTCAACATGCTGCCCCCAACAATCTGGCTCCTTATTTTATGGATAGAGTCAACCTTGAACCCATAGGTATTGAACTCCAGACTATGAGCAGAGTTAGCCATACAATTTTGCATTCTAACCATTGCGCCATCAGGGCTCTTAATTAAAAAAACTCTTGAAAATGTCATATGTTAAATAATAATAACTCTTGAGAACAGGTGATAGTTGGCTAGTCATAACCCCACAGTTTACAGTACATTTACTGAAAATTCAACATTGGGGAGATGATTATTGAGACAATAGAGGACACCTATTTAGACTTTCCAAGAGATAATTCTCTGTATTAGTTTAATTCACTTTTATAAGCAGTGGAATATTTAGATTACTTTTCTGAGAACGTTTGTCTGTCTGGTCTTTTTTTTCGTCTTAACAACATAACACCTATTAAATTGTTGTACTTCACAGCATTGTGCTAGTTTCTCAATATATCTCTGGCAGGAACAAAAATGCCGTATATCATAATATGCCGCTGTATGTGGGAATTTTTTGTGTGGGTTAGGATGCAACAATCAGTTCCTTTTTGTAGACCGAAATGTTATTTTGTAAGCAGGAACTTTCTTCCTTTATTCCTGATGAGAACAAGGCTGCTGACATGAAAGGAATGAAAAACTCCATGTGTAGTATGCAAGCAATGTATCTAATGCTGTTAGACAGAAGTTATATCTGTTGAATCATGTTTGCTTCTATGGACAGGCAGCCCAGAGTCTCTTTCCAACTAAGAAAGCAGGGGATAAAAATATGGCTTTTTGTTCCACGTTATGATAAAAATGATATTAACTAAAATGTGCTTTAGCTTTTTCAAAAGAATAAGTATGCTAGCCTACTTAAACATATTCTTATATAATATAAAGTTATAGGCATGCCTGAGACAGTAGAAGAAATGTGTCCAGAAATCCCTCATTTGGATGGCTTAATGAAAGAAATAAATAGTTTGGCTGATTCTGGAGCCAGGTACACTGAAATGCCACATGTAATTGAAGTGATCTTGCCCATGCTATGCAACTATCTGTCGTACTGGTGGGAAAAAGGACCTGAAAATAATTCAGAGACTGATGGATCTTGCTGCACAATGGTAACCTCTGAACATCTTAGTATAATATTGGGGAACATATTGAAAATCATCAACAATAACTTGGGAATAGATGAAGCAACTTGGATGAAAAGAATTGCAGGTACGTACTTACTATAAAGCTCTTTCTACATTTGTTGGTTATTCTAGTAATTCTCCTAAATTTTGATGAAAGGGTTTCCTCAATGTCTGGTTTACATTTAATAAGTAATATACTATGAGTTCAGCATTTGATTAAATATCAGTATTAAATATAGGCTTTCTTTCCAGTGGAAACTTTTAAGTGAAGGCAATAAAAACTTATGAGTTTCCTATTTAACAAAGCAGAAATACATTACCTCCTCTCTTCCCAGGAAGTATAGTTAGTTTTTAAACATTAATAAAGGCAATTGAAAGCAATATTAGAAATAAGTAGAACCATGTTCATCCATTATTATGTATTCTGTAAGGAAATAGGCCCATGAAAAGTGTAGCTAAATTCACTAGACCTGCATCACTGAGTAGGTACTGAGTATCTCATTATGTAGGACAGTCTCATAATGCCTATAGAAAAAAAATATTTCATTAACAATTTTAAAGTACTTTTTAAAACTTTATGGCATGCTTGGCTTCTATTTCATTTAAATACATTGTTGTAGAATGGATATTATATATGGCTCTCAGATGTGATACATTATGTTCTAGAATTTTTTTTTAAAATTACAAAATTAGTGTAGATGTCACATCCAACCATGCGTTAAAAATAATCCATGGTAAATTTTGGACTACTTTGGTCTGTATTTTATATTTAAGAAGCAACTTGATTTTTCTATCATTTTAATTAAACAGCAGATTCCCATTGCATCCAAACATGGAAAGTTCATTTTTAGCTAACAAACCAAAATCTGCAATCACAGACTGACGGTTGATCAAACCACAAATAGCATAAAATACATTTTTCAGTTTGGGGATAATGGCAAACGGGCATGAAATTACAGTGTACGGTTATTATAACAAATAATGCACAAAACAACAGTGTACTATTATTATAACTGAGTTGAGTTTTAGACTCAAAGTTCAGTGCAGCAATAAACCAGTACTTGAATAAATTTGTATATATAAATCTTTTCAATGTAATATTTTCTATTAAAATTTATTTTTCTATCTATTTTGCATATAGTGTATGCTCAGCCAATCATAAGTAAAGCAAGACCAGATCTGTTGAAAAGTCATTTTATTCCGACTCTGGAAAAGCTAAAGAAGAAAGCCATTAAAATAGTGATTGAAGAAGAACAATTGAAAGCAGACAATAAAACTGATACCCAAGAAGCAGAACTTCTCATTCTAGATGAATTTGCAGTTCTTTGTCGAGATCTTTATGCCTTTTATCCTATGTTGATCCGCTATGTAGACAACAACAGGTGAGAGAACTTAAAATGTCATATTTATTTGCAGAATTTATAATTTGTAATTTCAGCATAATATAAATGTTCCCAAAATGGTTTATAAATGAATAAGCATCAGTACCAATAGATTAAGAAACAAAAATACCTAAAATAACTACCTTTTCTTTGACCAAATAATAAGTTAGCTCTATCTATAAATGTCAGTACTGACATTTAAAAGCTGACTTTCCTAGTTTTTAAATACCACCACATACTTTTTGTGAGGGAAGCAAAAAATTAAAATCTAATAATGTTTTGGTTCCTGCATAATACCTAGCTAGATTTTAAGTAGTTTGTAAATTTTTAAAGTTGAGAGAGGAGGGCTGGGGTAACTTCTGGAAGAGCCAGTGGATGCCTGAATGTCCTAAAAAGAAAGTTCCAAACAAAAACCCTTAATGAAAATGCTATCTTTCTTGATTGCCAACAGTAGCACTCTATAAATAATACAATAATACAATAGCAGAGTTGGAAGGGACCTTGGAGATCTTCTAGTCCAACCCCCTGCCTAGGCAGGAAACCCTATACCATTTCAGACAAATGGCTATCTAACATTTTCTTAAAGATTTCCAGTGTTGGGGCATTCACAACTTCTGGAGGCAAGTCTTTCCACTGATTAATTGTTCCAACTGTCAGGAAATTTCTCCTCAGTTCTAAATTGCTTCTCTCTTTGATTAGTTTCCACCTGCTTTTTGTTCTGCCTTTAGGTGCTTTGGACAATAGTTTGACTCCCTCATCTTTGTGGCAACTCCTGAGATATTGGAACACTGCTATCATGTCCCTTCTTTTCATTGAACTAGACATACCCAGTTCCTGCAACCGTTCCTCATATGTTTTAGCCTCCAGTCCCCTAATCATCTTTGTTGCTCTTCTCTACAAGTGAAAATAAATAGCAAGGATACAGAAGGTCCATATTGGCTCTTGGTTAAAGTAATGCTGGGCTGAAAACCAAAAATTTGAATCTACCTCAGAAAATTATGAGAGTCAATGAGTTTTTTCAGTGTAGATTACATATGATATCAAGATTGTTAATAATCTAGGTATTATGTATCATACTATAAAACACACAACAATATTACAAAGCCTGAACATTGCAAGCACTGTCTCCTGTTTAGTGAAGGATAAAAAAATAAATACAAACCAAAGTCATAGTGGATTGTAAACAGCAAGGATAGTTGAAGTCCACTCTGAAAGTAATACTATACAATCAGAGGAGTAAGTCCAGATTAGTCAAGAAGGAAATTCTCCCAGCGGCCAAATAAATGCTTTTGGGGCACTCTCATGCAAATAATGGAGATATACTGCTAACTTGTCATTATTCCCCTGCTACTTATGTTTCAGGGCATATTCTGTCCAATCTGTAATAAGTCTCAAGACATTCTTGATACCTAGGTTCACTATCCATTTATGTATTTTTAACAATATCCAAATCAATAGCTATCAACATCTTTATTTATTAATCAATAAATAGCCATCCATCTCTGTGAAGGTAAAGATAGATGTATAGAATTCATTCAGTTTGTCTCTAATGTACAGTAGAGTCTCTAATCTATATCTTCCAGGAGCATCATTTCACTCCTTTGTCACCTAATGGTTGGGCCACTTTCCTGGCTGTATTATTTTTGTCAAATGTTTTTATAGAATTCTTCAATTTCCCTTAGTGCTTAGTTGTTATTGTTTATTTACACATTTTATGGTTGCCCAACTCAAGCACTGTGACCCTGCCTGGCTTATAGCATTAAAAAAATTCACAAAATGAAATCCATAAAACTCTACCCCAACCTCATCCCCTTGATGATTTGTTGCGGATGGCAATATATTCCTTGAATTGTTTTTATGTTCATTACTAACCTTTGAGGAACTAAGATATATTCTGGAAAACATCCCTTTAAAATATACAGTTTATCAAACATTTTGTCTTGCATACATACAAATTGTCTGTTTGCTTGCTGCAATAATGTTGAAAATTCATATGATGTGTAAATAATAGATTCGCCTTATCTTGAATCAACCATCAAGGGAAAAAAGTCAAGGTCATTCACAAGAAACGAGTCAGGGTCACTTCATGGATCAACAACCAGTGTTAACTATCCTGATAAGTGGAAAGTTTGATAGTGTTGACATCTGACACAACAAAGAATAGAGTGCTTTCTTGAGAAAAATCAATAATGAATAGGACAAAGGGAGCATTATTGTCCTCAAGCTTCACTAAATTTAGGATAGTCAGAAAAAGAAACATTTGAATGACTGCCTTCATATCAACTCAAATGGATGTCAAGCCAGCGAAACATTCAGAATAGTAAGGATACTTGAGATTTTACCAAAGATGTATAAAAAGCTTTTAATACTCTGTGTTTCAGCTTCCCAAAGCAGCTTGTTGCAACATTTACAATTTAGAGATTTATTATTGTAAAAGTGACTGAAATTATTTAACAATATTGATAATATTGTGGTTTATTGAAATATAAAATCATATTTTTCTAATCCATGTGGCCCAAGGCAGTTTCAACTGATTCTTTGCTAACATGCATGATCTTATATTTAAACATAAGCTTTTTATAATATTGCAGTGTTAGAGTGGATATATAATTTCTGAAAGGAATAAAAAAAGAAAATGACACTGGATTCTAAACTGTGGAAATGTATTAAGGTTTTAAGTTGCTAAAAAAAGAATATTGATTGATTTTGGTGCCGTGATTGACAGATATCCTTCTATGCTTACTTAGAACTAAGTTCCGTTCTTAAGCTCAATGGGATTTACTTTTGTGGAGCCGTGGATTGAATTGCACTATTAATGCATCTGCCAGTAAAAGGAAGAGCATAGTGAACAATTCTCCTGATAATTTGATACATGATATCAGAAACAAAGGGCTAAAATGAAAATTAAAAAGTAATTATCACATGGACTTCAGTCTAATAATCTTATACTGCTTCTCTTTTAAGATCAAACTGGCTTAAAAAACCAGATGCTGATTCTGATGAACTTTTCCGCATGGTGGCAGAAGTTTTCATCCTGTGGTGTAAATCACATGTAAGATAGTATTTCACATGCTAGTTTTACAATACATGTTGCTATGTATGTAAAATAAATGATCAAAGGGCGTGTTTATCATTTTTTACAGAATTTTAAGAGAGAAGAACAAAATTTTGTGATTCAGAATGAAATTAACAATTTGGCATTTTTGACAGGTGACAATAAGAGCAAGATATCAAAAGTAAGTGAAAATATTTAGTATTCAAATGTACTTTGTAACAATTGTGTTAAGCATAACAACCTATTTTTTGCTCAGATTGAGTAGTTAGTTTAAAGTGGAAATCAGTTATAATCATTCAATTAACACTACGTAAAGAGGCAATAAAATCAAAATATAGTTTCCTTGATTGAAACATACTTCTATATAGAAATACACCACTAGAAATTTGTATTAAGGAGGTTTGATTTTGTTCTTTTTGCTGTACTGAGACAAGAGGAACCTAGCCCTTCTGTTTAATCAGATGTCTATCTATCTATCCGTGTTTGTGTGTGTGTGTGTGTGTGTGTGTGTGTGTGTGTGTGTGTAAGAAAGCTTGTATTTCAGTAACTCTAGGGAATAGCAGAATTACTAGAACAGATCCACTTTATCTAAAAAACTGGAATGAGATGCACATACCATAGACAATAGTGATTCTTAGATTTTTTTGAAACTAGTGTATTTTTATAAACAAAAGAGAAAACCTTAAAAACCTTTGTTTATTAAATTTGAGAATTACCATTTAGGAAAAGCAAAACCCATTCTTACTGAAATAATCCATGGATTTTGGGCAAGAAGAGGATTAAATGAATAATTTGTAAATGCTACGTAGAAGGCTGATGATCTGAAATGAGAAAAAGGTATTATGATATATTTGAAAGGGAAGAGACATGATTTGACTTTAATGCCTAAGACCGTTTATCAGGCTTAAGTATACATGAACTGCACACAGGAGGTTATAGTATCATAGAGTTAGAAGAAAGGATATCTATTCACAATTATTATTTAGAATGGCATCAACTAAAACAGCAATCTGTGGACCGGTACCAGTCCTTAGCACACCAGAAACTGAGCCACATAAACAATTGAAGTCCCATTCGTAGGATTCAGGCACCACATGAAACCATACTCCCTCCAGTCCACAGAAAAACCTCTCTCCACAGAACTTGTCCCTGGTGCCCAAAAGAATGGAGGCTGCTGCACTAAAACACACTAAAATGTTTATAAGTGGTCTTTGTTTGAAAATCTCCAGCAAAGGAAAACCTACAAATTCATGTTCTATTGCTTTGACAGTTCAAACAGCCAAAAAATCCCCCATGCCATATAGCTGGAATTTACTTCCTTGTTCTTTTAATTCATGGTACTGATTCCAATCTCTGGACTGATAATAAATTCTTGTATTATGTGATAGCTGTTCATATATTAGAAAATTGGTAGCACGTATCTCTTCAGTTGGGTCATATAGAATATATTTACGCAGATTCTTAGGGTATTATCATGGTTCAATTTCCTGAATCTTCTGATAATATTAGGGAAGCTACTAAGAACCCTAAAAAAATGTCAGACAGTTTCCAATATTTGATTAAATGAATGAAGTATCTCAGTATAATGCAGGATTCAATTTTTCAATTCAAACAAAATATATAAAAATTTTACTTTCCTCAATGTATATGGCTAAGCTTTTTGTAAATATCTGGAATGACCAGGTCTAAGAAACCAAAATTAGTTGTTGTCAGTAATGTAGCTTTCCTTTTTTGGGTACAGGACATAGAGAAATCAAAGTCTTTATAATCTGATCTTCTATTTAAAATAAAATAGCCTAAGAAATAATTGATTTGATTTTTTTGAGGTATATTACTAAATTTGCTATCCTGAACTTATGAAAAAGCAATGCAGGCAAAGGCCGCTAGCTCTTATTAGAAACCTCTACCAGAATTAATTGCCCTTGTAGGTACAATATTGATAAATATTAAATAGAGGCAGTTAAGAAATAGCAGTAGAAAAGAGCTGTTGTTTAGAAAAGAGAGTATGGTTATGAGATGATGGTGAATTGGATGTGCCGGGGGGAGGGGGGGATGAAGAAGAAAAAAAATCTGACTTTTCTTGGTTATATCAAAATACACAATCCTGACGTACCTTATCATCCAATTGCATTGTTTCCAGAGACCCTTACAGCCAAAGAACTTATTAAAAAATTGTGCATCTCACATAGGTGACAGAATAGTCTATCAGCTCTCTAGAAAATCAAAGTGCCTCCAGAAAATAAAAAATCTAGTAACAGAAGATGACATTGTGGTTTCATCTGATGTCACAGCATTCTTTATGTCCATCTTTCCAGAACTAACAAAATAATCCATGGCAGCAATATACACAATACACTTTACCTAGTCAAAAACCTTTGAGGTCAAAATACAATCATGGACTTAATCAACCTTTGCCTCACTACTTACTTTCAGTTTTATGGACAAATGTACCAACAAATAAGAGGAACATCCTGGGATCATCACTCTATCCATAGCAGAGACCATTGTGCTGCATCTACAAACAATAGCATTCCCAGACAGGGGGAGATGAATCCGGTATGTAGATGACACCTTAGTCATAATAAAAAGGAGTAGCTAGAGAAAGCATATGAAACAATCAACAGTATCTTCAAAGGAATAAAATCCACAATGGAAGAAGAAACTATCAACACACTACCCTTTTTTGGTATTCTTATCAGCAGAGGAAACAATGGCAAATTAGAAACACAAGTCTATTGAAAAACAACCCACACTAACCTACTCTTCCATTACCAAAGTAACAACCAAACCTCCCACAAGAGAATCTGTGTAAAATGAAACAACCCAGAACACCATATATCAGCAACCAACAAATTACTACAACCACGTGGCATCACTTTAGCACACAAACTAATTAAAGCCCTCCAAAACATCTGAAATTAACCAAAAGACCAGTAGCCCAAGAAGAAGAAAAACAAGAGTCAACTATAACAAAAAGTGTAAGAAATGCAAGAGCCACTATGTAGTGCAGACAGAAGACTAGTAGAGTACATCCATAAACACCAACTAACAGTCAGAAAACACAATGAATATTACTTAATCTCACAACACAAAACTAGATTGAGTTTCAAGCGGGAAAGCATTCGAGACCAAGCTAAATCCAAAAACTTTCAAAATTTTCTGGGATTTTCAAACAAATCAGCCATCAATAGACACATTGAGATAAATTAAATTTGTATAATACTCAAAATAGCTCAAAGAGCACCAAGAACAGTTCATGCTTGAGCTACATATATTTTCTTTTATATTGTGAGTTTCCCCCCTATACTCCTATGTATTTTTGTGGTCTTATACTTGATTAATGCTACTTCTATATTACTATTACGATGCCTGTTTATCCTATTAACTTATTTCTACCCCAATGTCCTAAGGCTATTCGTTCATTATTTATTTTTTCTTTATCTGCAACATCTATCTTCTACTGTATTTCTATATTGCTGTAGTATTACATCTCTATATATCTTTAGTGTTATATCTCTATATTTTCTACTCTACTAGTAACCTCCTTTCCAATCCAATCTGTCTGCCTTTTATCTTTGGCTTTCTTTTTCTTTCATGCTGTTTTGTCTGCCCAAGGCCAGCAAAAGCTTTTCAGCTTTTTTTGTCCCATGTGTTACTTTACCTTTTTTCTCGATAGTGAATGTGCCGGTGGGAAAAGGTCAAAGATTTCTCTCTTTCAGACTGTTTGCTTCCATTGAAAAACTGAGGCTGGAGGGAATGGAGAACAATTTTCACACACCAGTTTCCCAGCTGCTGCCATCCCTGATTCTCTTAACTCAGCAGGACTGTGGCTTTGGTACTGTACTTGGGCTTCAACCTTTAACCCCTACTGGATTCAATCAGCATTTTATACAGCCAAGAGAAGCTTTACTTTTCGATTTTTTCTCCGGAGTCTTCCATTTTTTTAGTTTAGTTTTCCATTTTTTCCCCGAAGTTCTGTTGTTAGTCCATCTGTCTGTCCATCTACCTTTAATTGACTCATCTGTGGCTATATATCAAAATGCTCATTCTGTCTTCTCCCCTACTTCATCAGTGATTGAATAGGCAACTGTGCTGTCCCACCACTGGGGGAAGAGCTCAAGGGGGAAGAAAAGGAACAAGAATAGGTGCTCATCTATCCATTCAACAGCTCCACTTTCCACTCCAGGAGAAAGGGAGTAAAATTATGAACTGAGTAAAAAGAGATTGCTATTGGAGGGGTGGTTGCATGGAGATGAAATGAAATGGAAAAGCTGTAATCAGCCATCCTGCAGGCTGGAACACCTCAAAAGAGTCAGGCAAAAATGACCTGGAAAAGAACAAGATTGAAGCAGAGGAGCAGTCTGGTTTTCCTCAATTCTGTTTTATGCTAAATCAGTTGTGCAAAATGAGAGCTGCTGTAGCCAGGGAAAGGAGGAGTGGAAAGCAGCCCCTTGAAATCCACGAGGGACTGCAACAAAAATAAGAAATATGGGGAAAAGATCCTGCATTTATCTAAAGCGGGATTCCCACAGCGGGCAGAAAGACAAGAATGGTTGTTGCAGCAGGTAATTTTATGAGTAACCAACCTAGTTGGGTTCACTCTACAGATTTAGAAAGGGAAGAACCTAACCAAGTTCACTGAACCACAGGAATTCGCATCAAGGGGAAAGATACTTGGAAAATCACAAGTTCAAGATAGCTCAGTTGATTCACAGTCTAGGCCTAAAATATATCATAAATTACAAATAAAATGGAACCTGTCTACTTGAACAAATAAACATGACTCAGCAATGTAATCAAGCTGGCAATCAGGTCTATAAAAAGGGGACATCTGTCCAACAAGCAATTTTTAGCAAGTAACATGTGTAATTTTAATGTTTTGATATTTTATGACTTATAAGGTGCCCAGAGTCACCTTATAGGAAGATGGGTGGCATACAAATGTAATAAATAAACATTCCACCCTCCTTCCTGGAATTCTCTGTTCTCTTTGCAATTGCCAGACTGAACTATTAACTGGACATTAAATATTTGCAGATCCTTCCTGATCCTGTGATTTATCTCTTTGGACCTTTTTGGGAAAGTAAACTCTTGCGGCTGTATTCTTTCTGTGTACTTAAAGCAGAAGTTTAATCTACAATATTCATTTGTGTGTTTTCCCTTGAAGATGTATGTGTCAGGGTTCCAAGTAATAAATCCATTGCAAGCAAGGCACTGAGGCACTCGAGTTCCTCAAAGATTACTTTAATGGAAATATCATAATGGCACATATCTGGTGAAAACCAACTCTGAAACTCACATGCTTTTCACCTCATTAAAAGTTTTTCTACTTTCTCATAACAATCACACGGTTACTTTTAATTACCTTAAACCCAAAGGACTGCTTAAATAATCCTTTATTTGCTATTTCACAGTTTGGTTTGTTTGGTTTTCTTTGAGTTTTTAGAATTGGTCAATGATAAAGTAATAAAGTACTACACTTTGTGTAACAAACTTTAGATCCTTTATCCACTTACGATATATTGCAAAGTGCTTTGCAATGGCTAAAAATGACCACAAATAATTATTGGACTATCCCCAGATAAAATGTATACCTTCCACATATGAGAGACATATTGAAATATACTGGATTGGTTGATCCCAAATATATAAATTTAAAACATATGATGGAACTGACAAGTAAATTAGGCTTCCGACCATAAAATATTAACTCACTGAAAATTATTATTCATAGCTTTTAAAGCAACCACAGAACTATAAAACATACTAAAGATAATTATATGCATCTTTAAATGCTTGTGAATTAATATTTTAAAATACTTCTTTTTAAAATCCTCTTTTCAGTTTTCTATTGTTATAGTTTTCGTGATTTGACACCGGGTGAGCTTAATTCAATCCTTAGTGAAAGAAGTTTTAAATACAAGTTTAAGAACTTAAAAAAATCTTTTGGAATAAATTTTAAAAAAAAACAGCGTGCCCAGACCTAAGCTCTATTTCCTGGCAATATTAGCATTGATAGTAACAATTTTACTTGGTACCATAGACATTCATTTTGTAATGTCTTAATTGTTTTAAATTGTTTTTATATTTTATGCTGCATGCTGTCCAGAGACAATTGTTAAAATGGGTGGCTGTAGAAATCAAATAAATAAACAGCAAAGAAACCCCAAAAAAGCAAAAGAACTCTGATTTTAGAAAGTTACAAAATAACGGTTCAAATGTATTTGAAATAAGATTTTGGAGTTAATTATAAGAAACTTTCCTGTGACGGAGTGCTTTTGCTTTGAATTTTGTTAAAAAAAATAATAGGATAAAACTAATAAAGGAAAATATTTATAGTTCAAGTTGAAATGAGGGGTTCTTGGTGCTCTCTGAGATTGGTTGTTTTCTTGCAGACATTTCATTAGCCAAACTAAGTAACATCATCAGTGTTAGACAGGATGAGTAGAATGAAACTTTCAAGGTTTGCACACTAGAAGCAACCAGAAGGAACTGAAGATTATAATTAAAAGGTAGAATATTTAATTTTTACAAATACATAACAGAACAAAATATTATAATATTGGACATATCGAAAGATATTTTTTGTTGAAAAATGGTCTTAAGAGTGCTTGCCTCTGCAGATACACTAAATTTCAAGGATGTGGAAGAGGAATAGACAAAACTGAGATTCATCTGAAAATGTATTTTAAAATGACAGGTTACAAGAATGATAAGGGGAAAAGATGCTACATTGGACATACAAAATAACCTGGCTGATGTCTTAATAATTAAAGGAGTATACAAATCACAAACCAAAAGAGTGACCTGGATAACTTTCTTATATTGGATTTGTTAAAAAAAAAAGACTTATTAAAGATAGAAGAGAATATTTGTAGTTCAGGGTTGAACTGTGAGGTCCTTGGGTCTCTCTGGATCTGGTGGTTTTCTTGCAGACATTTCCTTACCTGAACTAGGTAACATCATTGTGGCTTGTTAAAGCTTTGAAAAATTCTTTGGGAAAGAACAAGGATAAAATGAAGAGAAATCAAGTGCTGTGACATTATTTGAAAGGACTAAAGATCAAGATTTAAAAAGGAAAAGGAAAAATATAAAGTTCGTTTACTTGATCAAGTCTAAAATAGATATATTGTAGAAATAGCCTTCAAGATATAATTGCCTTTGGGACTAGAATTATAGTCATAACTTAGGACAGTCGTGTCGAAGCACCAATGTGACTGAACTCAATTCTACAACTGTTTTTACAGTGGTCATTAAGCAAATTAAAATATGAGTCTGAATCGCATGGTTGGTAAGCAAATCATATGGTTGTAAGTCTGAATCTATTCCCATGAATGATCATTTTTTGTTGGAAATGGGCAAAAGAGATTGCAAATTGTAGTCAGCAACCCCAGGACACTGCAAACAGTTGTAAATGTGAGGCAGTTGCAAGCGTCCAAAATGAAGTCATGTAACTGCAGGAGTGGGGGACGAAGGTGGATATAATATTTGATCATGGCCAGAACTATTTTATGGGCCATAAAGCACTCTTTTTGAGGTCATTGTAACTCCAAATAGTCATTAAATGTCTGGTTACAGAGTGAAAATGATACCTCAGATAGCAGACACTGGATAAAATTCATATATTCTAAATTGAAGGCAACAATTTTAGAATCCAGTTTGATCTACTCGCCTGTTCAGTTTTGGTTCAACGGCTGAAGAAAAAAAAAACTAGGGTTACAATTCATAATCTTTCCAGCCTTAATTGACTACAATCCAAGATATCAGAATCTTTCCCCTTTCACCTCCTCTTTAAGAATTCTACTTCCCTTTAGAAGTTAAGTGCAGGGTTGCACAAAAGAAGAGATTTGTCAGTGGTGACACCAGGGCTATATCATTCACTGTGGAGCACATTTTAATGTACACCCCTATTTAATAGTCTTTTATTCAGAAATATTTTTAAATAATTTAGCTATGTGAGAAATGTTGACAGTATTATTATTTTAGTACAAGTTTCACTAATACAACATCTGGAAGAATCTGATCGTATATGGTCCTTTCTGTTTAGGCCAGTTCTGAGAATTTAGAATCTCGCTAAGTTTCCTTAAGAAGAGATAGGATGTAGGCTCTATTTTTAACTTATTATTCTGGAATGATCCTGTAACTTGAATAAGAGAAGAGGAACAATATAATCCTTGATCAACCATAAAACTAAACACCAGCTTAATCTTTA
The DNA here is from genome assembly GCF_051295495.1 of Thamnophis sirtalis. NCBI lineage: Eukaryota > Metazoa > Chordata > Lepidosauria > Squamata > Natricidae > Thamnophis > Thamnophis sirtalis. The sequence goes on along the minus strand of NW_028261381.1, from coordinate 116,337,623 downwards.
ATATTTTCTGACACAAAAGGGCACCCAAAATATTTCCTATGTCACCAAAATTACCCAGTATTCCTATGTCACCAAAATTACCCAGTACAAGCTAAGGAGGACAAGTATGCAAAGCATTTGAAAAAGCAGCTTCCTAAAGTTTGTTAACCTGAGCAAGGCATCACATTTCAAAGCATCCAAGCTGTCGTGATTTCTGCAAAACTGCAGCAACTGCTTGGAAAACAGAACCTGAGTGTCTGCATGTGTGAGAAACGAACATCTGCTTTACTCTGTTGGCAGTCCCAGAAAGACGTATTGTTTACTTGCACATCCAGACTATCAGGGGCTTTGAAGCAGCTTTGTTGAGTTTTCTGAAAAACCCTGCTGCTTTAATGTTCCAAGCAGATGTGCTTTGCTTAAGGTTAACATACTTTGTAAAGCATGGTGGGGAAACCCTAGTTGTTTATTCATTAGGCAAATATATATATGGTCTTGTTGTATTCGGGTCTTTTCCCGTGTAATATTGAGATTGTCTTGGCAACGTTTTGGCGACATCTCACTCGCCATCTTCAGGCTGGTGTTTTCGGCTTAAAGCGTGGTCGGAGCTGCTGTCTTTCTATAAATCGGGGGGGGGGGGTGGAGTGCTGGCTTTATTTCAGTAAGTGGATTGATTGGTTATGTGGTTGTATCATGATTGGTAGATTGGTGCTGATTGGTGCTGGCTGTGTGTCCGTTGTTGTTTTGTGTTGTAATGGCCTTTGTTAACTAGGGCTGCTTTCCAAATGTCTGGTAGGCGGGAGGTATTGTCACATTTATTTATGTTGTGGGGGGGGGGGAGTTCTCTATTTTGATAGCTTCCATAATTATTCTCTTGCTGAAGTGTTCGGTTTTGGAGATTAATTTGGTTCCTTCAAAATTAATTTCATGTCCTGTAGCTTTAAGGTGTTGGAAAAGGGAGGAAGTTTTTTCTTTTTTTCTTACTGCATTCTTGTGTTCTGCGATGCGTGCATTTATTCTCCTGTTCGTTTGTCCTATGTATGTTGCAGGGCAGATTTTGCATGGTATTTCGTAGACTCCTTGGTTTTCTAGCTGGATTTTGTCTTTGGGGTTTCTTAAGATGTTGGTCAGTGTTGAAGGCTGTCTTGATATTGTCTTTGTGGAAAATTTTGTTGATTTTATCTGTGGTGCATTTGATGTAAGGGAGGAGAGGGCAGCTCCGATCATGCTTTGCTTGCACAAGCATGAAGCCGAAGGCACCAGCCTGAAGATGGCAAGTGGGACCTCGTCAAAACGTTGCCAAGATACTCTCAATCTTACACAGGAAAAGACCCGAATATGCCAAGACCTGCATACCTGTACCCGTGAAAATCTACGAAAACGCACACACACACACACACACATACACACACACACACACACACACACAGACATACCAGGGGCAGGTTCCTGCCAGTTCTAACCTTTTCTATAGAAGAGGTTCCACAAATCTACAGTGCTGTTTAGAACCGGTTCCAGCTCCCTCCCCCCACTCGTTTGCACATTATCAAGATGAAGAGCGAGAGGAGGTATTCTGGGAGTTGAAGTCCATAAGTCTTAAAGCTGTCAAGTTTGAACACCCCTGGGGTTTTTTTTCTAAAGGGTTAGGGGTGCAAGAGTCTTGTAACTTGACAGCTTTAAGGCTTATGTGCTTCAATTGCCAGAGTTTCTGAGACAACATTTTGGTTGCTAAACAAGAGCGTTGTTAAGTGAGTTTCACCACATTTTACAAGTTGAGCACGCCCACCCAGTCACATGGCTGGTAAGCCACACCCAGCCGGTCACATGGCTGGCAAGTCACTCCCAGAAAGCAAACCACACCTACAGAAGGGGTTCTAAAAAATTTTGAAACCCACCGCTGACACACACATACATACATACATACATACATACATACATACATACATACATACATACATACATACATACATACATTAGATGTTTTATCAAGGCACTTGGTATGCCCAAATATGGGTGGGAGCATACTGCTTCCCTTTGCCCTTCAACTCAGCCTTAGGAGCCTTCCTGGCCAAAACCATTTTGTATTGAATTCTTAATTATTCCTAATTTTTAATAATTTCTAATTATTCCCCTGGCTCAACTGATAAGGATTTGGCTAGCTGATGAGAGCTAAATAGCTCCAAATAGATCTATACTAGTTTCCATTTATTTATCGCCAAAAAAATTATAAATAGATGATAGACAGAAAAATAGGTAGAAAGATAGATAGAGCCTTTGTGTGTGTGTGTATGTGTGTCTGTACGCATGCCTGTGTGTCTGTGTGTGTGCGCGTCTGTATGTTTGTGTCTGTGTATAATAGATGCAGCATGTGGCATAGTATAATATACCTTATTACTATACCCAAAAGGTAAGTCTAGTAACTGTTGTCACTTATTATATTAGAATCCATACTGATAGATCAGAATGCTTTTTAAAAACATAACAACATAGTTTATTGATCTTTGTTAAACTAAATTTGTTTACAACTGAGCAACATCTTTTAACTTTTCTTTTCTGATAATATGGCAGCAGATTGCTCCGAGAGGAATGGTAAGTTAGAGAACATTTAGTTTGACAAAGACAGTTACTTTAGTGGTACTAAAATAACTGATTTTTTGTTGTTGTTAAATTGATTAATGAAACACAACATTCCCTCTTTTAATCTATTTTTTTAACTTTGTGTGGGTGTTTTCATAAAGGACATGCAGCTATTTTTAAAATTATAGTTTATGTCGCATCCCTTTCTAAACATAATGCAGCATCTGTTTATAAATGTATTACATTCAGGTCAGATTTTTAAAATTAAAATAGTATTTGCCTTATAGGTATTTAAAATGATTCATATGCTCCTGACTTAATCAAAGGAACTCAGGGTGAAATCTTGCACTGAAAGAAGAAAGTAGAAATGTTCAGAATCAAGAGTCTTATTTATATGGAAATGACTGACACAGAACATTGCATTAATGCTCGCGTGCAAAATCAGAGTGAATGTACATCACATTTGAATCAACATGCAGAAAAGATCAAACTTTGGGGGTTTTTTCTTCACAAAATTTAGTTTGTCAGGTTTTTATTTTTAAAAGCCCAAGATCCCTATCTAAAAACTAGCTATATCTAAAAATTGAGGGCTTAAAACTAGATTTTTCTTGAAACGACAAAATATGCCAATGCTTCAGATGCTTATGTAAACAGTACATCTGGAAGACTGCAATGGGACACAACTGAATAGCTGTTTTGTCTGTGAAAATATTTTTTTGGCAATGCTGGGCGAAATCTGACACAAATGGTAGCTGGGGAGAAAACTACTCTTAAGGAAAATGTGGCATTAAGTGTGGCTTCTCTGCTAACAGAAACAAGGAAATCTGTTGCGGGGGGGGCAGGGAGGCCAGATAGCACACACAATTTCATGATCAAAGCCCTACCCCTTCGTATTTGCCTAGATGTGGTACAAGAAGCAGGGCTTCAATTGCAAGATCTATTCACCCTCAAGCAGGCATCCCTGAACAAAGCAAAATTATATACAAACAGTGTTTTCTTTTTTCACTTATAGAATTGATAATGGGTGGGAAGTTGGGATCTTACTTATTCTATTTAAATTATGAAACAGGGATTTTCAGCTATTCTTGTCACAGAATTTTGATTTGATTCAATCCCTGACATTGCTGCCTAGATTTCATGGATGATGGCTTGGTTCAATATAAAACATTGTTCCTTCAGTGATGAAGTCTAAATATAAAGTGATTGCCTGTTAAAATACTTATGAAATACATATTGTAGATAAGATTATTTTTCTTTTTCTTTTTAAAGATATGGGTTTAAATGGGTTTAAAGAAATGGGTATCTTTTACCTGGATTTGTATACCATCTTTCCTCCAGGAACATAAGGCGGGGTTATTCCTTCCAATTTTCCCCACAACAGTTCTGTGAAATAGATTGGACTGAGACAGAGTCATTGGCCCAAAGTATGCTAGTGAACTTCCATGATTATGGGTAACACAATAAAGATATTGATAGTTGGAAGGATCAATAATCTCCAATATATTCTTTATTATGAGAATTACCCTTTAGTAAGATCAACAGAACTACATTTATTTACTTGAATACTTTCTTATAACATTGTATAAGAGAATGTGTAACTGTGTTTTGCTTTCATGAATGAATTATTCTTTATTTATTTATTTACTTATTATTTTTTATAATTATACCCGATTATGATCCCATAGGATACTTGGTGGTTTATATGTGTGCCATATTTTACAGTGCATATATATGACTGCATTTGGGTATAGGCTCCATTAATTATATTTACTTTTAAACTGGCTTTACTCTCAAACAAAACCATTAATTTTTCTGGGCTTATTTCTAAGGAGTTGGCTGAACTGTTAGTTGCTTTGCTCTCATATAAAATCTTCTTTCTAAGTAAATGGCAAAATGTCCACCTTTTCACCATCCTTATTTACTTCCTTTATTGTTGTTTTCTTTCTTTCATACAGGCCATGCAAGTAAAGGTACAAGTCTAAGTGTATATAATATGTGTATATGTTTTAGTTTTAGATATGACCAAGGTCTCAACATTCTTTCCATTGATCATACAGTGGCGTCACAAAGGGAAGATGCATGTCCTGCTTAATATAAACCCTATTGGAAACTTGGGGGCAGATTTTGTCTATTTTTATTCTCTGGTATAAAAGCCAGGTACTGACTTTGCAAGTAGGAAAATAGTCCAATAATATATCTCTTCTGCCTCTGTCACCTTTTTCATGTTATGTAATTGATTTTACTTAAGTATCTTAATTCCTCAACAGGACAATGGATGAACAGGAAATTTTACTGAAAACAAAATAATGCTAAAGTAACATGTTGGTCACTAAAGCTACTATAATTAGAGGGTTTTTTTTTAAATGTGACCTTCATATCGACCTTAGCTTTTCTTACTCGACACATACTGAAATATAACTTTTGGGGTATTTTAAACCATTTGTATAGTTATGTACCAAGGCTATTTAAAACCCCTTTCTTGAAATATAGGTTCAACAGACAGCATCATGCAAAAATATGCAATTCACTGGTTGTAAGACAATTTATGAGTTGATTCAATTGGGGTAAAAATAGAGTTAAAGAATTAGAAGGTAATCTTTAATATGATTGCTTGCTTTATAATCCAGTGTCTCCATGACTACAAAAGTGCAGGATTTAAAAAAAATATAAATTCATTTAAATACACATGAAGAAACAGCATAATAGACATTTGTTTTTTAAAAATAATCCCTATTTCATTATCTGCATCGTTACAAGAGCAATGTTGATGCTGGATCACAACTAGAAGCTGCATTTAATTGTCTAGCCCCATGATGGCAGACCTATGACACATGTTCCCAAAGTGGCACGTGAAGCGATGTCACCCGGCATGTGCGGTCTTGCCTGTTTGTCTTCCAGATTTCTGGCACACATGCGTGCACGCTGTTCTTCACCTGCATGGCAGTGCTGAAAACCGGTGCACATGTGCGTTGGCCAGCTGATTGTCGGGTGCCCATGCGCATAAAAACCCAGAGGTTTGGCTTTTCCGGAGTGCTATCCCTTTGCGTGTGCTGCAGTACCTAAAACTGGTGTGGACATATGCACCAGTCAGTTGATTGTCGGTTGTGCATCCACAGTAAAACCCAGAAGTTAGGCTTTTCCAGAGCGTGACCCTGATGAATGTGTGTGTGCGATGTTTCCATGCAACCTTTTCAGCACTCGGTGCCGAAAAGGTTCGCCATCACTGGTCTCGCCACTAGTGGAATGGACAATCGTTCAGATCTCCTCCAGAGAACTGAGAAACCATTGTAGCAGATTGGGGAACAAGGAAATATGGATGAGCTAGAGGCAAAGATAAATGTGTTTTTTGCCATAGAAGCAAAGTCTAGTTATACCATAGTGGAAAATCATCAATTTTTGATCTCCAGAAGAGAATTAATTTTGTGATAATGACATAAAAATTAATTTAACTAGAGTCTAACCTATGGCTTCCATGCACACAATAAATTACCAGCCTTCTACAAATTCACTGAAGGTCAAGAATTTTTAAAATTCAGCAATCTTCAGGACAGGGAGAAAAAATATTGATGAATCACCGTCTGTGCTTTTAGCTGACAGAAGTACATGTATTTCTTTTGGTATACCCATGTTTAACCTATCAGTATTTATCTGTTTCTTCTAATATTTGCAAAGCTATTGTAGAAGACTTAATATTTTAACAATATATAACTGCATGAATTATATGCATGCATAAATTACATGTCTGAGGCATATAACTGAAAACTTCCTTTGAACATACTGATTTTTGTGGGAATAAACGTATTAGCAGATAATTGCCAATAGGAGCACATAGGAACCACCAATATTTGGGTATTGGTAGCATATTTGTAATTCTGACATTGTGTAAAGTTGCTCTTATAAAATAGGAAACCAAAAGACAAATGGCTTCAGTTATTCCTCAACCACTAACTCTGATTTCCTTTTTCTGAGTAAGTAAAAACTCTTCCAAACAAATAGATGAGATAGAATCATATACATTATAGGATTTAGAAATGCCCTTGAGTTTTTTCTGGCTGGACCAGGTTCAGGTAGGCATATTTCTCATTAAAACAAGCATGGAGCTTTCTCTGCTCCTCATGTTCAACCTCCAACTTCAAGATTGTCTCAATATAGTTATTCACCTAGATGAGGAGTTCACCTAAGGAGAAGTTATGCCCTCCCAACCAAATCTTAAATTGGGTAATGGACCTCCTACCAGAAATTCTGGGAAGAGCTAAATAGGAAATTCCCCCTTCTCCAAAACTTAATTTTTAAGTACCATATTTTTCAGAATATAAGACGCACCTTTTTTCCTCAAAAAAGAGGCTGAAATTTGGGTGCGTCTTATACACCAAATACATAAATTTTTGCCTCCTGAAGCCCCGCCCCTTCACCAAAATGCATGTGCATAGCCTTACGGAGGCTTTCAGAAAGCTCCTGGGGGCTGGGGAGGGAAAAAATGGACAAAAAAGGGCAGCGTTTTTGCCCCCCTAGCCCCCAGCAGCACTCTATAAGCCTCCATAAGGCTATGCATGCAATTTTTTTTTACAAAAAAAGGGCCCGTTTTTGCAAAAAACAGGCAATTTTTTGCTCTTTTTTTGGCCCTCCCACCCCGTGTTTGTGAAAAAGGGGCTGTTTTGGGGAGGTTTGCAGAGTGCAAAAACTTTTTTTCCCCCTTTTGGAAAGCTCTTTAACTGATTGATGAGAATTACATTGATCAAGTGCGGTGCCAGCAGAAACACCTACCTATCTACTGTATTTCTCTCTATCTCTATTTCTCTCTCTCTGTCCCTCTACCTACCTACACACACTCTATCTCCTTACCTACCTACTGTATTTCTCTCTCTCTCTCTCTCTATCGCTTTCTGTCTCTCTATATCCCTTTATCTACCTACCTACCTAACTAACTAACTAACTACTCTCTCTCTCCCTACTATCTACTGTATTTCTCTCTTTATCTCTTTCTATTTCTCGCTATCCCTCTATCTACCTACCCTCTCTATCTCTATTTCTCTCTCTCTCCCTTTATCTACCTACCTACCTACTCTCTCTCTCTACTACCTACTCTCCCTACCTACCTACTGTATTTCTCTCTCTTTCTCTCCCTGTCTATCCCTCTATCTACCCAGTTACTTTAAAAAAAAAATTGCCTCTTTAAAATCTTGGTGCGTCTTATACTCCGGTGCGTTTTATACTCCAAAAAATATGGTAAGTGTCTCCACTATTTTCTTTTTAACCAGAATTACTAGGCCACATTGATTTTAGAGCATTTGGTGCTATTTCAAAACCCAACACTAGAATTGCAAAGATTAAAGGATTTTTAATTCAATAAAAGCAACAAAATAAAGACTTGAGGAAATGAGTTAGCTGCATTAATTTCCATGAGGCCGACATTTTATGCTAACTATATTAGTCATTAATTTGTAAACAAACTGAGGAAACAAAGAGAAAGAAGGTCATCAAACGCAAGCAAAAATAAAGCAAAATAATTGAGTAAAAGCTGCACTGAAAACGAATAAAAGATCCTTGATGTATCTTCATATACTTTCCCTTAAAACTTTACTGTTTCCATTCCAAAAGTTTTCTGGAGACAGATGACATGAGTTCAAGCCCAATTAGAGAAATGTTGTCCTTGCTCTTAGGAGGATCTCCTGCCAATGCATGCCTGGGCACAGAAACTTCCAATTCTCTCACTTGTGTAGAGTTGCCAGATAGCCTGCTGAGTGATAGACCTTCTATAATGGACCTATCAGCCTTGTGAAAATATAGATCATACATAGGAGTGTTGCTTTGTATCATGCTATATTCCTATCTTTAAAAAAAGTCACACAGTAAAATAAATTAGGTGGGCCAGGAAGTTTGATAGGCATCAAAGAAGGCACAGGTAAGCACATTGGTATCCATGAGCTGAACCAGATTTAATGAAGTAAACCAAGTCAATGTCTATAAACTTATTTGTGACTTGGGACCTTTTACATATGCCACAAAGAACTAATAACCAAGAGACATCAGCAGCAACAATAGCAACCCATTCGAGAAATCTTCACCTAGTCTGGAAAAAAACAAAAAAACCTGACTGCTTCAGCAATCATTTCCAAGTTGGTGTTTATTATTTCAAAATCTGTTACTGAATTGGAGGAAAGAGATGGTATTTGAATTAAAAAAAATGTCTTCCCAGTATTCTTTATGTATTTTAGCGTACTTTTCATATAATATAACATGCCTTTATAAGTGGATGAGTGGGAGTAGATAGATTCAGTATATCTTCACTCACACCCACATGTATCTCATCTCAATATTTCTATTTATGGTAATCAACATTATAGAAAGTGCAGGAATCTCTCCCCCAGAAATTGTAAGAAAAAGAAATCAAAGGCAAGATATGAAAGAAAACAAAATGTACCTATATCCAGTTAGATTAGCATCATTCGCTAGATTTTTTTTTTAAAGTTTTCTTCCAACTTTACAAGCTATTTTTAAATTTCTCACCTTTCTCAGGAATTTAATCATTTCCATCTATGATTTTCTTGGTCATATCTTCACAATTCCCTGGTCACTCTTGTATTTCATCTACATTAATTGCATAAGTATTTGTTGTTTTCCTTTTCTGTTTTTGTTTTAACACACACAAACAACATGCAGGCAGACGGAGAGAGAGAGAGAGAGAGAGAGAGAGAGAGAGAGAGAGAGAGAGAGAGAGAGAGAGAGAGAGAGAGAGAGAGAGAGAGAGAGAGAGAGATCCACTACATTCAACTTATTTTTGTGTTTCTCCTGATACATTCAGCTCTTCCTTTCATCTAACAAAATTTGCAAAACACAGCCATTTTCTCATATTGTATGTTGATATTTTTTCATTCCTTGCAATAGAACCCCCGTTTTCTTTAAATGATTTATATATATTTATAAACTCATCTTTAATTAATATTCTACCAATTTCTTTTATTTGATCTAGGTTTCTGCTATTTATGCTTTGTGTGTAATTCACACCATTTTTTCAGACATATCTACTTCGGTTTACAATCTAGTTAATGCTTGAGGAAAATCATTTAGGTTCTTGGTGAACAGCATGGCATCATTCACTTTCCTTGCCAATAAACTTCTAATATCACCACAAATTTATCAATAATACCTGACATAAACTAAAATGATATCACATGTCTTATTTACTCTCAAATACTGAACCATTTGTAGAATCAGACTGGTGTTGCAAATCCAGCTTTGTAGGAAGCAATGAGCTATGGCACGGGATACAGTGACATCTAATATGTCTGATATTTGACTTACTAATACTCTCTCCCCCAAAAATCAGATTTAGGAAGAAATTCACTTTTATTTTAAGAAGAACCAATTATTCTTTATCTTCTTCTCAAAACTTGAAGGCAATAATCATTTCAAGTGAACAGTGTCCTGCCTCAATGTTGGATGGAAAAATTTGGGATGTAGAAGATTTGGTTTTCCATTCCCGTTTTTTCCTCCTGCATTTATAAAAAGCAAAGTACATACATGCTTAATTCATCTATGGGCCAATGAATAGAAGAAAGTTAAGAACTAAGCTCATTGATAGCTGTCAATCAGCATGTAACAAAAATGAATCAATATTATTAATAAAGCTTTCATTATTCATTATGGATGTTTTAATAATTGTCGGTAAAGTTTCCTTTTAGAAAAACTGGAACTTGGTGGCAGACACAGAATGGATAGATAGATACAGGGAGAAATTTATGGTCACACAAACTGAAAAGATTACTTTATTGGGGAGGGGGAGGGGAAGTTGTATCAGATATTCTCCTGCCTAAGAGAATAGTGACGCCATTGAGACCTGTGATAAATTGTGACATTTGTTTGTCTGCTATGAAAGTCAAGCAGCAATTAATGTCATTAAATCCACTGCTACTATAAAAAAAAACTTTTTGAAGGCATTCCACAAACAAAGCTTTGAGGCAAAGTGTTGCCATTACGTGTCCTTGAGGAAAGCATAATATTTTGATTTTCACTGAATACCAAAAATATGGCTAGATGTTTGGATATATTCTATTAAAAGGAGAGCTTAACAACAATTTATAAAATATGTGACTGCTCTGAGAATTCTTTTCTGTTTTAATCGAAGTTATTACAGTTTATTTTATAAGTGTAGAGTAGAATATAAGACCCAGAGCCTTCAAATCTCCTTTGCAGAAGGAGAAGACTCCAGAAGTTGTGAATGCCCCAACACTGGAAGTCTTTAAGAAGATGTTGGATAGCCATTTGTCTGAAACAGTATAGGGTTTCCTGCCTAGGCAGGGGGTTGGACTAGAAGACCTCCAAGGTCCCTTCCAACTCTGTTATTGTATTGTAAAACATGATGAATTAATAGAAAAGAGTTTCTAATTGTGGTAGATTCATTATATGAGCCCAGTCTTGAATTCATACATGTGGCTTAATTCTCATCAGGGTCATTATTCATCTTTTTATGCATGGGATTCAAAAAAGATAACAATTTTAACTGTTTAATCTTAATCTGTCTCTAGTATCATTTCAGTAGTGATAAACACCAATGCTGTTGCCCAGAGCTTTGATTTATTGCCTTAGTTTAAAAAGTTTTTTCCCAGTGAAATTGTACATTGTGTGCATCATGAACAGGTTAAATGTAATGCTAATGTGCAGCCCATTTGATATCTTTTTCCAAAGGCTTATTCTCTGTATACTTCAGGTGATCACAGCTGCTGTCAATGTAGCAAGATAATTTGACAATGATTCTACAGCAAAATAGTTTTCTAGTGCGCTTGCTTACAATTGTTCAGTTTTGTGGAATTCACACTTTATATTTCTTACATGTTGTACAGGCAAATATCTCAAACACTGAAATCCTCAAAATTATAAATGGCATCACACTTTATCCATTTCAAATGCTGTTTGTATATGTGTGTGTTTTTTATCACCATATGCATACTGAAAAAATACAGAAATTATTTATTTCCCTGAAAATTGCAAAGATATTTGAATTCTTGAAAATTACAGTTTCTACAGTATTTTTCTTATAAAATGCCACTACAATCGTGCATTTTCATGATAGTCTTTTCGTTCACTTTGGTTTTACCATTCAAACGGGTAAATGTTCAAATGCTTTCAGATATTAATATGAATATCTAAATTTAATTGCATAATTAGGAACGGTATTTATTTTAGTATGAAAGAATTAACAGTGCTTTGTATTCTACATGTCTCCTTTTTGTAGTCTGGAGGTCATGATCAAGAACGAAAAAAAGCAAAACATAGAGGGGATTTATATTCAATACAGACTTCTCTGATTGTAGCTGCACTTAAAAAAATGCTCCCCATTGGGTTGAACATGTGTACCCCTGGAGATCAAGAGCTGATTTCTCTTGCTAAGTCCAGGTACAGCTGTGTAAGTCAATATTTTACTCTTACTGATTGAAATCTAAAAGGTTTCAAATAAAGACTTGCAGTATTTGAATCTGAAGTGGACAAAGGTAATTCAGGTCTGATGTTGATACACTCAATGTGCTTATTGACAGCTCTTTAAAGGCACCACAACTTTTCCAGCTCAGGTGTTGCCAACTCCATAATAATTCCTTAACACTTAAAACTTGAACTTGAACCTGAACTCAAGAAAAGCTCCTCTAAAGGAGATACTCATGATGGGTTTGAACCATTTTTGCAGCTTTCAGATATGAGTACCATACACATCTAGAAATATACAAAGCATGGAAATGAGCAAACAAATAAATTTAAGAAAGGATTATTAGAGGGGGTGGGAGGAAGGGAGGGTTTGATTTGGTGCCAACATTCAAAATCTGAGACATATTTATCTCTATCATCTATCTCTATCATCTATCTCGATCTAATTATAGATATCATCTTTTCTCCTTATGATATAAGAAGTATCCTTCTAATTCAGATACTCAGATGATCTCAAATATTTTTCAAACATTTCAAAACCTAGCAAGTACACTGAATATTTGTGTATTATTGGACTTTAAACTACACAAGGACACATAGCTACAGGAGACTCCTTACTACAAAACTTTGCTTTTTTATTTTTATTTTATATAGAGTATGCAGCCATATCCCAATAGGTTGTATTCTGTCTTATTATTGGTCAAAATATATGTAAGAGGACTCAGATCAATGTGCCTTTATTTATCTGCAGAAAGACACTGAAGAAGAAGTTAAAGAACATTTACGCAATAACTTGCATTTGCAGGAAAAGGTAATATTCAAAATGGCAAAAAAACTGTTAGTTAAATATATTTCTGAGGTCAAAAAGCATGTTAATATAATTCATCATTTAATAGAGTAATCCTATAGCTAAGTTATATTTATTATGAAGAAATAATATGAATGAGCAACAGGTTGATTTCCAGATGTTGAGGTTCAACTTTTACCAGCTGTGGCAGTCATGCCAAGGAATGAATATGGCATGTATAGATACAAAACATGTAGCAAGCTAAAGAGTTTACTGACACAAAATAGTGTGGCCATAAATTATACCAATATAGTATCCCCAATATGCTGATCACAAATTTCCCCAATTTTCCACTGGCAGGCAATGTCAACGTTGGAGTCACAGACAGGATAAGTGTGGCACAGAAAAGGAATATATTTATACTATAGTCTAATTTCCTCCAAAATTTACTAATGGTGTAACAGCAGTTTTTAGACTAGCACAAAAAAATTCTTTCTTTTGTTTTTACTACAAGGGGAAGAACTAGGAACAAGCTTGTACATATGGTGAGATAATTTCTCCCTAGTACCATAGAAGGGAAGAGACCTTTAATCAGAGTATCATTGGACCAATGTAGGCAGTGCCCAGGGAAAAAAGAGATTTTATTTAGTCAGTTAGTTATATTTGTTTATATTTTGTCTTTCCAGATCTCCCATCTCTCTCAAGGAGGGACTGGAGATTATCTGGAGACAAGTCTACAAAATAATACAATTATATACTCATAGCACAATGAAGCTCTGCAGTGTCTTCCTGCCTTTGATTTTCTAATATATCACATTTTTCTTCTTCCAAAAAAATAAGCATATAGCTTTTCCCCTTGCTTCAGGTACAGTGGTGCAAAAAATGGCAATAAATTTTATTTAAATAAGTGCCCTATATATTTTAATATTAAGTACGCTTAAGACTGGATAAATTTTTTTGATATATAGTCAGATGACCCTGCTGTGAAATGGCAGCTGAATCTCTACAAAGATGTCTTGAAAACTGATGAACCTGCTGATCCTGAGAAAACTATTGCACGTGTGCAAAGGATCTCAGCAGCTGTCTATCATCTGGAACAGGTAAAAAATATTACTTGATGTTTAAAAGATATGGGCTGAAGATCCATGGTTAAATAGAGTAAATAGGAACTCTACAAACTGATCTTTTTTTATTAATTTTTTTTATTAGTTTATAATATGGCATACAAGGAGAATACAAAAGTAAATAGTAGGGAAGTTAGGGGAGGGAAAAGGAAAGTGGATAGTGGGGGAAAGCAAGGAGAAAAAAGGAAAAAAGACATTGACTTCCGACTCCTTTGGTGCAGTAAAATAAGGCATTAACATCTAACCTCAACAAACTGATCTTGAACAATGAATATAACTGGAATCGGGCTGGATCAGGCTGAGCTGAGCATTTTATATACAAGGAAATTCTGTAGCCCTTAGGGATCTTTCTGGAGGATTAAGTAATATGTTGAAACAGAGCAGAGAGAATGGATGTTTGCATACTGATACTAATATTTCATAGTGTGCAAGGCATATTTGCAAAGTGATTATAAGGCAATCTAACAATAAAACATTATAACATTATTGTTTTTATATCCCAGTTATAGTCTAAGGGAGAGATTGACAATCAAGCCACAAGCTTCCATAGACCCCCAGATACTATAATATAGTATTATTAGTGATTTTAAGATTTTCTTGAGGAATTGTTAAAATTCTAGGAAACAACCAAATCTAATGAGATTTCTGTTTTCTGAATGTCATAAGCTTTAAAACAAAAAGGGTTTTTTTAAAACTTCCAATGAAAATTCTATTTTTATTTGGGGAGGCAAGAACTGGTGCCAACATATCATGTAATATACTGTAACTATTAACTTTTTTTGTCATTGGATCAGGTGAGAATCAGTTAAAATATCTTTATTCATATTGTCCATAGGTTGAGCAACCACTAAGATCAAAGAAAGCAGTTTGGCACAAACTCTTGTCTAAACAACGTAAAAGAGCTGTTGTAGCTTGTTTCAGGATGGCACCATTGTATAATCTGCCAAGGTACATAGTTTTTAAAAATGTTTATATATGCTATTTCTGAATACTGCTTGCATTGTTGAAAAGCATAATGCCTATCTGTTTCTACATTGGGAAGGGGTGAACCAGAGACAATGGCTTGAAGATTCAGCACACCATTTTCAAATCCCTTTTGAGGTCTTCTGGGCATGAATGTATTGATTGATTGATTATTAAATTTCTATGCCACCCATCTCAATGATACAGCAACTCTGGGCAACTTTGGGCCTGTCGTTCTGTCTTAGCCCTAGGCAAGAGGAAATGGCAAACCACTGCAAGGATAGTCCAGTCAGTTGCCAGGAGTCAAATGATTTGAAGTCACCCACACTATTCATTACTTCTGTCATTATTAAATGTTTTCAGCATCTTACAAATGAGCTTCAATGGCCTTTGATAAAGTTCTATCATTTTTAACCAATGTGTTTTAGAGAAACTTCTGATTACTTTAAAACAACTGAATTGGGCTTGATTATGTGCATTACCATATTTTTGGGAGTATAAAACGTACCTTTTTCCCTCACAAAAGAGGCTGAAAATGTATGTCTCATATGCTGAATGCAGCATTTTTGGCCTCCCAAAACCCCACGCCCTTTGCAAAAATCGCCATGCATATAGCAATAGCAGTAGACTTATATACTGCTTCATAGGCCTTTCAGGCCTCTCTAAGCGGTTTACAGAGAGTCAGCATATTGCCCCCAACAATCTGGGTCCGCATAGCCTTTAGGAAGCTTTCAGGGTGCTCTTGGGGGCTGGGGAGGGCAAAATGAGTGAAAAATGGGCTGGTTTTTGCTCATTTTTGCCCCCCCCCAACCCCCAGGAGACTCTACAAGCCCCTTATATGCTATGCATGTCCTTTTTTTTGACAAAGAGTCCCATTTTCGTGAAAAACGGGCCATTTTTGGGAGGTCTGCAGAGTGCAAAACCTTTTTTTTTTTAAATTTCCTCTTCAAAATCTTGGTGTGTCTTATACTCTGGTCTGTCTTATACTTTGAAAAATACAGTACCTAGTTAGTCAATGCTTTGGGAGATATTTATATATTTACCCCAGACCCCAGATATATAAATCTAACCACTTCAATCCAGACTGGCAACATGGAAAAAAGGACTGTATATTTAAATATAGTGTTTTTTTCTATGCAATTAATATCACACATTTAAGGATTTTGTCAAAATTTAAAAAAAACATTACTTCCTAATGTATATTAATTGTATGTTCAAGGTTCATAGAGATACATAGCATTACCAGCATTTGCCGGTTCCATCCTTTCATCTCTCATTCAGCGCTCACGCATATTGAACAGCAGTGACTTTGCTTGCAATGAAAACTGTATCCATGAATTAAACAAATAATTTTACAGATGCTGCAGAACATGCATAGAACTAGCTACAGTATGTTTTTGGGATCAGGAGAATAGGAGAGGCGGTGGAAGAAGAGCAGAAGAAGGCGTAACATTGTTGTGGGGAGATTTTCTCTCTCCCACATAGGCAGCTCTGTAAAGATGTATTGTTCCTGAGGTTGTTTGAAGAGATTACTGGATATTTTATTTTGAATAACCTTGATTGTTTGCATATGCAAACAATATGCAATTAGTATTCTTTGAACACAATTGCCAACATGCTTTTATATGCAAATCTAAGTTTCTGACATTTTCCTTTTTTTAACTTATAACTTTTTTGAAACAAATGGGAATTCAAAACATTAAAAAACATCTGAAGATTTGTTTTATACTCAGCTCCTCTACTCTAGGACAGGGGTGTCAAACTTGATTTCATTGAGGGCTGCATCAGGGTTGTGTTTTACCTCAGGGGGCCAGGGTGGGCATGGCCAGGGTGGGTGTGGCAGCTTCATATCACTCATGTCAGGGGCGCTTGTGGCGGCCTGAGCACTCTGCCAGTGAAAACAGGCTCACAAGCTCTGTTTTCAGCTGCGACGGCCTCCTGCAACCCTCTGCCAGTGAAAATAGAGCTCAGTTTTCACTGGCAGAGGCACTTCAGGCTAGTCCTTCACTGTTTCCAGGGGAGCCCCGTGGGATGGATCTAAGCACCCTGTGGGCTCCCACTCTTAAGTCTGACACCTCTGCTCTAGGGTTTGGCCGGAAGGCAGTACTTTCAGGTATATTTGCATGATCGTCTTGATTGAAAACCAATATTCTTCACAATTTGGAATTTCTCCTGCCACTTAAGTCTTAATGTTACTAAATATTTTGAAGGCATTAAAATATAATGAATAAATAGTTTTCCTTTCCAACAGTTATATGCCTAATAAACTTAGCCAAACTATTTTGCAGCACATATGCATAGTAATTATCTTAAGTTACTAAGTAATGTAATTCTTCATATCAAATTATATATAGTTGGATTGGGAAAGAAGAAAACATAAGTGCACCTGCAGAAGCAGCTTTCTATATTATGGATACCTGTGCTTTCCTTCTGGCTTTATTCTTTTTAAAATTTATTTATCAAATTGATGTGTTGCCCATCTCACATAAGGTGACTTTCAGCAGTGCATAATAAAATAATGGATAATTTAGGTTGGTATATGGATGAGATCAGTGGTTTGGGGGCCTGGGTCACAGGAACCGGCAGTGACCAAGGTCTGCTATGCACTCAAACTGGTTCTCCTTGTTTTTGGCTTCTGCATATGTGCAGAATTTTTTTATTGTATTGTGCATGCACGTGCATGCTGCACACCCACAAGCAAACCAGCAGTAGTGGCTTCAGGAACCCAGCCTTGGAGGAAATTTAGTCACTCCAAGTCAGATATGGGTCAAAAGAGACCTTGGCATAACAGAAATTCATGAAAACAATGCTTTCCCATACTCACCTGTCTTTTGTTAATTGGGAATATCTCCACTGTAAGAGGAAGAAGACTTCTGGGAAATCCTTTTCCTGAAAATCCAAGCAGTATTTTTTTTTTTGCTCTTTATATGAAAAGAGGGAAATACTCATTCTCAACAACTTTATTTTTGTCTTTTGTTTAAAAATCCTTCCGCCCTTACTCTCTCCCTTCCTTCCACATAACAGTAAAGAATGGAAGGAGTGTGGAATGGAAGGAAGGCGACATTATTTTTCTTTAAGAAAATTCTCCACCTTCTCATATTTAAAGAGACCATAGAAACCTCAAAGTCTGACTGAATATTTGGGGTGGGGTGTGTTTGACTGCCCAGCTCCAATGAAATACAACATTCTGGTTTACCCATATTGAATTAACTTCTATTAAACTAATTGCACACATATTGAACTGCAACATTATACCAGTTGCAATTAGTTATGTTACAAACTTCTATAATATTCTATAATTACATAATTTCCAAGGAGCTATTGGAAAATTCCACCTCCTTTTTGATTAACCACAGTTCAGTACTTGTTGGAAACTGCGATTGATATTATGATTTGAAGTCTATATAACCATAATTAAGTAACTCCATAGCAACAACAAGTTGCTTTTACTTTAAAATGGATCAAATGTTTCAAATACTGGGTTTGAATTGAAAAAGGTGGGGAAAATGTTTTATGGGTTTGAAATTCAACATGGATAATTCTGCCACAATCACTGCCCAGATTCAAACATAATATTAAAGCTTCACATAGTTTCTACCAAAATGGATTTGTTTAAAAACCTACATAAGGTTAGAAAGAATTCCATGCTGTGCACATTTATTAACTGTGGAAAAACATAAGGTGCAAATCAAATAATTATTGTGTTTTAGAGAAATTACAGTTTAAAAATATTGGTTTAAAGTTATAAGTGAAGTTGATAATAAACCATATTGATAAGGACATCATAATAAACCATATTGATAAGGACATCATGATTAGACAAAGTGTAAAGAAATTGCATACTTAGATTCATTTTACATTGGTTAAAAACAACATTCTTAAAGTAAAATAATAAAGATGTGAAATGGATAGTTCATGTTTTTTTTGTTCATTTGCATTCAGTGGACATCATAGTGGTAAGGAGTCAATTTAGAATTGCATCAAAGTAAAGTATGTTTTTTCCCCAACTGTCTTTATTGAAAAGAATAGGGAAAAAAAGACTTACATCTATGGGAAATTGAATTCTGAAGTGTTCAGTAAGATATAAGCATACCAATAGCCTTCTTTTCATGTTTTGATTTCTGTCTGATGCAGCTTATTAAAACAATACTTGTCATCTATGTTATTTAAACTTTGCTGAACATTCTTTAATTTTAATGCTTTTTGAATTGAATTGTACAGAATCTATTGGTTTTACTGGTCAGTAATCTTCTAAGCTTTTTTATTTTATTCTGCTTTAATTCTCGATTTCATTTTCACCCCTACTCCTAGGCACCGTTCTGTTAATCTGTTCCTTCATGGTTATCAGAAATTTTGGATAGAAACAGAAGAATATTCTTTTGAGGAGAAACTGGTTCAGGATTTGGCTGTAAGTACAGATAAAATTGGGCTGAGTCTACAATGCCTTCTTGTCTACACTTATAAACACTTTCATATATACCATCCTGCTATATTTTATGCCATGATATGAACACTGTATCAAATCTTTATTTTGTTACTGTATACATTTGGACTGAAACTAACTAGATCAAATCACAGCTAATTTAATTCCTAAATTAAAATTTAATTTAAATTAGTTTAATTTTTTGAAATTTTAAATATGGTGAATGTTGGGTTTTTTTTGTTGTTGTTAACTGGCATTTTGTCTATTTGATTCATTTTAATATGCCAACGCTTGGGGGTTTTTTTCGTACAAGCTATCTCCCTTTTCCTTGATATTATAATACAGTGGCATCTAACAAATTAGAAACAAGTATGGCAGATTTGTGTTTTAGGCAATGGAATTTTTATTTGACAATGCATTTTTTAAATTCCAAATTTTTAAGTCTTTTCTTTTTAACTGATTAATTAAGCAGTAATTTATAGAACTATTATTTTCTATATGTGAAATGATGGGTTCACCCTACTTGCCAATTTTAATGTTTTCTTGGCAGAAAAGCAATATCCAACAGTGTAGAAGAGACTAATAGATTTATGAGTTGATGTATTTATATTCCTTAAAATGCATTTGCATCATTGATGCAGTATTTCCACTAACCTGACAGGCTAATTCTACATTGGTATTAAGTATAGAATAACCCTGTCTCTTTCAATTACATTTCACAGACGGTGGCAGATCACACATTCATATTTCTGGATTTCTCAATGTTCTCTTAATGTTTTAAGAAGTTGATCCCTTAACAAGTAGACTTCTTTGATAGTATTTGATAGTACTCTTTGATATTTTTAAAGGGCAACTGTTTCTTTTTTCTTTTTTACTTAAATGTATTAAACAGATGGACAGATTATTCACTTAAATATAGCTGTTACTTTTTTTAATAAAATGGTGGAAATCTCTGTGAAAGACAAAGTGAGAATTTTCTAAACCACTTCTGTGCTAGTCTATTGCAGCTTAAAGAACAATGAATCATATGGTAACTTAGCAACGAAAACATCTATTACGCCATCAACACAATAATCAGATTATTATTCTCATTCATCAGATGGGAACATTTAGTTGAGAATATCATTGCAGGGAGGTGCATAACTGGTAAATGGCATATAACTATACGTAGCTCTCTTCAGAGAGTTTATTTTGATATTGTTAATTTGTTGTAAAACATGCATTGAATTTCCTATGATGGAGATTACACAATTGTGTTCTGCTGTGATTAAGCATGTGTGTGTGTGTGTGTGTGTGTGTGTGTGTGTTTGTGTAAAAATAAATAAATAACTTTGGTCCAGGACATGCAAAAAAAGAAGGGAGGGAGGAAGGATGGAAGGAAGGTAGATAGGTAGGTAAGTAGGTAGGTCATTCAAACTGAAAGAACTCTAATTCCCAGGATAAGGGAGACAAATGCCAATCACAGATATTAATTGCTTCCTTTGCTGCCAGTTGCAGATGATTCAATGGTGTTGATACAGCAATTTCCAATCGTTATTGCAGAGGCAAGTATGAAGACTCTAGTTTAGTGAGCATAGGAAATGGTCTTGAAGGACAGGAGAATGGGGTGCCACCAAGACAATGATCAGGCAAGCACAGCTTGAGTTTATTCCAAGAAACAAATTTCTTAAGCAGTTCAGACCTGCCTCTTTCTACTTTACACAAAAATAAAGTGAGGGAAGGGGGGAAGCACATTCAGACTTGCAAAACTCTATTACTTTAGCTGTACAATAAAAGTAGCACTTGTCTATATGGCATTGGTTTCCTACTCTGATCTACCATATGGGGCTAAAGTCACATGACATGCTGAACTATAGTGGGCAATTTTAGAGGGATCTAGATAACCAGACAAACCAAATATGACTTCAGGTAATAAGCTTGATCTGTTTCTAGAAAAAATAGTCTGATTTTTAATTAGGGTCAAGATTTTTCCATTACAGGTTCTGATTATGCAAGCCTATACAATTTTATTTATAAGTAAACATAAGTCAGTTCAAAGGGAATTAAATTTATGAACATTTTACTATTAAAATGCTGATTTTATATAAGAAAAGGTGTTGCATAATTGAATCTTCCATCTAAAATATCAATATGAAAATATAAAATATTAAAATATGGAAATGATACTTATTTTTTTCTCCTATTACATCCTTTTTATGTATAAAATTCCAATGTGATGTTTGCACAGACTCCACCCAAAACAACTGAAGATGAGGAAGAAGAGGATGAAAACCATCCAGATCCTCTACATCAGATTATTCTTCATTTCAGTCGGAATGCTCTCACTGAAAGAAGGTAACTAACTTACTACTTCCTTCCTTTCCTTCCTGCCTTTGTTATGCTACCCAACTCTATAAAGAGCAACATTAAAAATAATAGCATACGATGAATTTGACAAAAGAATTGACAAGGAATAGCAATAGTACTTAGACATATATACTGCTTCACAGGGCTTTACACCCCTCACGATTTAGAGTCAGCAAGCATATGGCCCCCACAACTTGGGTTTTCATTTTACCGACCTCGGAAGGATGGAAGGATGAATCAACCTTGACCCTGATGAGATTTGAACTGCCAAATTCCAGGCAGCCGGCTGTCAGTAGAAGTAGCCTGCAGTACTGCATTCTAACCACTATGCCACCATGCTCATAACTAGAAAATAATTACATGATGTTAATGCATATAATATATCCAAACATAGGACCTCAAAAACACAGAATTTCACCTTCCTTACCCCACGTTTTCTTAAATACCTTTTTATTGTTTTTAAAGATGTTGTGAAATATCAAATTGGACATGGTACCTGTTTGCACGGTCATTTTAAAATGTTTTCTGGATTTTTAAAAAAATGAAAGGTAATACTGTGCTATTTAATGCAGCCTAATCTTACAGATTAAGGAGCAGAAAGAAAGGTAATGTTTAAAGTTGAATGCATATATCTCTTTTGGATTGAATTTTGCAAGTTTCCCAAAATCCTTTTAACACAACAATAGTAAAACACTTAGAATTAATTAAAGTTTTCTGTTATTGTCGGAACTGATTTTATTTGATATGATCAGAGATAATTATCAGATGTATAGCAAAGCCATTGCTAGAATCTTTGTAACCATTTCCAAGGCATAATAGAAAAAAAATCCCATGTGAGGTAGATAGATAGATCCTTCAATTGCAAAAGAACTTGGTAAATACATGTTTTAATAAAGAATCTGATATGGAATCTATACCTATAAGCTTATAAGATCGTATCATGTATCATGGGATTGTAACAAGATGAAAGTTTCCCTGCTTTAATAAAAGCTGGAACTTCAGTTCAGTAACTTGTAAAACCTTTCCAGGAACAAATGTATTTATTTCATACTTTTCTACAGTAAACTAGAAAATGATCCTTTGTACACTACATATTCAGCAATGATGGCAAAGGTGAGTAATTTCAATATCTACCTAAAAAAAATTATATTTAGAATGCCATCTCTGTTTTTTTCAAGTAGATCTGAAATCTTAAAATAATATTCAGCATTTTCTATTAGTGACTGCCATTTTACTGTTAATAATAGATTCTATTACTAATGATGTTACGAATCTATCTTTTTAACTAACTGTATCAGCACACCATCAAACATAAAAAGCCACAGAAAAAACAATGTTAAAAAATGGATAAAACAATCCAACAGCAAATTTTGGAGAAAAAAGAAGTATTCCTAGTAATAAAAGATAAAATTATCTTTGAGTTGAGCTGGATTTTGTAGTGTTTTCATGGAAGTATCTGTAGCTTTCTTCACAGTAATATAGAAATTGTCATTGCCTAATTCAGGGGCATCTTTTATTTCCCAGTCTAATCTCCAGTTCAAGATTTTCTGTTTATCTTCTACTAATGAATCTAAATAGTATTTAATTTTTTCAAGATCAACCAATATTATATACTTACAATATAAGGTAAATTCTGTTACCAAAGACTTTTATCTAACTGGATGTAAATTCATTAGTATTTAGTGCTGAAAAATAAAGACCAAACAAAAATTTGATAAAATCATTTCTTCATTAAAGAATTCTTCAACAGTTGCCCTCATCTTGATGAATCTAGCTCTTGAACTTGCTAATTTAGGTCAAAGTCTCGCCTAAATGTAGAAATTTAGAATATTATAGAATCTTAATTTTCCTTCACTTTGGCACACATAGATATTCCTACCCAACTCTTTCTTCTTTGTTTATTCAAAACAACAACAACACTCCACTCTGGGCAAAATCATGGCCAGATGTAAACATGTGAAAACATATGAAAAATGATGTGGAAGAAATTTCTAAAAACAATTCATATATCAATGAAATATAATATATATACATTATAAGAAAAAACTTACTACAGGCCAGTTTTCTGCTGGAATTTTCATATTGTAATTTATTCATTTCCCCCTATTTAGTAAACATTCCACTATAGTATGTACATTTATTCTCTTGCTCTATTTTTTTGCATTTGTTTCTCTTTGAAACACAACTACCTTGATCTTTGAGACATTAATTTGCAAATCTATCCATGAAACAATCAATCCTTCACTTATGAACTGTGGTTTTAAAATGTCTTTGACTTGTTTCTGCTTATTCATTATCTGAGTCTGTATTTTTTTCCAATGAGAAAAGAGCTGTCAGAGTGAGCAAGATGGTAATGAGGAGGAAGAGGAAGAAGAAAAAGAGAAGACATTTGAAGTTAGTTGTTTTCTTTAAAATCAGATCTTTCGTAATTTATGTAGCTATTAGAAATGATGCAGTCACTTGAGATAGGGTGCCCATTTTATTAAAACTTTATAAATTAACATAATGTTATACTTTTTTTTCTTTCTTCTTTTCACCTTAATTTCTGTCTGTCTTTTGTTCCATATATTTTTTTTAAAAAAAAACAAATGTTGCTTACTGTTCTTTTAAAATTTAAACTTTTCCTTTTGCAGCATTTATCCCATGCCTATTACTGTATCAATTGTGGGGAAAACTTTTTATAAAAATGTGTTAGGGAAATTATTTTAAAAATAAGCCCTTAACAAACGTTGCTGCATTAGAGTGATTATCATGGCTAATTTATTCTTTTAATATGTGTTTTAATAGGTTTGTGAAAGATTCTTATATTTAAAAAAAAAGTTTATTGTTTTCAAAGTCTTACAGTTTTTGGTACTGATGACAGATACCCTAATATGTTAACATGTATCTGCATTCTGACATTCAGGAAAAAGAAATGGAAAAGCAGAAAACCCTCTATCAGCAATCCCGACTCCATGAACGTGGAGCTGCTGAAATGGTATTGCAAATGATCAGCGCCAGTAAAGGTAATACAGTAAAAACGGAAAGGCTATTTGATATTTATTTATGTATTTCTTTGCATGTATATATTTCATTCTGTCTTGAAAAGAAAGTCAGTCAGTCATTAAACAAGCTATAATAAATTCCCTTCTCACCTCTATGGGTGATATGTCCCTTCCTCAATTGCAGGTCCTCTCCAGAGGCTTGAGAATTTGGGAGTTTTGCATATTATTTTAGCTATTCCTAGCACTGCACTCTTCTGGTCAGAGAGCTTTCAATTTGATCTGTGGAGGATTCCAGGATCCTCTCCCAGTTTGGGAGCCACAGCCTGAGTGTTCTTGCCACCACTGGAACCATTTTGACCTTTATTTTCCACATCTACTCTAATTCCTCCTTCAGGCCCTAGTACTTTTCCAGCTTCTGTACTCTTTTCTGATGTTGCAATCACTTGGCAACAATTGTCTATCCATCTGATTTTCAACTTGTTTTTAAGCTTAGAACCTTTTAAAACGATCATTTTGTGACCACAATGTAAGCACTGTATTCCTGATTGACAGGTGAAATGGGGCCCATGGTAGTTGAAACTCTGAAGCTTGGTATTGCTGTTCTAAATGGAGGTAACTCCGTTGTTCAACAGGTAACCTCATTCATAGCTATGCAATTGTCTCTGTGGGTGCATATGGTTTTAAGACTTTTAAAGGCGACAATACCAGTTTGTAGGAAACTTTACATAAGTTTACTTTTATTTATTTATTTCTATTTGCACATATTTTTAGATTAAAATTTTTGGAAAAAATAATGGCCAAATCAAACTATTATTGCTCTCTGTATAGCACCTAAACCCACTGAGTAATGTCCTTCACTTTCAGATAACATTGCAACTACCCCAAGATAAACCCCAGGGTTAGGGTTATGGTTAGGCTCTGAGCTATACCAGCCAAGTTGGTAGACTTCTCCATGATCACATCATGCATCAAGGACCTGATCACTTGTCCCACAAGACTGGAATTATTAAAGACTGGAAACCTATTATGTTTGGGGTTTTTTTTGCAGAAAAATGGGGAAAAAACCTGGTAGTTTATGGATTTGCTAATTAAAATAGTTTAATATGAGCAGAAGAGAATTAGGATATAATTTTAATGAGGAACGAGGGAAAATACATTTTGTAACTGGTGTAAAGAAGATTGGAAGTCATTTCTTTGGATATATTTTGTTCTTTTTTCCATTTGAATTTTTTTTCACTTTTTTCTTACCTTTATTTTTCAAATCTCACTCTATATTATTGAACGTTTATCCACTACTTCTGTGAAAATCTTAATTTTATATATATATATATATATATATATATATAGATAGATAGATAGATAGATAGATAGATAGATAGATATAGATATAGATATAGATATAGATATAGATATAGATATAGATATAGATATAGATATAGATATAGATATAGATATAGATATAGATATAGATATAGATATAGATATAGATATATATGATATAGATATAGATATAGATATAGATATAGATATAGATATAGATATAGATATAGATATAGATATAGATAGATATAGATATAGATATAGATATAGATAGATAGATAGATAGATAGATAGATAGATAGATAGATAGATAGATAGATAGATAGATAGATAGATATAGATATCCAGTCACCTATCCTCAAGGATGAATATTGAAGATTGGTGGGTAGGAATTATCATAGTTATCCAAGAAATCAGTCTGTGAGTTGTTTCTTTCAGATTTCTGTGATATCCCCTGTGCCTGTCATAATAGTGATGGCCCTTATCTCATTCTATGTCAGCTGCCACCAGCCCCTTCCTTATTCCAGGCTTTACTCTAGGACCCACCACCTCCAATTCCTTGCCAATTCCAGACACCACTCTTAGCACTCAGCAGCAAGGGGTCCAGCCAAGACAGCCTTTAAACATACCATATATAAGCTTACATTATCCAAGTTCCCAAGCCAAGTCCAAAGGTGCGAATAATATGTTAAGATTGCAACTTATTCTTGTCCTAGCAAAAATATATTCTTATCATTAAACAAACTCAGACTGTTTTTAATATATATATTTTTTCAATCTCTGATTCAGAAAATGTTGGATTATTTGAAAGAGAAAAAGGATGCTGGTTTTTTCCAATCTATCTCTGGCTTAATGCAATCTTGCAGGTAAACACTTTCTGGGCTAAGCTGCATGTATGAATGGAATTTTGACTGATCATGTACTATCAAGTTGTTGTCAATGACTATATAGATAGATTTTCTCTATGAAGATCTGTCCCTAATCTGATCTTTCACATCTTCAGTGGGATATACCTCTCCAAATTCATGTTTTTTGAAAACTCTGGGGAAATGTGATAATGTAAACTGAGATGCAATGGGTGGATTTAGTTCTGAGGCATGCATTATTTTGCCCTTTAAGACTCTTTACAATATTTTCATGCCAGCATTCTTAACTGGTCGTTATTGTTAATAATAACAACAGTTTAAACAGTAAATCTGTTCATCTAGGGACACCAGATTCTTACTGCCCTTACCATTGATGAAAAAAAGGAGAAAGCATTTAGTGGATTAAATTAATTTTTGTCTCAATTGATATATTGCAGTGATATCAACAGAAGGAATATTGAAAAACTGGTTTGGGTTTAGGATGTAATATTGATAGAGAAGCATTTAATACTGATTTCAGTGAAACTTCATCTTTCAAATGTATCATTTTTAAGCCTTTATAATTCATTTTTTATTTTTGAATGATTTGTTAAATTATTATTCAGTCTTATTATTTGATTCAGAAATCTTTTGTCTTTTTTTTTAAATAAGTGTTCTTGATTTGAATGCCTTCGAGAGACAAAATAAAGCAGAAGGGCTTGGAATGGTTACTGAAGAAGGAACACGTATGTACAATGAATGAATTCAGATAGATTTACATTTATTTATTTTTCTTTTTCAGCTCAATTATTCAGTACACTGAATAGTCTCTTTATTTAACCTCCGTAAAATGATGTGCGATTAAACTGTGCTGTTTCATTTAGTTTCCAAGAAAACATTTAATAAAATATATAATGTAATTATAACTTGCTTATTTTGTATTCTTATTATTTTTCTTTGATCCACAGTCATCATACGTGAGCGTGGTATGTTTGGGTTTACAGCTTTTGATGCTATTGTGTGTGGCAAAATCAGAAAGAAATCTTCTTTAATTGCATCTTTATAGATATATCTTTTAGGTTAACTTTCATGGTCTGCAGATGATTGTGTATGGGGCTTGAAGAAACAATTTGATGCTTAATTAAAGAAGCGTCTTTCATACCTAAGGCATGGTTTGATAATGACTAACCATTTCCTATTAGATTTTTAGTCCTGTAGTTTGACCATGAATGCTTTGGAGTGCTAAATATTTTAGCTTTGCTTTTTCTGTTTTATAGTTTGCTTTTATCATTTCCCCAAAGTATTTATTTTTTTAAAGAACGAACTACTGTAAATTAGCTTACAGTATTTGCTTTTTATTACAATCACTTAGTTTGAAGGATGCTGTTGAAAGACTATTTGTTCTGCATGTTTAGAAACAATTGATTATCGCGTAATTCATTGTACTGTATATTTTCAAGGTGAGAAAGTACTACAGAATGATGAGTTTACTAAAGATCTGTTTAGATTTTTACAACTGCTGTGTGAAGGTCATAACAATGGTAAGTGATGTGCAATATCTTTTCAGCAATTTACTGTTTGATTTAAATCTTTGGGGAAATAAGTTATTCCAATATCTTTCATACTTAAATAGATTTTCAATTCCTCAACAGTTAATCAGTTTCTCAGATGAGGTGGACTCAGAAATATTTTTTCACATGTATAAGTTCTTTCCAGATACAAATCAAATTGCTAGTTTATTAAATTCAAATCTAGTAAGTGAGGAGTTTTGCTATGTAATAAGTTATGCAATTACTATTTCATGTAATTTTCTTTAAAAAGTTTGCACTTCTTTCATATTATGAGACACAATTACTGTGGTATCAGGTGGTTATGAATGCAATTTCCTTTCAAAACAATCCACAATTCTTCATTTTCTAAATCAACAAAAAAAATGAAAATAAGTAAGACTATATTGAATCTTTAATTTATATAGCACAAATTATTTTACCTTTCAGATTTTCAGAATTACCTGCGTACGCAAATGGGCAATACTACTACAGTGAATATTATCATTAGCACAGTTGATTATCTATTGCGGCTTCAGGTAAACAGATAAACTATTATATCACTCTGTTATGAAAATCCTTTGCCTTTACAAGTTTTTGGCTTTCATTACACTTGGTGTCTGTTCTTTTTTCTTCTTACAGTTCCATGATTCAGTAATTGTGTCCTCTTTTTCAATTATATTGTATTAATTGAAAGAAAAGCAGCATGGCAACCAATCTGAATAGAAACTGTAAAATCTAAGCTTGGAAAAAAAACTAGAAGTATATTGATGACTCTTCCTAACTTTAATTTGAGATAAAAAGATGTTGGGATTTAAATGTTTGATTTGAATCACACTCAGGTTTTTATTTTCCTACATATATTTGATGTAGTTGATCTCTGAGGAAAAATTGATTTTTAAAATATTGCTTTGCTTTATGTTTGCAGACGCTGTGAGGGAATTAAAAATGAATGCTCTTTTCCTTAGAAAACAAATAAGCTGCTGCTTGATTTTCAAACCTCCCCTGGTTTTATATACAGCAGTAAAGACACTGATGCTTAGGGATTTTTGGGCCAACCTCATTGAGGCACTTAAATATCAGTCCAAGAGACTTGCAAAACTAAAAAGAAGGGATTTGTTTGGACAGGTTGATTGGGAACTTGTCAACTGATTCCATCCAATTCCCAGGAATGTGAAACCTAGGTTCCAGGATTATTAGCATCCAGATCATGACTCAAGAGGCAGGATATTTAAGTAAAGCAGCCTTTTCTAATCTAGCCACAAAAGTCTTGAATTTCCATAATTACTCAGACAGCTTTGTCATGGCTATGAATTCTGGGAATTAAAGTCAGTTTATTTACTGTGCCTAGGGCTAGAAAAGCTGAAGCGGGGATTTAAGTAGGTGCGTCATGCAGTCGTACATTAACTGTTTTTTAAATTATTTTTTAATCTACATTTTAAAAGTTAGTTTGTGAGTTAGTAATTCTTCTAATTATATTATCAGAAGTTAAACCCTATTTAGGTTGGAATCCTGGTTTTGGAGCACTTTTCCAGCTGGTTTTACTTGATCCTGACCTCAGTATCTCTTCAGGGCCAGGAGAAATGGTTCTTTTCTACAAGAACATTTAAAAAACAGCATAAATCTGCTCATTATGTCTTACAGTTTGTATAGGGGTATATTTTGGGTTAAGAGTGTTTTGTTTCAAAGTGTTTTAAATGCCTATTGTGATGTAAAACAATTTGTTACATTGTTTAACATCGAAAACTAAACTTAATTGAAAGGCAGTATACAAGGTGTTTTAAAGTAGTGTATAGTGACTGAAATAATAAAATATGCTCTTTTGGACTTTTTTTAAGTGAATAGTTTTCTATTTGCTATTGTTTGCATTCAGAATTCATTGGAATAGATACAGATTTTAACATAATAACTAGAAAAATGATAAATATAAAAATGATACATATATATACTATTTGTTTTTGGAATACTGTTTGATTATTACTTCATTAATATATACAGGAAAAACTACATATTTTTTCTTAGGAATCAATCAGTGATTTTTATTGGTACTACTCTGGCAAAGATATAATTGATGAATCTGGACAACATAACTTCTCTAAGGCTTTGGCTGTAACCAAACAGATTTTTAATTCACTAACTGAATATATACAAGTAGGTAAAATCTTTCTGTTTGATATAATATTTGCTGACATGAATGAATGGATGGATGACATGAATGGATGCTAAAGGTTTACTGGAATTAGTGGAATTTCATTATTACTACCATTTGTAAAATCATTTTTAAATAAATAAATAAGGAAAGAAAGAATGAAGATAATATCTACAGGGGATTTTTATGGGGATTCTGAGTCATCCAGGTCATGGTTGTCCCAAAGGTGCTTTTTCAAGAGGCAACTGGACTTTTTAACAAACTGCATCACTGTTTGGTTTGGTGGCAGCAGTGCCTCAGATAGAAGAGCCATGCGGAGAGTGGTGAGAACAGCTGAGAAGATTATAGGAAGGCCACTTCCCGTTATTTAAGATGCTGCTTATAAGCACTATGTGCTTACAGCACTTTATGGTCTGTTTCTGTTTCTGCTCTGGGAGGAGGTTTCAAAGTATTTCTAGCAGGACTATCAGAGTCTGTAACAGCTTTGTTCCCTATGCCATCCATCTGGTAAACTCTCAAGATTTGTTTTTCTCACCATGTACATGTATACATCTGAACTAGACTGTGTTGTTTCTCTGTGTCATATAATATATGTGGGCATACTGTATGCATATTTGTTTATTTAGTCATGTTTATGTAGTGTATATTGGAGGTGGTGACCTTTGAGAGCTGTATGCAATGAAGTTTGATTTTAATATATGCTGATTAGTGTAGATTTAAAGTGACCATAAAGTTATTCTAAGTCTAAGATTAAGACTTTCTGGGGTTTGTTTGTTTTTTGAAGACTTTTTGCTTCTTATCCAAGAAGCTTCTTCAGCTCTGCTTGAATGAGAAGCGAAACATCTTCAAAGAAACACCAGAAGGTTCAGTTGACTCTTGAAAAAAACTCCTTTGGGACTACTGGTGTGTTATTCTCCCAGATCTTTTTATATATGGTAGTTGGGGTGGGGAGAGAAAACTGAGATTTTACAGCTCTTAAAAATATATATTTCCTTCCAAGCTAAAGAATTGGACGGGGATATAAAGAGAATTAATTCTTTGACAGAGTTTTAATGAAAACTTCAGTTCAAGCAAATCCTCATTCATAGTATTTCACCTGCAGAAAGTTGTCTCAAAATGCCTTCTCGCCTTCTAATAGTTGCATCCAATTTCATTTTGTTTCATGTTGTTTTTCCATTTACCTTTGCTCATTGCATACCCTCGTTTGTGTCTTTTCTGCTATGATCTAGTTTTATGGAATAGCATCTCTTAGAAGCTGCTACGTTTGACCTGCCAATAACAGATTTCTAGAAGTTCTTACAGAGTAGTTTTGATTATTTTAATACATACATATTATCAAATTATTTTATGATTTTGTTACAGTTCTTATTCATTGCTACTATATCTCATGCTTTTGAGTAGTGATGGTGAACCTTTTTGGCACAGAGTGCTCAAACTGTAATGAACGTGCCATCCAGCTGCTCTTCTGGTTTCCAGTGTGCCAGCTGGTCTTCGTGCATGCCGAAGTGCCAGAAACCCAAAGACCATCTCGTCTTCAGGTTTCTGGGGCTCCGGCATGTGTAAAGATCAGCTGGTGCGCCGGAAACCAGAAGAGCAGTTGGCAATGGCACGCGTGCCCATAGGTTCGCCATCACAGCTTTAGAGTATATTGTATCATTACTGTGTGTTTTAAGCTTTATATTGTTCATTGTTGCTAAGTTGTCAGTTCTTTGTAGATTTAGAGCATGCTATCAATAATTAAATAATAACAATACGTATTGGCATAGGTGCTTAAAAAGAAAACTTAAAACATCATTCTTTAATTGTAGGGCCCTTGCATTGGAAATCAGCAGAGTTTGGCTCACAGTAGACTATGGGATGCGGTTGTTGGCTTTCTCCATGTTTTTGCTAACATGCAAATGAAGCTTTCACAGGTAGATTTTATTCATCATCTTTGCTGAAAATGTAAAAGAATTGAT
This sequence comes from Thamnophis sirtalis, assembly GCF_051295495.1. Taxonomy (NCBI): domain Eukaryota; kingdom Metazoa; phylum Chordata; class Lepidosauria; order Squamata; family Natricidae; genus Thamnophis; species Thamnophis sirtalis. Next base: position 116,305,207 of record NW_028261381.1, on the reverse strand, counting down.
CAAGTGTATACATTTTATTTCATATTTCATAAAGTAAGGTTTGTGGAGATAGAAATAAGCATCACATTCATATGCCTGCTTATTTCTCCCACTAGTCTCCCACCACACATACACACAGACATTCTGTATGCTGCATTAAGTGCTGTAATCCTGATTTGAATTAAACCAGAGTTGCTGGTTCCCCACCTGAAATGGGGAAGCTCAAATTTGATCTATTAGAGAGTCAGGATTTCTGATTTAAGTGAACACGGGATTGAAGCACAACAAAGATCACATTAGAACTTAAGAACATGGAGATTTTGATAGTGGTTTGCTCTCAGAGCTTGCCACTTAATTCCTGAATGTTTCATTACCTGGCTAGGTAACATCATCAGTTTGAGTTTTTAGAAGTGTCTTGTCCTATTCTTCTTTAGCATGTATATGTCTTGTGTGCCAGTATGGTCAGTTGGCCATTTGTTTGGTGCTATATTTAAATTCTGAGATGCTGATTGGTTCCTTGTTGATCGGTCATTTAAATGGTCTGGTTTCTCACGTGTTCATATGCTGGATCTAAATAAATATGCTTGTTAATTATCCTTTTGTAGAGTACCAGGCTTCAATAAATTCATGCGTGTGGCAGATGTTGGCATGGCTGATGATTTTTGTTCCTTCCCAATAAAACTGGTGGTGTTCATTGTCAATGTTCGCTTGAGATCAGGGATTTTTGGTCATGCTGTTTAACTGCTAGCCAATGTTCATGAATTCCTGTTTTCAATTATCTTCCTCTTTTTCCGACATAGAATTGTTTACAATTATTGCAATTTTTTTATGCTGTATAATGTTGTATATGTTGTATATTATGTTGCTGTTTATATAAGCTAAAGAGGAATAGGACAAAACACTTCTACAAAACTCCCACTGATGATATTACCCAGCCTGGTAATGAAACATTCAGGAACTAAATGACAAGCTCGGAGAGCAAACCCACTACCAAAATCTAAAATCCAAGCAACAAGTATTTTCTATTATTTCAATGTAAGACTTTGATTAGAAGGTTAAACAAAGGCTGTTGTGATCTAGTATTATAAATCACAGGTTGGCCAGCTAAATGCACCAAGAAAGCCCAAAAGTGTGTATAGAAGACAAATCACTCTCTACTACAGTTACTTCCTGACAATTGGTATTTAAGGTAGGCTGCTTCTGATTCAAGAGATGGTAGATAGTTAATAAGATTAGCAGCAATTGATAATCCGATTCTTCATATATTTTCTTTCTTTCAATACACTGATGCTAGTTAATCCCATAGTTTAATGTACTTTGTGTAAAAAAAAAGCAAAAATAAAATGTCTAGCACAAGATAGTTCTTTACAATATGTGTAATTTATCTGCCAATGTCCATCACATTATCCTATTTATTCCAACATCAAGAGTACTTCCTATGTGTCTTAGGAAATGTCCCTTTGATGTTTCTTGAGAAGGCATACATTTTAAAAAATGGCATGGATCCATTTCCTTCCAGACATTCACTGAATAATTTCCTGTCACTAAAAGGCAGCTTTTGCTATTCCTATTTCTTTTCCAACCCTTCTTAATATGTCTTATACTATTCTGGATAATTGTCTAATCTTCTGGGGCAGATTTCACAGACATGCAGACATTATGGGAAAGAAGAAACTGGATAATGATATAATGCCTTGATCTTGAAAGTGGCATCTTGTTCATGGGCCATCTTAATATAACCCAGGCACCGAAATCTTTTAGTGTAATTGGGCAGTGTTATTCCATATATCCTTTTACCTGGCATAGTAGTTCAGCGATCAGCTGCATTTATTTATAAAATTTCTGCTATCTTCTTTGGTTCCAAAATGCCTTCTTTGAGTTGATCTCAGATTCGGCCTCTAAGGTGTTTAGTTAAAAGGAAACAGCTGCTATGGAAGATTGCTGCTTGACACTCTGGAGTTGGTAGATTGCCATGTATCCTCAATGGAATAGATAAGGTAGCTTTCATTGTTCTATGCCTTACCTTGGAAAGCATTTTCTGCACAAGCATTCTGCCATACACACATAGCTCATTGGTTCCAATCATGTAAAACACAACCATGGTAAATTGAGATGTTGTTTAGATCATTTTAACAGTAAATGTTAACTTTATTTGTATCTTAGGATTCCAGCCAAATTGAATTGCTGAAGAAATTACTGGATCTTCTGAAGGATATGGTGGTGATGCTGTTGTCACTGCTTGAAGGTGGAATCTTTTTTAACGTGTTATTCCTTCCATTCCTATAAGCCACAATAAAATTAATTTTAAAAAAAAACTTCTCAATTTAAGCTATTGTATCTACAACAGTAATTCTGCCTTGTAACTTGAAAAAGAAATTGCAATAGATTTAAACATATAGTTGAACAGTGGTTGCAAAGCTAATTTAAAGCAACATTATACAACTGG